>NW_023270231.1:14776619-15187062 GCF_011800145.1 Mirounga leonina | reverse complement strand
TCTTTCTTTCTTTCTTTCTTTCTTTCTTTCTTTCTTTCTTTCTTTCTTTCTTTCTTTCTTTCTTTCTTGTAATTAACCATTGTCCCCTTAAGGAAGCCTATAGGGAATAAAATGAAATCCATATTCTTCTTTGGCTAGCACATAGGATCATTTGTCTTTGGCATTGGGTAATATGACTCTATGAAACATTGTTCACACACGGGAACAAGGCCACCGGAGCTATTCTGCTTCTTGCTGTTGTGAAATCTTAGTCACCTTAATTCCTTTAAAACTCGGTTTCCTTGCCTGCAAAATGGTGATGATATTAATACCTACCTTCTTATGAGAAGGTAGGTATTAATGGTATTCCTCACCATTAGACCCTGTGTGGTCCTGGCACTTTGCTAAAGGTGGATATCTCTTCTGTGCTGACCCCTATCACTTTCTTGCTTGTTAACATGAGCTTCAGTATACCAGTGTTTATCAAATTGGGCTTCCAGAGACTCCCAGGGTTCCATGGGCCTGTAGTGAACAATAGTTAAGAGCATGGCTATTGCCCACTGCAAGTGAGAATAACAGATAAGTGTCAGGCTTTGGAGCTAAGCAGATTTAGGTTCAGATCTTAGCTCTACCTCTTTATCTACATCCCATGGGATAAGTCACTTACCCTTCTTGTACCTGATTCCACAATTATAAAAATGGGGATAGACTTACTGCGTTGTTATGAGTATTTTTTTTTAAGATTTTATTTATTTATTTGAGAGCGAGAATGAGAGAGAGAGAGAGAGAGCATGAGAGGGGGAGGGCCAGAGGGAGAAGCAGACTCCCTGCCGAGCAGGGAGCCCGATGCGGGACTCGATCCTGGGACTCCGGGATCATGACCTGAGCCGAAGGCAGTCGCTTAACCAACTGAGCCACCCAGGCGCCCCAATGAGTATTTTAAATGATGTTTGCAAAGGGCTTGTGACTAAGTCTGGAGCATGTAAACATTCAATTGATAATAACGGTTGTTATTCTGAGAGCTGGACCCAGTGTTTCGCTGCTAACTCAGATAATGGCAGTCTTTCCCAGTTAGCAGAAAAATACGCTAATTGAGAAATTTGCTGCAATTTAATTTTTCCCACGCATTTTCCAGCAAACGATTACTTGTATAATTTAAGAAAATAAGAACGCAACAAAAGAATTAAATAGTAAATACATATTAATCTGAAACTTGTAAGCAGCTGATCACACTTGGTTTGATATTGGGTTTTTCATGGATGCTTGTTCTTGTGGTTGTGATTTCATGTTGCATACAGGCAACAGTTATTTTCTGCTAGCAGATTAAACATGTTAATATCCCATTGGACTTGACGAAAAGAGCAGTCTTTTTCAAAAGGTGCCATGACTTCCAGATGCCCCCACCTGAACAAGGATGAGAATCGCTGGAGCAAAGTGAATCACTCGGGGACGGGAACCAATCTGGTTCATCTCTACAGATCAGCACATGGCAAGTGATGAATCATATACAGGGCCCTCAAAATTCTTACCCTATCTTTGGCTGCCATCTGCTGTAAGGAGCTGTAGTGGGCAACTGCGTATTCCAACAGGGCCCCAAACACGAAGCTAAAGCAGATCCCCAGGTACACATCGATGGCCTTTATGAAACAGTTGGTATTGGGAAGAGAAGTGCGGGACCCAATCATCAGTGTTGTCATTGACAATACGGTGGTCACTCCTGGGAAAACAGGTAGGCAATGTTCCCACATCAGTGACCAGTGAACTTTTCACCTTTACCTGGCAGACTGTCACCATTCAGGAGTTGGCAAAGGGGGACAGAACTCAGAAATGGAACAGCTCATTTCTGAAAAATCTGTGATCTTCTAGAACAGGATTGATTTGTCCATTTTGAATGGATATGAGTGATACGGTTTTCTAAATGTTTCACCTTCTGTCTTCCCATTGGAGGGGAGTGTTCAGTATGCAAAATAACTGGTAATAGACCATCCAATCATGATTCTCTATTATCACTGTAAAACATGCTTTAAAAGGCACTGTCTCTCTCTTTCTCTCTGTAAAGGTCTCTCAAGACACCAACTCCTGGAACTGCCCTATGAATATCAGTGAAAAAAAAAAAAAAAAAACTGGTAGAAGGTAAAAAGAAACAAAAAGGGACCTGTAACTCCAGTTCTTAGAAATCTCCTGTTGGAGCTGCTTACCAATGCAGGTTCTTGCAGGAACTGAATCGAGGGAAATCCAAAATGAAACCCAAGATAGCACCACCAGAAAAGTGGAAGGAACATAGGTTTCCAAAATGAAATACAGGACATTCCTCCGAAGCTCAAATTGCAAGACCAGTCGTGTATAATTTCCTGGTAGGGTAAAGAAGAGATAGGAAATCATGTCTCCTCGCACAGCAGAGTGCTTTCCCTATGGGACGTTTAATTAGCTATATTCACATTAAGTTATCTGTTATTCACCAAAACCTAGTTAAGCATGAGCTGTCATTATAGTTGCAATGAGAGAAATTGCTGTTGTATAGAATGAGATGTAGAGGGGTGCACGTACCCCCACCCATGATCCTGAGCATGAAGCGGGTAACAGTGGCAGGCCCAAATCCTCCTGCCCTAGCACATTGTGGCGGGGTTCTTGGGCCCCAAAGAGATAAAGTGGAAAAGAGATGGTATTTCTGACTCAGAATGCAACCCAGTTATTTTGCTTTGTGCAATGCGTCTCACAAGTCACCTGTTTCCTGTTGCGACCTGGTGACTAAGGTGAAATACCGTTGTATGGTGTACTGAGCAAGCCGCAGGTTTTCCAGCCCGCGTACAGAGTCATTCCCTCTCAGCCAGCTGAACTCCACGTCGTTTCCATCATAGCCCCCTGGCAAGGAAAACAGTGCCCTGGTCAGTGCAAGAAGGTAGCAGATTGAACTGGCCTGGAGAATACTACCATGTGGGGGCAGCAGGAGCTCTGTCTTGATGGTGATCCCATGCAAAACTTGGCATATTTCTCACGTGCAATTGCAGTGTCTCCTCGGAACAGGACGACCTGCTAGGGCTGTTTGCTATCAATCGAAAACTGGTTCTGTGCTAAGTATCACATAGACTTGGTAGGTGATAGGCCTCCAGAAGTAGCTGCCTTCATTATTTAAATGATATTTATTGAACTCATATCTGTGAACACACACAGCCCTACACTCCATAGTGCCTTTCAGGGCAGTCCAGCATCTCTGGCAGTGTTCTTAGCGACTTTACAGTTGGTCTGTTCATATTTCCATGATGCAAACACAATGGCGGAAAACAAGAAACCTGCAGCCAGCCCCTATATTGATGTCTGTTAACTTAGGCATTTGATAAATCTCAAAGCAGTTTTACCGCTATAGTTCATAATAGTAATAATAGCTACCTGTTATGAAACATTTATGGTAGGCCTTTTATACATTACATCTCTAATGTACTCACAAACGTGCAAGGTAGACATTTCTATATTTCTTCACTAAAAAAATTTTTCTTTACAGTTTTTGAAATTGGGATGGATCTTAGAGTTGATACACACATACATACATATATACATATATATGAAGTAGAGCTTACATTTTTTCCTAAAATGTTACTTGATAAATGCTGTGCCTTAGAATCGAGGAACTATAATATTTGCCCATTTTATACAGGAAAATTCTCAGATTCAGAGAGATTGCATAACTTTCTCAGGATAGCAAGGTAAGTTAAAAACAAAGCCAGGATTGTACCTTCAGAAAGTCTAAACCCAAAACCCATGGGTGATGATGGTGATGATAATATAGCTATCATTCAGTGAGCAATTACATTTCTAAGTGCTTTATAACATTATCATCTCATTTAATCCTCAGAATATCTCTTTGAGAAGATAGATGAGTGATCAATAAGCACATGAAAAGATGCCTGACCATTAACCATTAGGGATAAGCAAATCAAAATCACAGTAAGATACTACTTCACACCCGTAAGAATGGCTGTCATGAAAAGACAGACAATAACCAATGATGAGACTGTGGAGAAGCTGGAACACTGCCAGGGGGGATGTAAAATGGTACAACTACTTTGGAAAACAGGTTGGCAGTTTCTTGAAAACTTGAATACAAATTTACCATTTGACCCACCATTCCACTCCCAGGTATCTGCCTATGAGAAATCAAATCACGTTCACAAAAAACTTGTACACAAATGTTCACAGTGGCATTATTCTTAATGATTACAGGGTGGAAACAAGCCAAAGGGATGTGTATTCTTTCATATGGAATAATGAGGAATAAGGCAATAAAAAGAAACAAAGCATTGATACAGGCTCCAACCTGTAGGAGCCTCAAAAACATGCTAAGTGAAGGGAGCCAGATGCAAAAGACCACATGTTGTATTGATTCCTTTTATATGAAATATCCAGAAAAAGCAAATGCATAGAGACAGAAAGTAGATTAATGGTTGCCTGGGGGCTGGTGGTGGCAACAGGAGGCACTGTAAATGGGCACAAGGGATCTTTTTGATTGATGGAAAAGTTCTAACCATGAAATGTGGCTATGGTTGCACTACTTGGCAAATTTACTAAAAATATTTGAATCGTACACTTGAAAGGACTGAATTTTATGGCACATACATTTTACCTCAATAAAGCTGTTAAAAAAATAACTCTTTGAGTCAGATACTATTATTTTTCCTTCTTGACTGATGAGGAAAGTGGGGTCTGGAGAGGTTAGTTCTAGTCTCCCAAAGCCACCAAAGCTAGTGACAGGGAAACCCACTGATCCCTGAACCTGTGATCTTAAACATGGAACTGTATTGTCTTCATTCTCCCAGGCTACTGGGAGATGGGACCCAGTGTCAAGTCTTAGCTTATGGTACACACTGTTTCGCAGAGGTTATTTTCCCTCCACTGGGCAGAGAAGTAGTCATGAGCTCTTAGAGGCTTTCCAGGTAAAAATTGCCTATGGGCTTTCTCTCAGAAGTACCCCAAAATATACTGTCCAAGTTAGCTGTCCAAATAGGCCTAGGATCCCCAAGAAATAAAAAAAGAATATCTAAATAAGTGAGTTGTACAAGCTTCTACTTGGACACTTTACTTTTAGAACTGTTAAATGCTCGCAATCATTACATTATCATGGCTCTTGTGGGATGCTAGGAAATCTTTCCTAGGGATGGTGTTCAGGAAAAAAAAAAACCCTTGGTGAAGTTTCTGTACCCAAATAACTGCTAATAAACACTCAGTGAAAACTTCCTCTGCTCACTGGGGATGGTATTCGTGCAAGCCGAGTGCTGAAGTTTCCAGGAGAATCTCACTCCCGGGATTTGAGATGAGCAGAGCCACACGTGGAGGGCTATTACTTTTTCCATGTGGGGCTGAAAATGAGTTCTCTTTTTGATAACCTCAAGTTTTATTCTGCCCCCAAATAGCTGTATTGCTTTAATGAGGTTTTGCATGCATTTAATCAATAGAGTAATTAATCTGCCTGTCTGAGTCTTTAATTAAATGTCTACCTCTGAAAAATGACTGCCGCCTCATAATGGTTGTGCTTCTTGGACATTGACCACTCGTGTCCTCATGTCAGTAGTTGATCTCTAGGGCTTGACTGTGGTTTTTCCTCCTCGTACAAACCATCCCTTGATGCCTTAGTGACTCCTATCTGAGGCATCGTTTCCCCAGGACACCTGTCACAGGTAGCACTTTCCCAAGTTTGGTGGGCATTTCAGAACAATGGAGATTACTCAACAATGCCATTTGACACACATCAACTTAGAATAAAATGCTCATTCCTCATCATAAATCCTCAGACTGCAGTTTAGATGCCCACTCCTGGCATCATTGTGTTAAGCTATATATATATACACCAAACAACTTCTTTTCAAAGTTGGAAGCAGTTGTGCAATAAATGTCAATGATTGCTTTGAATATTTACCATTTTTGACCTCTGCTGTGTTCCTTCTGGCTTCCATGCCTTCTCAGACTCTGAGTCCCACTCCTTGTCCTATAGACCCCCATTTCCTTGGCTGTCCTGTCTACTCTTAGGTAGAATATTTAGTGCCGATGCACAGTGGTCCTCTCCCAAAAGATGTAATGTTGGAAGGGTTGTCTTTAAGAGGTCTCCAAATCTCTCTGGATAAACACTCAGAAGGGCTGAATCAATTGGAATCAACACCAAGAAAAGAAAGGCTGCTATGTCTTTCTTCATGAATACAGCGATCTAAGCCAAGTCACCCAGGAAAATCATCTCAGGGGCCTGCAGAATATATACTCACAGCTTTCCAGTTGCAACTTGCATGTCTGTGTATCCATGGGGTATTTCGACAGGTCCATGTTACATGCAACAGTCGTTGTGATTCTAAGAAAGGAAAAATGGGTTCAAAAGGAGTGATATGGGGGAAAGGATACATTCCCTTTTAAGGGCCACTCCAACAGGACTTTCACCTTGACTCTTACAGTGAATGTGTGACTTGGAGCCTACACTCAAAACATTCCTGAGGTTTTCTGTGCTAAGAAACACCTTTGAGATGTGGTCAAAGCTGGGGTCCAGAATGGAGGAAGCTGGAATGTGGGCAATGAAGAGGCAAACTTGCAACAACATTGCAGAAGAAAATCACTCATTGGCTTGAGATGCTCTTGCATCAGTTTTAAAATTTAATTTCCATGACAAACCCACAAGGAGCTAGAACAGAGAGCACTGTCACTTCTGTCTTCATTTGACAACAGACTCAGGTGTTTGCCTCAGCTCACACAGCTCTTAGTGGCAGAGCTGGGGCTGGAGCCCACGTCTCCTGGCTGGGCAGTTCTCATGGACCCTGTCTCCTGGAGGGGATCAGCATTCTCGGAGGAAGTAGAGGATGTTGGGGGGCACTGTGGCTTTTGGGGACCAACACCCAGAGACATTCACTTAAACATCAGTAAAGCCCTCACTGTGGAGATTTTAATTGGCCGAACTTTATCTTCCTTTTTTTTCAGTGTCACATATTTTTATTAAGCACCCTTATTTATTAAGCACTGTGCTGGGTTCTTGGGGAAAGTGAAATGATGCATGCATGGTGCCCACCTTGAGGAAGCTCACATTTGTTTCAGGAAGACAGAGAATGACAACAGCTACTATTTACTGAGTGCTTACCCCAAGCCAGTCCCAGGCCGAAGTGCATCTCATGCATCATCCCTTTGAATTTTTACAACAACTTTATGAGGTAGGAAATATTATTCTCCTTTTGCTGCTGAGGAAACTGAGGCTCAGAGAGTCCAGCAACTTCCATAAGGTCACAGAACAGGGACTTGCCCCTAAATGTGTCTGATTCTAGAGCCAGGCTGTTAACAGTCATCATCCATAATCCTTGCACAGGACAGATTGTATTATGTGCATAATACAGACAGAAGACAGACATATACATGCACAGGAAGGGGGACATTAATGTTGATTGGAGTTGGGGGTCAAGGGAGAGGTCTAGTTCGGCTTCTTGAAGGAAGGGTTGGGGCTTTGGCTGGTTTTTGCAAAATTCAGTGTAGCTGAGGAATGCCAGATGAACAATTCAAAAATTCAGTTTATTGGATAGCTCAGTCTTTGTTGCATAATGTCAGCCTCCTACTTGGGATCTAAGATAAGTCCCATGAGTATTTGGTTCCTGGCTTTCTCCCCAAGGACTGTGGGAGCATAAGGTTTGCTTGGTCCTTGCACATCCCTTGTACAGGCAGTGATGAGCCTTTGCCTGTGGGCTGCTTCCTACAGCATCTAGGGAGCACCTTGCCTATTCTAGGCAACCAGCCCTTTGATGCACAACTGGGTGGAAGGAATTTTTGGCCTCAGGGATTTGGGAAAGGGACAAAGGGGAGCCCATGGCTCCAGATGGCAGAGGCCTTGGGGGGCACTGCACTTGGCTTCTCTGTAGAAAAATGCCTTAGACAAATAGAGATGCATTCTGGGACAACCCTACCTCCACTGAGCCCCATGAAAAGAAAATTCCTGACGTGGACCTACCTCTCTGTCACTCTTGCTATTCCCCTTATTCCCTTGCTAGCTTTTTTTTTTTTTTTCTTTTTTAACTCTTTAAGACTCAGCTCAGAGTTCTATGAAAGCTTCCTCTAGCATCACCACAAACCGCTAACTTACTCCCCACCTCAGAGCCCCCCGGGATTCTGGACTTTCTTTGCTTACCCATCTGCATCAGGACAATGTCTCATTCGGCTCTGTATTCTAAGTGTCCATTGTGGGGCCTGGCACAGAGCAGACATTCAGTAGCTGCTTGTTGAGCCAAACTGAACCGAAGGAGGGCCCTTCTACTACCGGGACAAGAATCTAGGAAGGCAGGAGCATGAGAAGGGCGGGACCTCAGGGCGCTTATTTGAGTGCTGGTCAGAACTGCCCAGGATGTATTTTATGCCTTTCCTTCCAGCCATTTCCCCATTCAGCCCTGAGGTGGTAGGGACCCAATCACCTGAGAGCATACAAGACTGTGCCATTGGAGAAGAGGCGGATGAGCCTGTTTCCCACAGTGACTTCGTGGAGGAAGGACTTCTTGGACTCCACAATGTAAGTGTCTGGCACCCAGAGGAACTCCACGAGGCGCGCATCCAGAGTGAAGCTCTTGTTGCCTTCAAAAACCAGCCGCTGGTCCGTCCAGCGCTGTCTGAGGTATATGGTGGCTGTGTAGTCCTGAGGGGGAAGCCAGGTATGGAAATGGATGGAAGGGGGAGCGGGGGGCGGGGGAGAAAGAGTTTGAAAATGGAAGGAAAGGGGTGAAGTCTTATTCCCCTTCCCACCTCTACTTAGGTCAAGAGTACAAACTATAATAGACATTGGTGAACAAAGTCTTATTCTTGGGTGAGGGGCCTGTAGCAATAAGAGCACACAGCACCTTATTTATTCTAGACAATAACTCTCACTGCCAAAAGGGAGCCCCACAGGAGCATGTTCAGGGCCTTAACTTGCTTGTCCTCTGTCCCAAAGGCCCCACCGAGTTGTCGAAGGTTTTGGTGAGAGCCGAGTGCTTAGGTTGTCCAGCATTTACCCGGAATGCACAGCCGGCCCTCTTGGCAACCTGCCTTTAATGTCACTTCATCTTTAATGAGTTCTCTTAAGTGAGAGGATGGTGGAAAGCAGCTATGTGATTGTCAGTTTTCATCAGCTTAGCTTCTCTTCTGCTCTGGGAGGATCCACGTGATGTTCAGGCTTCCCCACTGCACTTTCTTTCTCCCCCAGGTTTTTATCCCCACCAAATGCACCCGCTCCACTCCCTCATCTTTTCCCTCCTGGCCCTTGAATCCACTTTCCTTCTGATACTCAGAAGATCTGTTTTACAAGAATCTTCCACTGCCTTGAGTTTTGGGATAGGTCTCCAGCTTTTGCCATTCCAAGTGCATGGGGGCTGTGGGTCTCTGTTCTGTTTTTGAGTAGCTAGAAAGGGCATCCCCATAAAACACAAGAAGGACACCTCAGGTGGAAGATGAAGGGGCCACACTTACCATGTTACTCTCTGAAATACTAGAAATACTTGCAATGTCCAGAGTCAGTGCTATCAGAACTGGTTCTCCTAAGAATGAAGAAAACACCAGAAGGACTTATATAGAAACACAACCACACTACATTAGCACAATGTTTTAAAAATTAGAAAACACAAAAGTAACACTGGCCTATTGGAAAATTTTAGCCACTCTAGAAGTACATAAAGTGAAAGGTAAATTTCTATCCTCCCCTTGTCAGGAGGAACCACTGTGTAGAATGAAAAAAAAGTATGAAAAATTTTTGTATAAAAAATGCACAAATATATAAATAGCTTAATATGTAAGAGAGACTACGCTGTGTTCACGAGTGCATATTTTAAAGGATATAGTGGTATTTGGTTACTTCTTACTTGGAGGATTTTTCCATTGGTACTTGCAAGAGACAAATTATTTAGAGATGTAGTATGAGATTTGGAAATTTGTGCACAGAGATCTTTTTTTCCTCCCCTCAACTAAGTAAATTTACCACAAGATGGCATTCAAGAGTGCTCATGGTTGAGCTCTTGTTCACCTCCGGACACTTTCCTCCTCTTCCTTTACTCTCCAGAAAGCCTAAACTATTTAGAATTCCAGAACCTTCCCCCGTGATCTGGTATGCAGATATTGGGCCTCAGGCCAAACTCCTGAGAGTGCCGGTCTTAGCTCTTGAGACAGAGGTCTTGGAGCCCATTCTCAGAAGCCAGGCCAAGGCAGTCTGCTTCTCCTCGGACTGGAGATGTGAAAGAAAAGCCCAGGGGTGAGAAACATGTGAGTTCACAGCTGGGAAAAGTTACTGAATCTTTCAGAACTACCTTTTTTCTCACCTGTGAGTAGAGATAAAACTAACAACATCATAGTGTCATGGAGAGGGTAAATGAGATTAGCAAGTGGCAGCTTCTTTGCAGGATGGTGGCAGGAGGAAATACGTGTAAAGAAGGTGCTCAAAAATAATTATATGTACCAAGTCCCAGGACTGTGTCTATCACATAATAATAGAGATTCAGTAAATGGCATTTGCCTTCCCTTCCCCATCACCTCCGTAATCCTAGCTAAATCTGGAAAAGGAACAAATTTACTCACCAGGTTAATAGCTGCAATAGCTTTCACTTGCAATAAATAAGTAGGGGTGCCTCAGGGGACTGTGACAATGCATTAACCAGGAAGAGGAGAGGTGGAATTCAAAGGAAGCTTAAAACCATCTACTTGGTAGGAATCGGACAAAGCAACCTAATTATTATGAAGGAAACCAAGCCATAGAATATAGGTGGGAATTTGGAAATGGAGCTTTAGAACCAATGCAATTAAAAATAGTTCAGCTAATACTTGGTGTTAATATCTGATGGAAGAATGGGAGATCTTTGAGGACGGACCCTGGAAGGTGCTGAAGGAGCATGGTGGTAAGTGGCTTTCTGCCTCTCAAGGCAGAAATTAAGAAAAGGAGCTTGGAGTCAGAGTGTTTGAATCCCATGTCCACCACTTCGTAGCTGTGTGACCTTAAGCAAATTGCTAAAGTTTTCTGTGCTACAGTTTGTCACCTGCGAAAGTGAGCTACTCATGCCTACTCTTGAGGATTGAGTTGGGAAGGTTACAGGATCTCTCTTTAAATGTCTGGAGCACGGTGGGCAGTGGCTCAGTGTTATTTGCTCCCTGAGGAACATGGAGAACAGAACACGCACAAAAGTTCCACTCCACTGTGCTTTCTGTTTCCTTTGTTTCCAGCTAGTCCAGTCCTGGCCTTGCTTCAGTTGGCTTCTTTATGGACCAGAACTTGCTTTCTTCCCCTTGAGTTAGAAGAGTGAGCTGTGCCACCAGAGGGCAGCTTCCTCCTGGGAAAGAGGTCAACACTAGTTCCTGGACAGTGTTCCTAGAGCCTGCTTACAAACCTGTGCTCTGGCTACCTCATTCCCTGAAAAACCTTATGGAGGTCTTGTCTCTTAAGAACTTCAGGGACCTAGAACCCAGGTGGACAGACATTACAGAGAACATGGCCCCTCCATGGAACTCCAGGCTGCCACATACATGTAGCTTCCTTTAGGAGACAGATTGCCAAGGTATTGGGGCCCGTGCCTTCCCCTCTTTTTGACAAAGCACCCCTTGCCCCTTTTTCAGCCCAGGTGGATCTGGGCCTCACACTCCTTGGGTCCACCCCAGGTTCGGAATGGGCACTTTGCCCAAGAACCTTGCCTCTTGTCGACCCGTGAGCAGGCAACAAGAAGGACAGTATCCTGGCCTAATTGTTTGGGGTTTGGGAGGCAGAGAAATTGGACCTAACCAGGGTGTACAGACTCATATGCTTGTCATTAGTGTTCAGCTGGGCCTGGGAAGACCAGGGGAGCTTGAAGCCTTCCTAGGTTTGTTAACTTAAGGACCTCAAATCTTTATTGTGTGGCCATGAAAATGGTCTTGCTGATCTCCAACTGAAGTGGGTGTAATTGGCCCAGCTGCTGTGCTCTGAAATCCTTTACCACACTTGCTCTGAGGCCATGCTTCCCACAGGCTGCACCCCACCAATGACTGAGTGTGGTGGGGATACTTAGGCACACTGTGCCTGGAAGGCACGGAGATAGGAGACTCCTCTGATGGGAACTTGGGCTCAAGGTCTCCCTGAGGGCCTTTCCAAACACACATAGAACTGCACCATAGTCGAAGACACCTGTGCCCAACCTTCCTGTCCTCCCTCTCTCCTTCCCCCATGGTCAGCTTTCCTATCTTCCCACCCCACGTTCTGTCATAGATATTGCCCCAATAAATATCTTGCATGGATAATCACCTTCTGGTGTCTGCTCCTCAGAGGACCTGGACTAACCCACTAATACTAGATTTGACCAGAGAATTTTATCATGTGAGGGGAGGAGCAGGAAGGAAGGAAAGGGGATTAAAATAGACCCATGCACCCTGATGATGTGGCAGGTGCCATGCTTCATGTTCACACAGTTCATCTCAATCAGTCCCCTCTATAAGGTGGAAGATATATCTCCATTTCACAGAAACGGGGCTTAGAAAGCTAAGGTGCTTGGCAAGAAGTAGAGATACCACTTTCTGCTCTAGGTAAGGAAACGCTAGAATCCACTTCGGTCAATCTTACATTTGAGACTGAGACCCTATGAGGAGGTATGGGATTGGTCTCAATCCCTCCCTCCTTGCCTCATTCTGTCACCAAATACCAACTGACAGCTTGTTGTATGCCAAGTGCTGAGCTGCTGCTGGGGTTAGTGAGGTAAATAAAGCAAGACTCCCTCATGGGGCTACAGGCTAAAGCCGAGACGGCAATGATGGTATTGCCTTGTAATGGCTATGATTTGGAAGTGTAAGTATGAAGAATGGGGACGGGGCCTACAACGAATCAGGGCTGACTTCTCAGAGGAGGAAGCCTTTGATTTCAGACTTGAAAAATTGGCATTTTGCCAGGGAGTCAAGTTGAAGGAAGCCATTCTCAGCAGATAAACGGTCTCAGCAAAGGCACGGAGGCCAGGGAAGCCAAGGGGGTCAGGGAGTGTTTGGGGCACACTCCTGGCAGGGCAGAGTGGGAGGAACTGGGGCTGGCAAGACTGGCAGACAGACAGAGGCTGGGCTGGGAAGGCCTGGTGTGCCAAGGGGCTCTGGACTCTATGCTGAGGATGCTGGGACATAGGCAGGTATTCTGAGCAGGCAAAGGGCCCAGGCAGGTCATCCAGGTGGCACAATTGGGGGTTAGCCTTGAGTGACCAGGCTGAAAGCTGGAAGGCTAGATGGTGTGGTCCTGGTGAGTTCCTTAAATAATGACACTGGAAGTGGGGGCAGAAGGAAGGCAGTGTGTGAGAGGTTGTTAGAGGCTCTGGTCACCTCCTCAGAGGGGAAGAGGATTTCTTTATCTTGCAGGTTGAGAGGCAAAGCACGTTCTTCAAAGCAGTGTGAAAACCACTGGCTGTCCTCATCCATCATTGCTCATCCTTAACTGGTTGCAGACCAGAAAATGGAATCAACTAAAATCTCCTGAAACTCTCCTCTGCATATTGCCTCTGTTCTTGTCCTTTTGAATTGATGTCCTGGACAAAAAGGATGACCTACCGCCAAAATTGGGCCTGAGAAATTTGTTATATCCTGCTGTGAGATTCTCAAAGCCAGGCAGGGAGAGCTTGTCACTTCTGCTGACCTCGATGTTGAACTGATTCCCCTGGATACATATCCTGGAAAAGAAAATGGGTATTGGTGCATGTGCTTATTTAGATGTCAATAAGCATGTATACACATAAACTTTGCACGTATGTGTGTGTGTTGTGCCCATGTACCAGCAGTGACTTTTCTAGAGGGAAATCTCTAATTTTCAGCTGCTGAGTTAATATGTCCCTATCCCACTCCATTTTGTTACCCATTTGCCATACATCAGAATGTTGAGGTAATTTGGGAAACCCTTCAAGTGTCTTTAGAAAAAACATAGGGGGCTCATCCATCTATGACCATTTTGGAAGCTTGAGTTCTCCGGATAGAATATATGGCAGGAAGGGCGCCTGGGTGGCTCAGTTGGTTAAAGCGACTGCCTTCGGCTCAGGTCATGATCCTGGAGTCCCGGGATTGAGTCCCACATCGGGCTCCCTACTCGGCAGGGAGTGTGCTTCTCCCTCTGACCCTCCCCCCTCTCATGTGTTCTCTCTCATTCTCTCTCTCTCAAATAAATAAATAAAAAACCTTTAAAAAAAAAAAAAGAATATATGGCAGGAAGTTGTGTTGTCAGGGTGTATGAGGGAGGTGGATGGATAGGCTTTATCTTGCCATTGGCAAGTAGGAGGACCTGCCCCCTCTTCCTCCTTCATGCATATATGCAAAGCAATTCGGACCAAGGTCATTGTGAGGCAGCAAACTCACCTTGGAGTGAAGAGACTCAGACACATGAAGGTCAAGTGGAGACTGTATTTCATGTTGATGAGGTGCTCACGCAGAGAGGGACCAAAGTAGAAATCGCCTGGGGAAACAAGGTGGGAGAGGTGACCCAAAGGGCTCACCTTCTCCAAGCCCATCTCCATCCTGTGGGTCATCAGCCGCAGTACTTTCTCAGAATGTGTGGGGAGCAGTGTCTTTCCACACCATTTGGTTATAGCTCCTATTGCCTGCATGACTTCGTTTTGGAGGATCACATTTTAAATCCAACCCAAATAAAGGCTGACACCTTGTTTAGAGAGTGGCTCACCAGCACCAGAAGTGCAGCCCGTTCATGCTGGGCTGTGCATTTGGAAAGCCCCAAGACTGTCCTTTCCCTGTCCTTATCCTGACTTTGCCAGATAGGACACCCCTAACTATGCACTCACCCCGATAATGCCACTTATCCAAGGGTCTAGGCCTGTCATGACCTAAGTAGGTCATGTAGACAGGAAATGAAAACTTCCCAGTAATAAACAAACAAACTTCCTAAGAACCTTCCATGTGCCAAAGAATACATTAGATACTTTCTCACAGACCTCCTCACTCCATTGTCACCGTGCCTTTGTGACGTGGGTGGGTTAATCCCGTATTGCGACGAGGAAACAGAGGCTCACAGAAAGGTCACTGTGCTAGTGAATATCAGAGGAGACTTTGAGCCCAGGGCTGGCAGCCTTGCACCCGTGATATTGGCTGTTCTCCCAGCCTCCCAGACCTGCTCCCTGGGTGCTCTGAAGCCGTTCAGCCGGTTGGGTGAGTGAGCGACGCGTATGCGTGAGGATGGTCAGGGAGACATGGCCCAGGGGCCTGGTCTCCTCGGGCTCGGGAGCTCCTGTCAGATGGTCCTCCTGAGAGAGTAGCCGGCAGCCAGGCAGGTGAGCCTGTGACCTATCATGCTGGTGACAGCAGAGTGGGGGTTCTCGGGCGTGGCTCAGGCCCTGTGCCGAGGCAGACAGTCTCAGGGTGGGTCAACCCTCCTCTGTGGCAACCTCTGTGAACCAGGCCACTTTCTTCTTTTTTTTTTTTTTAAAAGATTTTATTTATTTGACAGAGAGAGACACAGCGAGAGAGGAAACACAAGCAGGGGGAGTGGGAGAGGGAGAAGCAGGCTTCCCGCTGAGCAGGGAGCCTGATGCGGGACTCGATCCCAGGACCCTGGGATCACGACCTGAGCCGAAGGCAGACGCTTAACAACTGAGCCACCCAGGCGCCCCAAACCAGGCCACTTTCAAGAGTCTAGCTATTCTGGGGCTTAAGGTGCCATTTAGCCATTAATCAACTAATATTAATTTTACTTAGAAAACAAATACATGCTCATTGTAGAAACGAAAGCAAGATAGAAATGTATAATTAAAAGTGTAAGTCCCAATGATGTGTCAATGTAGGTTCATCAATTTAACAAATGTACCACTCTGTGGGGGATGTGATAGTGGGGAAGGCTGTGCATGGGGTGGGGTGGGGAGGCTGAATTTTGCTGTGAGCCCCAAATATCCCTAAAAATATAAAGTGTAAAAAGAGCGCCTCTCCCTCACTTTTCTCTAGTCTGATGCCTCAATCAGTTGTCTCTTAACAGTTGGGTCTTCTATGCATATATTATTGTATATTTATATGCATGTATATCTGCATGAAGAAAAAAATTAAAAAGTGAAGTTGGGGTGATAGTAATGCATTTTTTTATATTTACTTTTTTGCTTAATAATGATAGCCAACATTTCTTAAATACTTAATGCATGCTTGCACTCTGCTGAGAACCTCAGAAACCCTTACAACAACTCATTGAGGTAATTACTACCGTTCTCCTCAACTTACAAATGGAAAAACTGAGGCTTCGAGAGGATAAGAAACAGTCCCAAGATTGTAGAGCAGGTGAATCCAGGCAAGCTCACCCCATCACTTCTAACCCCTGCCCCATGACACACGCTCTTCTTCAATGCCAGGTTTTTAGTTCCTACGGATCTGCCTCATTCTTTCTAATGGCTCAAGGTATTTCATCAGATCAATATGTACAACACACGTCCTGCGTATGGTACTAAGTTATTTCTACATTTTTTACTGTTATAAAATCAGTAATGACCATCTTTGCACATATGCAAGCTCCTGGAACTCTGCGCTCTGTCCTATTTCTCTTCCTTAGCCCTGTCCTTCTCATCTTTTGATAAGTCAACATTGTCAATCCGCCAGTGATCATATTCCAACCTTCTTCCCAGTTCATCTTCCCAGTCTCTGTCCATTCCCCTGTCCCCGACATCAAGTTTAACAGGGTCCAGGGAGCGGCTCCCATGCCCTCCCATCCCTTCATTCAATTTTCCAAAGGCTTCACAAGCTCCTTCTGGGAATCAGACATGTATGAGGCAACACCAGAGCTCCTGTCTAGGGAGGGAGAGGAGTGTAAGCAGTGAAGTGACAGCATTCCCTGTGACTGTCCTATGACAGGGGCTGAGGCAAAGGGATACATGGTGGGCAAAGGAAGCAAGTGGTCAACTCCATGGGGGAAGGGTGGGACAGTGCCAGGATGGAAGTCATAGAGAAGTTCATTAGATTCTTGAAGACAGTGTTTGCATTTGCCAGGTGAACAAAGGAAGGTTGGGCCCTCAGGATGCTGGGCAAAGATAGGGAGACTTGCCCACCAACACTCTCCTACCCACTTATTCTCTGTCTCTCCCCTCTAGCCCATGGCCATCTGTGACTTCTTCCTAGTCTGTTCTGAATTAGCTTCATTCTCATTTTGGGATATTTCTAAATTCTTCCTCCTCCTATAGGAAATTGAATTTTATCAGGCAAGTTGGAGAACAATCTAGCTTCAGCTCCAAGACTCCTATCAAATCACATTTCCCTGTGTTAGGGCCCTATTGAATCATGTTTCCCTGTGTTAGGGGCCTGGGCTTCTGAATCTGCTCCAAGGAATCTCGTGTCTGAAAAGCTTTGCCCACACCAGACCTGGAAAAATGACCGCACGTGGCCCTGCTCTCTCTGGTCAGGTTGTTGAGCATGTCTCATTTTAATAAGGAAGAAAAGAGAAGAAGAGGGAGCCCCCTGGGTGCCCCCTTGGTGCTGTGCTTTGTGCTTAATCGCATTTAATTCTCATGACCATTGGGCTCAGTAGGTGTGAATTTCTAGGATCTCAGATTGGTGAAGGGATTTGGCCACAGCCACATAGCAATTAAGTGCCATGATTTGAATCCAGGTCTTCCAGGTCCCTGTTCTTTGCATTGCATCTAGGAAGAGGGCCCCAGCTCCCAAAGTGAATGGGATTCCACTTGACTCTGGTCCCTCTTACACCAAACCCACCTCTGGGATAGAGTGCTGCATCCACACTATGTCCCAAGTGGCAACTGCACTGAGGTCTTCACCCCGCACGGCAGAGAAACCAACCATCAAGTGATGACTTGTGTTATCTGCCTGCCTGAATGAAGGCTCTGGCCACCAATGCTGATACAGACACTGGGAATGGCATTTGGCAGAGACATGCACTGAGCCACCAGAGGGGAGTGCCCTGAGGGTTGCCCCACAGCTCTAGGGGACCTGGAGATTCCAGCTGCACCTAGCCCTTCCAACCTGCAGGAAACACGGCACTCAGAAGGTCTTGAGAGGCTCCTGAGTAGGGGCAGCCTAGGAACTCTTACCCTACTCTGAGGGGTTCTCTGCCAAGATCCCACCTCTACCAGTAGAAAAGCATGAGGTTTGGGTTGACACATCTGAGTCAGGTAACCTTTCGGGTCTGAGCTTTCCTATCTGGAAATGGGAACAGAAAGCACTCAATAAATATTAATTTTCATTCTCCTCTCCCTTTGACGTCTTCTATGGGAACTTCAGTGATCCCACTCTGACCATGAGAGCCCAAAGCTCAAGCTCTTCCTATACCCCTTCACGGCCACCCAGGGTAGGAACTGACTATATGTCCTTTTGAGGGAACTCATTTTGGCATCACCTCAGGAAGGACAGGGTCAAGGCATAGGACTTCAGGGTCACCCAGGTGGCAGATGGCAGCCTTTTCTGGATTGGCTCTGAGAAGCAGAGGTAATTCCAATATGCGCACATTTCCGCTCCCATTCCCAGAATCTCCTCACATAGACAGTGAACCCCAAGCATGTCATGCTCTAGCCTCCTTCCCACTCAGGCAGAGTTCCCCAGGCTTCTGTCACTTCCACATAGACAGAATCATTTGTTGGGAAGCAGGAGTGGAGTCCAAGTTAGGTCGAGGTGAGGAAAAGCATTATTGCCATGGGAACCTCCTTACGAAAATCACAGCAGGTGAAGTTGTGGGGTGTGGGGGCCCTGGTGGGCAGTGCAGAGAGGAAGGAGCACCTGCGGCTCTAGGTTAGACAGGAGGAGCTCTAATCTCGACTCTGCCTCTGATTCTGAAATAGCGTTATTTCTCCCTGAGCTTTAGTTTCCTCCACTATAAAATGGATGGTAATCAATAGTTCTTCAGACCGTGGTGAGACCTGGTACAAGGTAGGTGCTCAGCAAATTCTAGCCCCAGCCACCTCCCCTCACTCCCAGCAGGGTTTGTATCTGTATTTCCTTCCCTTTCTTCCCTCCAAGTACTGGAGGGGCCGGCAGTTTTCTTACCAGGACGCCGCCGACGCTCTGTTACGGCATGTCCTTCAGGCCTTCAGGCTGGGCATTTGGGCAGAACATGGTCTTCTGGGTCCCTGAGCATCTCCTCATCCTCAGTCCTGCCCCCCTGGATGCAGACACACGGCCACTCTCTGATGGAGTGGCTCTCCTCATGGGGAAGACAGAGCTGCAAAACCGGCTAGGCAGACGAGTAGGTAGAACCTCCCACAGCTCCTCCCTTGGGTGGAGCTCTGACCTGGTCCTGGGTGTCTGTGGGAATCGCCCAGCTCCTGCTATGACTACTGGTTGCCAGGGCTTTGATTCTGAGTTGGTGTCTCACTGAACTCCTGGACCACAGCCAGAGAAGAATCTTGAGGTCAAAGACCCATGAAAGTCAAATACAGTGGGTGACTCCCCCGCCCCCTCCCACACCATGCCTGGAAGATGAGTCCAGGGCTCTGAATTTTGAGGACACCTCTATCCTGGTGTCATGGAACAGGACTTAGCAGCATGTAAGACCTTGGGCAAAGCCACTTTACCTCTCTAGTCTTCAGCTTCCCATCCTGAAGCTAGAACTTGACCATTTCTAAAATTCTGATTCCTTGGGCATTTTAAGAGCACCTTTGGAATCAACAGAAAGCCTAGTCAATGTAAAAGGAGACTTGTAGATCTGAGGCCATCATGCTTTCCAGACTGGGAAGTTTTCAAAAGAGATACAGGGGCCAAGGGAGTGGAGGCTGGAGGCTGAGGAGGCCAGCCCAGAAAGAAGTGGGAGGGACTTGGGGAAAAGTCTGGCTCGATTTCTCGATCTCTTCTCCTTCACCATCCCTGTCCCTCACACAGAGGGTGCTTTAACTCCCTGTGAAGTCCCTTTAGGGGCATCCGTCCTCCATAGCCCGTCGAACTTCCTAACAGAAGGGCTTCAACTGTGTGTGCAGACCCCTAAGTTCTCCCTGTCATCGTGGCCAGTGGCCCCGAAACTCACTCCTGGCTCCGGCCCCACAGGAAGGCACAAGGAATTTCCTGGAGACTTGGCTGTGCACCCTGAGAGAGCCAGGAGCAGGGAGTCCGATGGAGGGGCCCAGGAGAGAGCGGAGGGTGTGGCAAGAAGCCCTTCGGAAACTCTGACCCTCCTGACATCATGGCCAAGCCCCTGCCCAGACCCCCGCCAGTCTTGGAGGGGAGAAGGTGGTGAGACAGGGGAGAGGTAGGACAGAGAGCGAGTGAAGCTGCAAGGAACAAAAGGAGGTGGGATGGGGCGGGTGGGCGTCGGCGTGTGGTGTCCCACAGAAGCCTCAGGCTCCAAACCAGTTTCCTTAGTGTGCCCCAGAGCCTGGCCCGCCTTGCAAGCATTTCTGTGCACCCGAAGAGAAAGCTCTTTGATTTCTCCTGAGAGGCCTCCTCACTTTCACCTGGGAACCTTGAAGGCGGCTGAAACAGGAATGGCTGAGGAGTTGGTTTCAGGTTCTCAAAGAATGGAAACCGCTTTGTGGCTTTTCTCAGAGTTTCCAAGATGTGTTCACAGAATACAAAGGCTCAAAAGTAACAAAGACAATACAGAGCTGGGGGTAGGGCGGTGGGCGTGGGGTGTCCTCTGACGCAGGCACAGCGAGACTTAGATGAAAGAACACGGGCCTGCTGGGTGGCTTTTGGCAAGTTACTTTAACCTCTTTGGACTTGTTTCCTTTTCTGACAAATGGAGGGAATGATTTCTCGTAGGGTTGCTGAAGAATTCAGCAATGACAGGCGTGCGGGCGTATCTGAAACTACCTGGCACATTGTAAGTGCTCACTAAGTTGTTCTTTTTATCCTGATGTTAGTATCTTCTCATGTTTGTACTTCTCTGCCCAATCCTCCATCTGTCTAAGTAGATCTATCATTGATTTATCATATTTATCATCTCTATCTTTAAAGTGAGGAGTTTCTATGGAAGCCAAGTCCTGCTCCAGTGGTCCTGGCCTTGCTCCTTGGCTCTAGAACCCCTGACAGTCTCTGCACCAAGCTTCCAAGTGTGACCTCTACTCTCAGGACGCCTGAGGTCAGTGGTATTTCAGGATGTTCAGCTATGCAGACATACTGCCCATGGGTTACTCATCCTGGTGTCCACCTCCTACACCACATGGCTACACACCATCCTAGAATGTGTCCCAGAAAAACAAAGGCCGGAGTGAGGGACTACGCCTTGCCTGGTGCATCGATCACCATGCACACGAGATACTAATAAATCATAATAACGCCATACGTGTATATGGTGCTCTACAGTTTTCAGAGCCTTTCCATTTGCCTGTGTCTTGTCTTATTTGAGCTGCACTATAATCCTGGGAAGCAAGCAGGGTTTGTTTCTTTATTCTCATTTTCCAGATGAGAAAGCTGTGCCCAGAGTCACACAGCTACCATGTATGGACTGGAACCCAGGTCTTAGGATTTTGAGTTAGCTGCTTACCTCACAGGTCCATTCAGTGATTTGGGGTGGGGGTGGGCAGAACAGAGGAACAGAGTCCAAGTGAAGCAGGGGACAGAGCCAGCCTTTGGATCTTCCTCTGGCCTGGGAGGCCAAGGTGGGACGAGACTACCTTGCACCTGGGCTTCCCAGGAGACGCTGCCCATCAGACTTGATAGTCCCCCAACCTGCCGTCCCCGCTGGAAACTCTAGACCACCTGGATCTCCTCATTCCCTGCCCCCCATCAACACCTGACTGATCCCCATCCCAGACACCTTCTCATTTGTCTCCTCTGCATCTCCTCACCTTGGAGACTGGGGTCTCCAAAACAAGGCCTGCAAACACCAGGCCGTGTGCAAGGTGAGCCCACTGAAGTATGGGGAGAAAATATTAGAATTTCTAGGGCTTCAAACATGGGAAAGATAACTGTATCTTCTAGTATTTACTGTGGGATGGGCACTGACCACTCACTCCTCTGTCAGTCAGACCATCTGAGGTCACATACCGAATAGCCCGGCCACACTGGTCTGAGACGAAGCAGGGGCTCTAAACTTGGAGGGCTTGGCACTCACTCCTTTGCTTTCCGTGTAACTTGACTTTCTGCAGGGCAGGTGGGCCAGGTTAAATGGATTTATTATTTGATTTCACTAAATAAACCCTGAAGAAATGGACGCATGGCTTAAAAATGAGTCCCGTCAGAAGAAACTACTTCCAGCATTAATAATGCAAAGGCCAGCAGCACTTGGCCTACCTAATGCCCAACATCATTAAACATCTTCCAAATGAAGAGTTTGAGTGGCTTTCAAACCTTCTGGTGAAAACTACAAAAAACACAATTGATACGTTTGCAAGAACAATTGATGGACATCAGAGAAGATGGAAATTTACCAGCTGAATTTAAACAAAAGCCTTCGTATAACTGGTGAGAAAGACTGAAACATTAATATTTTAGTAAGCGCAGCCAATGAAGCACTTTTTTCATTCGGATGTCTGCACCTTAACTGAGGTATCTTTTTTCAGCTCTGAAAGCTGTAAGAATCAACTATCAAAATAATTTGCACTTAAAACCAGATCTTCTAAATATTGAACTGCAAAATGTTAATATGCAGATAGCACGCACATAATAAAGCATATCAACGACATTGCACTCACTAAAAACATTAGCATTCACAATAATTCAGTGAAAAGGTGTTTTTGTATGATTAACAAAATAAAATCATTAAAAGTAGTGTTATTTTATCCTCATTTCATCCATTTAAATTCTTCTTTCTGTCTAGGTCTTAACTGTGGTATTGTGATTTATAATATGAAATCTGTAGTTGGCCTTTGTCCTTATGACTGGCACAGAGCTGAAACCCTGGGGATCTTCCAGGTGAGGAGCTTGAGATAATATCTTTTGTTATGTTAATGCAGCAACTTTCGGAATGCCCCGGGTCACCTAAGGATGGGGGCTAGTGGCCAAAGGAGACCACCAGGTGATTGGAACTTTCAGTCCCACCCCCTATTTCCAGGGAGGGCAGAGGGGCTGGAGGTTGAATCAACCTCGGAGGGCTAATGACTCAATCAGTCGCATTTAAGTAAGGAAGCCTCCATAAAATCCTAAAAGGACGGGGTTCGGAGAACTTCTGCGTTGGTGAACACGTACGTGGGGCTGGCAGGAGAGAGGCGGGCATGGAGAGGGCGTGGCAGCTCTGTGCCCTTCCCCATCCCTTGCCCTGTGCCTCTCTTCTATCTGCCTATTCCTGAGCTCTATCCCTTATAACAGACCGGGCATCGAGTAAGTAAAATATTTCTGAGCTCTGTGAGCTGTTCTAGCAAATTAATCAAACCCCAGGAGGGGGTCTTTGGAACCTCTGCTCTACAGCCAGTTGGTCAGAAGCACAGGTGTCAAGCTGCACTTGTGATCGGCATCTGAATTGGGGGCGGGGGCAGTCTGGTGGGACTGAGCCCTTAACCTGTGGGACCTGATGCTCTCTCCGAGTAGGTAGTGTCAGAATTGAGTTGAATTATATGACACCCAGCTGGTGTTGGAAGATTGCTTGCTGGTGTGGGGAAAAAACCCACACGTCGGAGTTGGGTTCAGAGTCATTACTTACACCCATACTGTATTAGGACATGAGACATGTCTGTGATTTCTAAGTACATAAATACATGTATTTTGAGGGTGTAGAGTCAAGGAAGTATGGGAACAGTTGGGCCAGGCCAGTGAGGAAGATCCTGGCTATTCTTTCAGTTTGCAATTATATTTTGTCTACCATGTATCACCAGGCTGATCTTCATAAAAACCCAGAGGGGATCCAATTCCTACCCAGATTTCTGCTCTCTTTCGAACCCCTTCTCCCAGAAAGAGCGGCAGCCCTAACTGCCTTTTGGGGCTGGGCAGCTGACAGTGATGTAAGAAGAGGGTTGGATGTAAGGCATGGTGGGGACCACGGCAAGCAGGAGAGTTCTTTGCCTAAAAACATTCCAACTTAAAAATCGTAAACCCCGAACAGGCAAGAGAAAACCCTGCCGTGGCCTGGATGGAACTTGTGGGCTGGCATTTGTAATCCCTGAGCAGGTCAAGGCCAACCTTGGAATATGCTGTCCACCTCTCCAGACAGGTCTCTTGCTGCTTGCTCCCAAATGGATTCTACACTGTGGTCATTGCTAATTGGTGCTGATCTTGGCCCTCTACCAGTCCCTCTTCCTGGCCAAGTAAGCCCCAGCTGAACGAGCCTGGTTCTGATGCTGCCTCCTCTGTGGGGCAACTCGACTTCTCCACGTGAGCTGCCCTCACACGTTGCTCTTGTTGGGTTTTACTGTTCTCAACACATCACTGACCTGCCTGCCTCCACCACTGAGCTGGCTGCAACCTGAGCTATTATTAATCGGTGCATCCCCAATACCAAGGTCAGCGCCTTAGCCACGTAGTGGGTGAGTCGGCTGAGCCACCCAATGCCTGCAAACAACAGCACCTGCACGCTGGCTAACAGCAGTGTATTATTAACTTTAGTATTTGCTTCTAATTCCTAATAATCATAAGTACACACCTTCACCCCTTCGCCCTTTCTCCACAACTCCCTCAGCGCCAATGCATAAACTTTTGGACTTTATGTGCTTAAAGGACCAGGAAGGAAAAGAAATGGCAAGTGGTGAATGTGTCTTTCTTGGCCATGTCTCTGCAGTGGAGGCAAGACCATGCAGCCAGGGCAGTGGGTCCCAAAGTGTGGTCTGCCCAGACGTGTCTGTGTCAGCTTCAGCACGAGTACTTTGTACAAATGCACACTCCTGGGCCCCTCTCTTGACCTACTGCATCGGAATCTCAAGAAGCGTGGCTTAGGAAATCTGAATTCTCATCAGCTCCCCAGGTACTCCTTCTTGTCTAACAGGGGGCTTGCCAACTTAGACAGACTGACCCTGGAATGTCCCTTTGAGACGTGACATTGAAGCTGATCCCCAGAGGATGGCAAGGAGTTGGCCATGTGTCAGGAAGGCCAGGGAGGTAGGATGGGGGCTGGGGGACACCTGTGGGTGTGCCCCCTGGTTTAGGGAAATGAGTCCTGATGAGGGGAGAAGCTGAGGGCTGGCCTCATGCCTACTCAGGAGCTTCCCCCTCTCAAACTCTTAGAAGCTATAATGTCTACAGTAACATAAACCCTGGCATAGACTTTGACCCTTCACGTCTCCTGGGGTTCAGCCAGACTCCCACAGTCTGAGAATTCCAGAAGCCAGGGAGGTTTCACTCATTCTCTCCAACCCTGACTGCTTTGTTCTTTTTCTCTCAACCTCTTCTTTTGAGCTGCTAAGTCCCTGGCACCTTTAGAAGACTGCCAGAAGCTGTATTAAAGTATTAAAGACCTCAGAGCTCACTCCCAAGCCACAAACACAATTACTGGCACTGTTGGCCATCGGGCAGGTGGAGAAAGGTGGGCTGGACTGCAGGGAAGCCGTGTTTAATGAGGGCAGACCATCCCCGCCCCTTACTGTGTGCCCTGCGAAGCCATTCCCAGGAGAGCAGTTGTAGGACAGATTTGCCAGAAGAGGGCAAGCTCTCTCACCAAACCTCTGCCACCACTTTACTGTAAGAGATCATGCCTTACCATATTCCCTGTGCTCAGAAAAACAAAACCAAACCCAAACCAAGCCCGTATGCCATTGCCAGAGGGTCAGGCTATATACATTACCTTTATTTGTCAAACTGTTTCATGGGTCAGTTTCCAGGGATCCTTGAGTTCAGGGATCCTCGGATGTTGCCTCTACTTTTGAGCCCAGTGGGGTCTCTCACTGCTCTGAAGAGGTCCAGTGGAATAAAAATTATCTTGAACAGAAGGCATTTGAGGGCGCCTGGGTGGCTCAGATGGTTAAGCGTCTGCCTTCGGCTCAGGTCATGATCCCAGCGTCCTGGGATCGAGTCCCGCATCGGGCTCCCTGCTCTTTGGGAGCCTGCTTCTCCCTCTGCCTCTCTCTCTCTCTCTGTCTCTCATGAATAAATAAATAAAATCTTAAAAAAAAAAAAAAAAGAAGGCATTTGAGCTCCTGAAATCTCTTATCTGCCTGAAAGCATTGCTTCATAAAAGAACTCAAAATTGTCACAAAGCTTCTCCCCCAGAACAACCAGGATACATTGATTCTTATCACCCCAGATAAGAAGTTTCCACTTCACACCTAAATAGGCATTGTCACAAGAAGGGTCATATCTCCCATCTGTTCTCCTCAGGGCCCATTTATCTTTCCTGAAAGTCATTTGTTTTCTTGTAAGTCCTCTCTCTTCCCTGCCCCCCACTTCTAAGAGGTCACTGGTTTTCTCTAAGTGTCCTTCTGCCCAACCCTTCCCCTATTAAGATGGCATAGAAGCCGAAGCTGCAATTCTAACTGCCTCTTTGAGCCACATTTCTTTGTGAACTCCCATATGTATGCAAATAAAAATCTGTCTTTTCTCTTGTTAAACCTGTCTTTTGTCTGTTTAATTCACAGGCCTCCCCACACCTTCACAAGAGGATACAGGAAAAGTTTTTTCTCCCCAACAAGCTCCATTTCATTCACCAACTTGCCCCTGCCCTCCCAGGATCCTTGGCACCTTCCTCAGGAGTCACCAGGAGTCTCTCTGGATGAGAAGGGCTGAGGGTCTGTTGATCATAAGGAGATGAGAAGACTCTGTGGTGAGGCTATCAGAATTCAGGGCGCTGGGTCTCGTGTGGGATTAGCAAGTTCAATTTACGTGGCCAAGTAGAACGGAGCACAAGTATTGGGGTCAAAAGTGGGTTCCAGTACCTTGGCTCTGACAATTCCAGGGAAGGTTATAGAAGAGGTGACACCCCAGCTGAATCTTGAAAGGTGAGTAGGTGTCAGAGGCAGGAAGGGCATTCCAAGTGGAGGGAACAGCCTGAGTGAGGTACAGGGGCTGACACAGTAGCTCAGTGTGGCATGGGTACGGTGGGGAAGTTGGCAGAGTGCCTCGTGCCCATCTTGGAATGCCATGCTCAGGGGTTTGGACTTCCTTTTATGGGAACAGTGAAGCAACACAATCGAATTTGTATTGCAGAAAGATTACTCTGGCAGCTGTTTGGGGGAAAGTTTGCAGCTGGAGAAACTAAAGGCAAGGGGCTCCGCTCAGAAATCAGAGCATTGTTCCTGGCACACACTGATGTGGGCCTGAACTGAATGAGGGGTTTGGCCTGGGCCGGTCACTTCCCCAGCTGTCCCTCACATGTAAAAGGAAGGGGCTTAAATTAGATGATCTCTAAAGCTTATTTGCTTTGCCCAGGTTTCCAAGGAGGGTTCATCTTCCCCGGAATGGGGGACGGGGTTCTCAAGATACCAGGGAGGACACAATGTGCAGTCGGGCTAGGGTAGAGGAGCACTGTGTTTCTGGTGGGTAACACAGACAAGTGCAAATGTGCTGGGACAATGGTCCGTCTCCAGGAGGGTTCCAGGGTGGCTGGAGATGCCGAACAGGTCCCAGGGGGCAGAATGAGGCCCGCGAGACTCACCTCCTGTTCCTGAGACACTGAGCCAGGCTGGGAGCCTGATCACCATGCTGAACGATCCATACCTTCTGAGTGGCAGGCACAGCCACCCCGTGGCATCATCAGATGCCCACTCCAGCTCAGCCACGCCATCCCGCCTGGTCTATGCCAAGTTCTGCCAACTTCTTCCACCGTGGCAGCCGTATTCATATCACAATGTTCGCCTCCCCAGCTCTCCATCCCCCCTGCCCTGCTGCTTTCTCTTCTTCATATCTTAAGCTCTTTCCACCACCCTCCAGAATTCAGTCACTTACTATGTTGATTGCTTATTATCTATTGGTCTCTTTGCTACAGAATGAAAGCTCCATGTAGGCAGGAGGCTTCATCTGTCTTGTTCCCCGATGTATTCCAATGCCTGGCACATAGTAGGAAGGTGGATTTGCTGAATGAACTACAGTGACTCAGTGCGACTGGCACTTTAGGATTCCTGTCTTAGGCAACAGCTAAAGAGCTGGAATGCCTTGCCCAAGGACACAGCCAGCAAGTGGCTGACTGCCAAGTCTGTGTCCCCTCTACCAGGCCTGGCTGAGCCCCGAGCTGAAGTGGGCTGTGTGATGTGGTCTCATCTCTGGGATCCCACTGCCCCTTCCCTTGATTGAGCTCCCTCAGCCCCATGGGCAACTGCCAAGTTCTGCCTCCAACTCTCAACACCCCAGTCCTCCAGATTAAAGGAGGATACCCCTTTGCTAAGGAGATTTGCCCTAGCTAGAGCCTGGAACAAGAAGATGCTTTTGGGCTGTGGTAGTGGGTTGTGCTGAATTTTCTCACGCTCAAGGATATAGATGTCAGAAACACTTGGCTTAGGGTGGGGGGAGTGGAGGCAGGTGGAAGGCAGAGATGTAATTTGGCAGAGAGGTGAGGCTTACGTGGAACAGCTAATTCTGGAGATGCCTGCCTCAAAGACCAGTCCTGTGAGGTTAGAGAATCAACCCAGCCCATTTTTGCCACAGGCTCTGGCTTGCCCCCGTCCCCTCTTTCCTTATATGATAGATGTGTCACTTCACATGCTTAGAACGTAATGTGGTTTTTTAATCCCTCTAACATGCATTCATTTTGCAAACATTCATGCAGCCAGGTCAGGTGTGGCCATGGTCTGGCCATGGCCTTGCCAGTCCTCTTCCAGGGCCACCCGAGAAATGCCCTGTTGCTACTGCCTTCTCCCCCAAAGGCCGGGGCACTCACCTAGAAAGCTAATGAGTGCCAAGTTCTCGAGGAAGGACCCTCCGATGTGGCACCAGATTGACTCCTCATCTTTTTACCTTCCTCCCTTCTCAGCTCTGCAGCCACCATGCCCCAAACATACCACATTCATTCATGCCTCCCTGTTGTTCCACACCGCATTCTCTCTTCCTGGATCACCTGCCCTGCTCTCCCCACCCACTGAATTGCTCCTCATTCTTCCAGGGCCAGACTCAGCGCTGGCCTCTATGGGAGGTCTTCCTGCTCGCTGACCCTCTACACACACACACACACACACACACACCTTCCATATGCACACACACATGCACACACAAAGATACACATGTACATACACCACACACCCTATTCACACATAGACACATACATCTACACACTTAATAGATACATAGATATCCATAATTTCCTTCCCCTAAATATATACATACCCCTATTCCCTTCCAAATACCCCCACTCACATACACAAATATACCCCACTGCCCCACCTTTCCCACACACATTCATACTCTCACAGTGCCCTCTACGCCCTCCCCTGACACACGCAGCAGCTAGCCACCCCTTCTCCATGCTCTGTAGCGTCCCATCCTGGGCTGTGGCTGTTCATTTCCTCTTCCTCACTTCTCAACCAAGAGCTCTGTCTGGCCAGTGGGAAGGCCGCTTCAGAGGATTCTTTATGGCAAAACCAGAAATGCCCAGGCAAAACTATTTATCAGAAATATTCTGGCTCAACCTGTCCTCAGGCAAAAGGAACACTAAATGAATTTGGCTCAATGGGTGAAAGCATCTCTTATCCTCCAAGGTCATCTTTATGAGGTTGCCAACACGCTTACTAATTCAAATCCCTACTTCTTCCTGTTGGAGTCTTTCAAGAACTTCCCCTTTAACCTCGTGCCTCCATTTTTCTCCCATCTACCACACACTGCCCCAGCCCTCTTTCTGAAATGCAGATCTGGTCATGTCATTCTCTGCCTCAAAAGCTATTAATGGCTCCCTATTGCCTCTAGTAGAAAGTTCTAAATTCCATATTATGCCATTTCAGGCCCTCTGTCATCTCTCCCAAATGACTTCCCTAGCCTTACTCCCACTACAAGCTCACTTTCAACAGGATGCACCCTGTGTCCCAGTCACACTAAACTTGTTCTGCCTTTTCTCCACTCCACAATTCTTCTGCTCCTTCCTTCACCTGGGATACCCTTCCTTGCCCATGTCCCCCCTCTTGAAAGCTAACTTATCCTTTAAGACTTCAAATGTCTCTTCTCTCCAAGAACCTCCTAGTTGGAGTGAATCTCTGTCCCATAGCACTTTGCCCCTGTAATCTGGCAAAGTGCAAGGGTTGATTGGATGCACATTTATGTTCCACAGTATTGAAAGCTCCTTGAAGTCAGGAACTATGTGTTATTAATAGTTGTGGCTAGGGGCGCCTGGGTGGCTCAGATGGTTGAGCGTCTGCCTTCGGCTAAGGTCATGATCCCAGGGTCCTGGGATCGAGCCCTGCATCAGTCTTCCTGCTTGGGAGGAACCTGCTTCTCCCTCTCCTTCTACTGCTCCTCCTGCCTGTGCTCTCTCACTCTCTCTGTCAAATAAATAAATAAAATCTTAAAAAAAAAAAATAGTTGTGGCTAAACTCCCCCCCCTTCCCCCCCCACTTCCCTGCATCCAAGTGCTTGACCCAGACCAGGAATTAAATCAACTGTGGAGTTGAAGGGTTTTCTACAAACTCTTGTAGGAACCACTGATGCTGACAGATGGAGGTAGGGGCTCTGTGACGGCTGGTAACTCTCAGCTATGTAAATGGGGCATGGCAGAGTGGTCAGCTGGGGCTCACCCAGGGACAACACTGAGATTTCTTGGAGAACAGGTTCCAGTGGTTGGGGAAACCCACTCCAGCTGATGCCATGTTATTTTCACATCTGTGAGAACCAGGCAGTCTCTTTCCTTCCTAACCCCCTTCCTCTTCTGTCCGGCTCCCTTCTCTGGCTGTTCTCCAGGGGAGATTTGTGTCCGTAATGGTGGAATAATTAGCTCCCAATCCTGGCCTGCATTAACCTTGAATTGCTGGTGTCAGCTAATGAGAGATCGGGAGCAGGAGGGCTCAGGCATTAGGGCGCCTCTAACAGAACTCCTTTCATGAGGACCTAGCTGGAGCTGAGCGATGGCTAAGCAGTTCCCAGGCCCTAAGAGGGTCCTTGCACATGTTTTCACTCCCAAGTAACAGATCATTACAGATTTTCCCACGTTCTATGTCCAACAGTGAGTGATGTTCTCCATTTTAGTCAAATCCCTCCCAAAACAAATAATAAATTCATTAAGCAATGGATTTCTGTACCTTTACCTGGTATCTTTGTGGGACTTCTGGTTGCCCTGGCAACAGGGGAACACAAGTCATAACCCTTGCTTACTAACTGTATGAAGCTAGACAAGCTGCGTGGCTCATTTGAGTCTGTTTTCTTATCTGTAAAATGGAGCTAATTATAGTATCTACCTCAGAGGGTTGTATGGATTAACTGACCTAATGCATGTAGGCGCTCCATCATAGGGCTGCATTCAGGAATGTGAGCTCTTAGGATTATTATTTGGTCCCGGTGAGCCCTGTACCCTCTCTGGGCCTCAGTTTCCCTTTTTCTCAAATAGGGGCTGATACTTGGTCATCAGTAACTCTCTAGTGGAATGCTAAGATAGGATAGGTCTTTAGGTCTTTGTCCCCACCCTATTTATGTACCCAATGCTGCTGCTGTTTCTTATCACTTATAGTTCTGTCTGTTCAATGTTCTGCCGATAGAAAAGATTGCTGTCATAATTGTCCTGGTAGTCCCGGTAACACACGGATGGAGAGAAGTGAGTTTCTTAAGAGCTTCCATTAGAGCTGCCTCCTGCAGTCGGGATAAGTCACCAACTTCACCAACTGCTTCCTCCAATGGCTTTTGTCTCTGGCCAACCTTATCAGTCCACATAGTAACCCTCATGTTGGTATAGTGTTTTACAGTTTATGGAGCTTTTCCATCTCTGTGATCTCAATTCCCCCTCCCCAATAACTCCATGGGATAGCTGGACTAAATATTATCAGTCCCATGTTATAGATGGGATGTTCACTCATCCATCTGCTGGTTCATTCGATGAACACTGAAGGAGCACATTTGGTATAAACCGTCCTGGCTCAGATGATTTTGGTGTATGTGGCTGAGGTGTTTTTGCTCTAAGTGGAGGCTCCGAGTCAGCGTTCCAGGCCATTCTGTGCCGAGTTCAGTGTGTGCTGCCCCCATCCCTCTCCTGGAATTGGCCCCAGTCACTACCTAATTCCTGGCACTGAAGCCCGCATTGATAATCGCTTCCCAGAGAGTGTGTCAGCCCAGGCAGCCCCCTTGGGCTTGTCCTAAGCCACCTGGTGAAGTTACTCACCCTCTAAGCTCCAGCTCCTCTTCTGTGGAAGCTCCCCTGACTCCACCTGTCTTCTGTTGTACCAGCATAGTACGTTGGATTCATCTCCATTACCACATTTATCACATTACATTATGACGCTCTGTGAACGGTATCTTTACTGACTGAGCAGATAAACTGTCCATACCTGCCGGAGGGGCTGCTCCCCCGCCCCCCCCCCCCAGTAATTTAGAACTAAAGTAGCCCTTTGAGAGTTACAGAATCATATTCACACAAAATGAAGGACATCATCTATAGACCATCTATTATCCAAGAGGTTGACAGACTATGTTTCAAAAGCTCAGACTCCAATTGAGGGGATCTGGGTAATGTCTCATGGAACAGGTCCCACTGCGGAGTTGTGACTAAGGAGGCTAACAGGTCTTCAAGTAGGAACGTGGAAGTTATCCAGAGGAGAGGGTCAGTCTGGAACCTTGAAAAGCAGAGCTCACAAAACAAGAACTCGGCCATGTTTATCCAGGACTTGCCAAGGGAAAGAGGCTGGAATCTGCCAGACGTGTTTTCAGGTCACTGGAAAGGGTTGTCTCATGCTGGAAAAGGATAGTTCATGAGGCCTCGGCACAGTTCTGGGCACCCCCTGCACCTCCCACTCTGCTAGCTTATTTCTCTTGGCTTTGATTTCAACCCAAGAAGTGATGTTCTGTTTATAATTTGGTTTCCCTTTTGCATTTGTTTACAGAGATACCAGCACTGACCATGTAGCAAACCTATCCTGGTTTCTTCCCCGCCTTCCTTCCTTTTCTGCCTTCCTTCCTTTCCTCCTCATTTTCGTCTTCTTCTTCCTCTCCCGTGCTTCCTCCTCCCCTCCCTGTCTTGTTCTCCTTGTTCTTGTTTTTCTTGTAGATCTATTTCTCAAAATAAATTCATAAAGTCGAGTGAATCCCAGTTGGTCCATGAGCCTCTTGTGGGCGTGGGTAGTACGAGCTGGTCCCCTCAGAGCCTCTGTGGAGTCGAGTTGCCAGACTTGGAATGCTGGAGCCAGGCCCTGGAATGAGGCCGCCACACCATGGCCACCACACTATGGCCTCTGCCCCTTGGCCCAGCTCAGCAGCCTGCCTGGCAGCGTCACTGAGCTTTTTTGAACTGCAACATCCTTGAGCAAATATGCAGTCAGTTTGGTGGTTTATAACCAATCTTGGTTCCATTTTATTTCTGTAAATACTGCCTGCATTTTCCCAGAGCCTTTTAATCTTATTGTCTGCATTCTTATAGACAGACACAGCTCTCTTCTGGAGTGTAGGGAGGTATGAGTAAAGAAATGCATGGTTTAGAAAAGACCCCGAATCGCCAAGGAAATGTTGAAAAAGAAAAACAAAGCTGGGGGCATCACATTTCCTGATTTCAAGCTCTATTACAAAGCTGTGATCACCAAGACAGCATGGTACTGGCACAAAAACAGACACATAGACCAATGGAACAGAATAGAGAGCCCAGATATGGACCCTCAACTCTATGGTCAACTAATCTTTGACAAAGCAGGAAAAAATATCCAATGGAAAAAAGACAGTCTCTTTGATAAATGGTGCTGGGAAAATTGGACAGCTATATACAGAAGAATGAAACTCGACCATTCTCTTACACCATTCACAAAGATAAACTCAAAATGGATGAAAGACCTCAATGTGAGATAGGAAACCATCAAAATCCTAGAGGAGAACATAGGCAGTAACCTCTTTGACATCGGCCACAGCAACTTCTTTCAAGACATGTCTCCAAAAGCAAGGGAAACAAAAGCGAAAATGAACTTTTGGGACTTCATTAAGATTAAAAGCTTCTGCACAGCAAAGGAAACAGTCAACAAAACAAAGAGGCAACCATGGAATGGGAGAAGATATTTGCAAATGACACTACAGATAAAAGGCTGGTATCCAAGATCTATAAAGAACTTCTCAAACTCAACACCCAAAAAACAAATAATCAAGTCAAAAAATGGACAGAAGACATGAACAGACACTTCTCCAAAGAAGACATATGAATGGCTAACAGATACATGAAAAAATGTTCAACATCATTAGCCATCAGGGAAATTAAAATCAAAACCACCTTGAGATACCACCTTACACCAGTTAGAATGGCAAAAACTGACAAGGCAAGAAACAACAAATGTTAGAGTGGATGCGGAGAAAGGGGAACCCTCTTACACTGTTGGTGGAATGCAAGTTGGTACAGCCACGCTGGAAAACAGTGTGGAGGTTCCTCAAAAAGTTAAAAATAGAGCTACCCTATGACCCAGCAATTGCACTACTGGGTATTTATCCCAAAGATACAGATATAGTGAAAAGATGGGCCACATGACCCCAAATTCATAGCAGCAACGTCCACAATAGCCAAACTGTGGAAGGAGCCGAGATGCCCTTCAACAGACGAATCTATAAAGAAGATGTGGTCCATATTTACAATGGAATATTACTCAGCCATCAGAAAGGATGAATACCCACCATTTGCATCAACATGGATAGAACCGGAGGGGATTATGCTAAGTGAAATAAGTCAAGCAGAGAAAGACAATTATCATATGGTTTCACTTATATGTGGAACATAAGGAATAGCATGGAGGACATTAGGAGAAGGAAGGGAAAAATGAAAGAGGGGAAATCGGAGGGGGAGACGAACCATGAGAGATGATGGACTACGGGAAACAAACTGAGGGTTTCAGAGGGGAGGTGGTTGGGGGGATGAGTTAGCCCGGTGATGGGTATTAAGGAGGGCACGTATTGCATGGAGCACTGGGTTTTATATGCAAACAATGAATCATGGATCACTACATCAAAAACTAATGATGTACTGTATGGTGACTAACATAATAAAATTTAAAAAAAAAGAAATGCACGATTTGGTTATTAGGCATGGAATGGAAAATATCCAGTTAAAGACTAGTCTTTAAAAAAAAGGCTAGTCTTCTTCAGGTGACCTAAGGTGGGGGAAGCTGATGTAGTGTAGAATGCAGTGTCCCTGGGAGTAAAGAATCCAAGACCCCTGAAAAATGGGCCCCAAAGCCTTCACATTAAGTAACTATTCACTATTGCTTCCCTTGGCAAGATGCCAACTGGCTATCCTTTCTGCCTTGCTCTAGAAAAGGTGAGTAGCTGTTTCCAATTTCAAGTGCACAGAGAGCAGGTGCACTTTTGTAATCATCTCTTATACATCGGATATAGTGTGTGATGAAGCTCTACACAGAGGCAGGGGCTCTTATGGTCATGAGGACTGGCTGTCACATTAAATGCCATTGTTTTCCTTCCTGGAGATTGTGTTTGCCATGCTGACCATGAGCCAAAAGGAATGTCTGGAGTGACATTTCAGGTTCCTCTCCTTTCGGTTATATTTTTGAGTTCAATGGCTCAGTTCTATTGCTTCAACAAGATAGGAAGGAGGCAATTCACTTAGTTTAAGGAAGGCTCATGCATTCCTTACATAAATATTAACAGAACACCCAGTGCTATAATCCCCTTTCAGACTCACAGGAATGAACCTGAAAACAAACATTTTGTTTGCCGGTTCAGTGGTGACCGGCATTGTGTGGTTTGGTGGCCTGAGCCTATGTCTTGTTGGGGACATTAAAACTACAGGTCACCACTAGGTCATGGAGATGGGAATGGAGCTGAACATAGGACAAAGCTGGGTGGGGAGGGCAGGGCAGGGCTGATCTGAGAGATATCTGGACCTGGGCAAGGATCCAGGATCCCTCCCAACACTCATATCCCAGGCCCCAAGACAGAGTATTTGTAGATGACATCTTGGATACAGGGAAGCCATGGGAATGGGAGGGGCAGGGTCCAGTAAGACCGCCAGGACAGAAGAGAAACATCCCTCCATCCCTCCACTTATTCATTCATTCACCCCTTTACTCACTCAGCTCACATTAATCAGTACCTGCTCTGTGACACACAAGGATAAATGAAACATGCCGCCTGGCCTCAAGATGCTTAGAACCTCATGGGGGAGAAAGGAAGGTCAGGCATAATGATTAGAGATACTAACCAGGCCTTACTCTGTACAGTACCTTTTTGTGCCAACCCCTCCTTTCCTCAGGGTGACAGAAAGAGGGCTGGGTGTCCTCCCCGCCCCCACTCTGGGGGCTGCATTATAGGAGAGGAAACCTGAGCTTGGGGAACCTGAATCTTTTTTAGTGGATAGTAAGCCTACCTGCCCTTTGCTTCCGAGTGGGACTGTATCTCTCTTCTGAGGCCATTTGCTATACAAACTTGCTTTTGAAAAGAAAGTCCATGACTAAGATGATGTCCCTGCTCACAAGATGTACAGAAACACGAGAGACTCTTGGAAAACTGTGTCCCAATAACGATCAGCTTTATTTCTTTAGGATGATAGTTTTTGTGGAGACTGAGAAGGAGGTACTGAGGCTTTGATACCAAAGCCTTTTACCCTCCTCTAGCAGGACTCAGTCCTGGGGTCGGATCAAGGTGAAACAGATAAAAGAGGTGAGCAGCAGGAGTGGGGGAGCTGACCCTCTCTTCGGACAGTGATAAAGGCTTTGCTTTGTGGAAAACATGTGTATTCATTCTATTAGCATCTCAGAGCAGGTATCTAAGGAGAAAGGCAATCAGCCCCGGGTAGGCATGAGGAAGTGTGTTGTGTATAATTCAATGTGATGATCTGAAGGAAGGAAATTAAAATATGTTCAAGACCTTACCAGGTTCTGTGACCAACATTTCTACACCCTTCATTTCATCTAACCTCATAATAACCTTTCTTTTTCTTTTTTACTGTGGTAAAATACATACATATCACATAAAATTTACCACTGTAACCACTTAAAAGTATACAATTCCGTGGCATTAAATTCTTCACAAGTTTGTGCCACCATCACCACTACTGTTCCGGAACATTTTCATCGCCCCAAACAGAAACCCCCAGATCCATGAAAGCAGTCACTCCCCATTCCTCCCCCTAGCCTCCGGCAACCACCAATCTGCTTTCTGCCTCTATGGATTTGCCTATGCTATATATTCCTAATAATCATTTGATAGAAATATTGTTATTCCCATTTTATAGATGAGGAACCCATAGCTCAGAGAAGTTCATGTCTCGTCTAAGGTCACAGATCTGGTAGGTGATGGGTGTGATGGGTTCTCTACTGAGCTCCCCTGGAAGAGGAGAAAGGTCACTCACATGGCCCTCAGGAGTGTGGCCCCCTGTTAGCGTGGCAGGGTGTGGAGGACGGCAGAGTGGGGGGAGCAGGAATCCAGTGCACCAGGCCTAAATCAGGAGAGGGGCAGGAAGGAGAGGCCCTCCAGGTCGAGAAAGGGTCCAAGGTGTTGACATGGGGTAGCCAGTTAGCCAGTGGGGCCAGGGCCCCTGCAGCGGGAGGCTCTCTCTTACAAAGGTGGTGTCTGGAGCAGGGGAGGCGCTCCTGATTCTGGGGGAGCTTCCAGCAAAGCCGGCTGTGGCCCCCATGCTTCAGACCTAACAGCTTTGTTCATTAGGGTGAGACCACCAAGACAAGGCCCCAGGAAGTCAGCTGACTCAAGTTTCTTTTTCTCCAGGGAAACCCAGACCTGTCTTTGGGCAAAAGCCTCTCTGTCAGCGGCCAACACCCCCAGGCTGTCTGGGGGGCTGAGAGACTGAGCGGGAGTTCATGAATGGCCTCCAGTCAGAGGCAGCTACCAACTGACGCCTCCCAAATCACTGTGTGAGCCTTTTGTTCATTTCCTGGGAACCCAGGAGAAGCTGGGTCAGGGCGCTGCATGCCCAGGGCAGCCTGGACCCTGCGGCTTTTGCCTCCTCCTTCAGCCACATGGGGTCATTTTCCGGGCCTTCCCTCAAGCCTGTTGGATTCAGGAGCCCTTTTTCTTGCTTTGCTGGATATGATAGGTGTTTCGGTGTGTTCCTTCCTTAATTCCTGAAACCAGAGAGGCTCATGGTCTCTCCCTTTGGGAAATGTTGGCCTCTCCCCTTCCCAGTGCTGCCTGCCCCACTCTGTCTCCCTGGGAAATAGAAGGGGGTGGGGGAAAGTGGGGTTCCTCTAGGGTGCCCTGACTCATCCTCGGTGGAGGGGACCCTCTTCTCTTAAATATCTCTCTCATGGGGGTACAGCATCCTTTGGCCCTGAAGGTCCTCAGAAGGGTTAAGTGTTCAGCAAAAAGAGCCCTTCCAGATGGGCTGTGCCGTGACAGCTGGTGTGAAGGGCCTCTGCCAGCCCCGCAGGGCCTTCGGGACACGACTGTGACAGCATCTGGCTGTGTCTGAGTCCAGTCAGATGAGCTGGGAGGTAAGGCATGTGGCTTCCTCCTGGCAATGATCTGGCTGTCTGTGAATGTGACCCCACAGATGTCCGTCTGTCAGCCTTCCTCACACCACACCTCTCTAGAAGGAATTTCCAACAGCAACCTGTCTCCATGGGCGAGCCTGCTCCTTGGTGTTGGGCTGATGACCCCACGGCGCCTGGCCGGGGCAAGTGGGAACGAGGGGGGCAGGGTAGGCACAGGAGACATCTGGCTGTCAGGCAAGATGGACACCGGGGGTGAGTACCCTATTCTTGCTGGGGCGCTGGCATGGAGGCAGAACGGACTTGGGCTCACCCAGCACGCGCGGCCGTGTGAACTCCCACAAACCCCTTTGCCTCAGTGAGCCTTCGCTCCCTCATTCGTGAAAGGGGTAAAGCCTACTTTATTGAGTTGTTGTGAGGCTTCGCGAGAGAATGCACATGAAGTTCCCAGTTGATGGGCAATAAATATCAGTTTATTAGAGTCTAGTTATTTTAGAGTTTGACCCTTTCATTTAGCATTAACACATCCTAAAATAAAGGTGGATTTGCTCAGGGCCCCCTATGTCAGGCAGAGCCCTCGGCCTGCCTCAGCCTTTTCTGGGATGGTTATCTGATCAGTGCTCCTGGTTTTGGCCTCTGTCTGACTCAGGAGGGGACCTGAGGCTTTAACTCTCTGTCCTTTGCCTGGGAAGTAAGGCCTTCCTGCTGTGTGACTCTTTTCCCTAAAGGCTGTGAGCTGCATGTCCCTTCCTTAAGTGAGGAAAGCCAGCTTCCAATCTACTACTTGTCTCTTAGACTCCCACCCTCTCTGCTTACCTGCTCTGTCAGGCCTGTGAGGCTTGAAGAGAGGAGTGGTTGGGGGTGGACACTTCAGCGCAGTTGTCTGGAGCAAGCTGTTCCTGTGAGTGGGGAATCCATGCTTGGGGAGCACAGAGGTTCAGAGGAAGGCAGAGACCCAGGCCCTTCTCTTGGGGAGCCCCCCTGGGGAATGCTGATGTCAGGGAATGCCACTGGAATGAAAACTTCTGTGTTTGGTCCCATCTTAGCGTCCCTTCATCCTGGAGGAGAGAAGAGGAAAAGGTGGGAGGACCTTCCGTGGAAACAGGGAAGCTCTCCCAGCACTTATTATATAAATGACAAGGCCACAGTGAGTCGAAGTGGCTCGCCTCATCCTCTCTTTACGGTCATATGACCCTCACTCTTTCTGTTTTCCCCAGATGACAAGAACGATGGCTGGGCCCAGCCCTGACTGGCCTTGGGGCCTTCACCACACCTAGACGCCAGCTCTCTCAGAACAGTGTGGGTGACAAGGAAAGACATGGCTGATGAGAGGGGACTCTGTCTGTGGCGACACAGGCAGACAGATGTCCTTACTCTGGAACACTATGTTTGGGTGGGACCCCAGAGATCGCCTTCACCAATCCCCATTGCCCAAAATCCGGGGAGGGAAAACGGTCGGCCTCAGGCTGGGTTGTCCGACTTGTTAATTCAACAGTAGAGCCAATGTCTCTGGTCAAAAGTGTGAACTACTCCTTGAGTAGATTCCCTCCGATTTCCTGCAAATATGTGCGTCTGAGGGAGGCGATTCTGGTAGCCGGGCTGACACAGGCTGACGAGGAACGAGAAGCGCCGTCTCTGACTAAGATTCCTTTACTTTCTCTGGGTTTGTAGGGGAACACCACCGAGATCGCTGCATGAGGTGGATCTGTGAATGGCCGGCATGTGGAGCAACAGTTATGGTGACACTCCCGAGCAGTTGGCACGAGGTCATGCATTCCCTCCTCACAGCAGCTCTGGGAGCCAGGTACTGTCGTTACTTTTTGTGCTAGTTACGGTCCTTCAAGAAGCACAGGCGAGATGCAGTTAGATGTGCCAGAGACTCATAGGGCAGGAGGTCTGTGAAGGGTGGGGGGCGGGGGAGGGTCGCCGTGGAAAAGGAGAGCGGGCAGGACAGGCTGGGTAGCAAGAGCCTTACACAGCAGTGAGGTTCCGAGGAGCACTCGGCAAGGCGGGTGGGAGCCTCTGGGTAAAAGTTGCTCCTTAGAAGGGTTAGGTGTCCTGTAGGAATGGGCTGGAACTAATACACCCTCCATGCTCGGTCACCGGCTGAGCACAGCATGGACCCACAGCAGCCATGCCCGGGGGCTTCTCCCTTGGGGTGGAGCGGGACGGTCACATTATCATTATTGCCCGACTCTGAGCCCTTACACATGAGATGGCTGGGCGAGTTCTCTTGCAGGAGGTCCGAGCAAGCACATCTCCATGGCCGCCACACCGCCGTTTTACAGATGAGGAAACTGAGGCACAGAGAGGTTAAGTTTCTTGTCCATGGTCCCACGGTTAATAAGTGGCACCAGGCCACACCATGGGCTGCAGGATTATTTGCTGGTGTGTAGGGGAAAGTACTGTCGTGTAAACTTTGCAATCCGGCGGACCTGCCTGTCCCTTCTCCCTCGAGCACGTGCTAGCTGTGGGAAAGCTGAGACTGGCGTGTGTAAAGTGCCTGGTACAGTGGCTAACACATAGTAGGTGTTCCTGCTCTCATTCTGTCTCCTAGGGGTGGAAAGACTCACAGTCTTTCCATTGTTGATGTTGCCTGCTTACTGTCCCACTCTCTCTTCATGTCAACTCTGACTCCCCAAAGGATGCTTCTGAGCTGACTGCTCTGCGGGCCCCAGATCTGCCTGGGGCCTTGGAACGGATGGATGCTGGGGCAGGCGCCAGGCCTGGTCTTGGGGTGTCCTCCCCACTGAAATGCTGTGGCAGCCACCCTGGGCCTCCTTCCATCCTGGGGAGATTAACGTCATTGACTTGACTAGAGGCCAGGCAAAGTGTCTGGTAGTCCACAGCTTTATCTCTAATCTCTAAAACAACCTTAGGCAGGAGGTCTCAACATCCTCATTTTTCAGATGAGGAAACTGAGTCTGATGGAGGTGAAGACTCTTGCCCAAGATCACAAAGCTAATAAATAGCAGAGCTGGAATCTGAACCCAGTCTGACCCACTATAAAACCCACTCATTTTCCCCCACACCATGCTAGTCTTGTGAGGTAAGTTATTATCATCCTTGTTTTATAAATGAGAAAACGGAGGCTCAGAGAGGTGGAGTCACTTACCTAAGGTCACACAGCAAGTACATGGCAGCAGTGGAGTTGGAGTCCAGCCCTGTGTGACTCCAAACGCTCCGGGACAACCTTTTGTTCTGGGTTAGCCTGGACTCTCAGGAGGGCACACGTCCTAGATTTAGGAAAATCTTTTGTTCTCCAGTCCCCCGTCTGCAATCTCAGCACCCACTCCTTGCTTTGTGGGTCTGGGAGATGGAGAAAAGAGGAGGGTCATTCTGCCTTTTTTGTTCCTGCATCCCATGGCCCGGTGGCCCTGACTCTGCAGTACCAGCGTGAACCCTGAATCAAAACCCAGGAGACTGGGTCAAGCCCTTGCACCATCCTCTTGACCGTGGGCCAGTCACTCATTGTAAAGTGGGGTGATGAGCGCCCTGTTGGTTTCTCAGGGGAGCTGGGAGGAGAATCCAGCAACATGAAGGACCAGAAAAGACTCTGAAACCAGCCTAGGGTTGTATGATCACCTGGGCAGTAGGAGTGTTATTATTATTTTGTGATTTTCTTCCTACTTTCTGCCCTCTGGCTTCCCTGAAGGCACCACCAGCAGGGAAGGCACTGGGCAGGCCTCCTTCTAGACCCACAGTTGGTCGGCATCCCTCAGGTGCCTGGCCTGGCCTGTCAGACCCCATTTCTCACAGTTCTCCCGCCCTCTGCCCTCCAGTCCTCCAACCCTTGGCCTCCTACCCAGCAGAGTACTTCATTCCCTGAGGGGGAGATTCCAGAGCAGATAATCCAGCTGCCTCCTTGACAGAAACTAACAGCAAATAAAGGAATATTTACTGAGTACCTGCAACTTGACAGGCGCTTCAAGTGTTTAATCCTCTGCAGCAACCCTGAGAATTTTTTCCTGTTTACTTTTGATGAGCGAGGCTCATGCTTAGCAGCACGCAGCTGGAGAGAGGGGGAGCCAGGATTCCAGCTCTGGGCTGTCTCATTCACTGGGAAGACAGACCCGTTCCTCCCTATCATGGTGCACAGTCCGCTGATGGGCAGGTCCTTCTGGTGGCCAAGGGCCATGTCTGCGACTGTCTGTGCAGGAGGCAGAAGCCAGGAGTAACGACTTGGGCTGGGAGGGCTGCCTCTTCCTCCAGGCTGCCCAGGACTTCTCCATCACCAGAAGAAATGGAGACTCTGGGGACAGTTCTGCAGAACCATCCTTCATTCCAGCCTTATCTCAGCCTCTGAGCACCAGGTGGGCCTGAAGGAAGCTGCCTGGGGGCAGTAGGCAGAGGCCTTTGTCTGGGCCTATGCGGGGCCTTGACTGCCGTGGGCAGCTTCCAGTGTGGGCAGTAAAGGACGCTGCACTTGGGGTCACGGAAGCCACCTCCAGGTGGCACATCAACAACCAGTATGTGATCCTGGACAGGTCTCATCCCCTCTCCGAGCCTCAGTTTGTTGGTCTATAAAATGGAACCATATCCTCACCTCACTGCAGCGTGGGACGGATAAATGGGTCAGGATGTGAAAGTGCTTAAAGCAGAAAGTTCCCGGTAGGACCTGCTGCATAATTTGCAGGGCCTGGTGCACAAATGAAGAAAATGCTGATGTTCCTGTTCACCCATCGTGAAGAATTTCAAGGCGGTGGTAGCAGAGCATGACACCAGGCGCCGGGCCCTTGGAAGCGCGGGGCCCTGTGCCCGCGCAGATGGAGCTTCCTGAAGCCGGCCGCGGCGGGGGTTTAGGAGAAGTGGGGTGCGTCCTCCTCCCTGCAGCGGCCCACCCGTGCCGCCCATCCCGAAGCGAGGCTCGGGCGGAGGGTCCCGCGGCACGTTCGGCGGGGCGCCTACGCCATCTAGCGGCGCCAGGACGCGCGGCACCCGCCGCGCGCACCCAGCCCGCTGGCCTCCCAGGCTCGGTCACCCCGCGGGCGGGCGCTTCGGGGTCCCACGTGTCGCCTGCGTTTCCATCCCTTAGCTCCGACCCATCACCACGTCCTCTGCATCGTCCTCCAGGTCTCTCACCTTGTCCCACCCCGTCGTTAGCTCCTGGGTCCACTCACCCGCCCGCTCACTCTATTAGGGTCCTCCCCCTCCCTCCGGGAGCTGTTCCCCCTCGGGCCTCTGGAGGCACCCCTCCCCCCTCCGTCCATTCCAGCCTGCACTTCATCTTCCCTCAACAGCTCCTCAGAGCCCTGCTGTGGCTCTCTGCCACCTCCGGGGAAAGCCCATTTCCTTAGCCTGGCATCCAAGGCCGTCCACCCTGGGTCCTCGGGCCTGCCGTTATCCTGCAAACACACCGTCGCTTCCTGACACCCCTCCCCGACTTGGGGTCCTCTCGTGTCCTGCCTGTCGGTCTCTCCAGGTCCCAGCTCTGAATGAATGCCTTCCAGGACTGCTAAATCCTCAGGGTGCCCACAGCAGAGCACAGGAATCTTCAGAGTCAGAAGTGGCCAGGTCAGAAGTGCGCATGGAGTGGTTTTGTGAAGATGAAATGACATGACTTATATTAGGCATTCAGAATGGTGTCTAGCTCATTATAAGCATAGTAAATGTTGTCAACTATCATTATTATTATAAATTCTGCATCATTAATTATTAATGACCTTGGTCATGTGATTTCACCTAGTTGACCTCTTCCCGTCAGGAAAATGGGGATATTATTTATATTCTCATCCCAGATGATTGTTACAATACTAAATGAGGTGCCGCACAGAGGGTGCTAGGTAGAGATGTAGCAGGTGATTGAGAGAGGTGGTCCTCTCCCTTCACACCACGCCCTCGATGCTCAGCAGATAGTCCCTTTTCATAGTTCCTTCTTCGTGATCCCAAATGATTTAATTGTGGAATGCTCTGGAGGCTGAATTTCTTCCCAGGGCACTTTAGTCTTTTCTCTTAAAGTCTTCAACTGATTGGATGAGGCTCACCACACAGTGGAAAATTATCTGCTTTACTCAAAGGCTACCGAGTTAAATGTTAATCACATCTACCAAATACCTTTACAACAACGACTAGAATGGAATTTGACCATGGTATCATGGCCTAGCTAAGTTAACACATAACGTTAATCATCACAGTGGGCTAATATTTATCACATAAGGACTTTCTCCTTAATAGAATCCATGATAGTCTGTCTTTCTCCATCTCTCCCCAAGCATATACCTATTCTGTGTTGGCATTAACAGTGAGGGGCTTTGGCCCCTTAGACTGCACAGGGAGTTGGGGGTTAATAGATAGAAGGATTGGATACTCTTAGTTCACAATCCCCTGCCACAAAATCCTTGCCCCTCATCAGGCATTCTAGTTTGGATAGGGGTCTTGACTGGGCTTTGGGAGGAGAGCAGGAGAGAAGGGACTGGATTTCGCAGCTTTCCTGGTGGGAATGGGAGTGATGTGATGTAGCTGGAGGAACTTGGCTGGGAATGAACTGGCCAGAAGAAACACCAGGGAAGGTAGGGATGATGAGGCTTATTAATGCAAAGTACTTCTTATGGAAGTCGGGCATCCCAGATTGGTAGATAGGCCATGAAAGGTGGTGGTGTGCTCTGGGATCCCAGATCAAATTTTTTTTAACAATTTTAAGTTGACATGAAATCAACTACACATATCTGATACATGTATACACTCGTGAAACCATCACACAATCAAGATAATAAACACAACCATCACTCTCAAAAGTCTCTTCTTGCCCCCTCGGTAATTTCTCTTGCCGCTTCTCTCTGCACTGACCCTCCCCATCCCCAGACAACCACTGATCTCCTTCCTGTCACTATAGTTTGCATTTTCTAGAACTTTATATTAATGGAAACATCCAGTGTGTACCTTTTTTTTGGTCTAGCTTCTTTCATCAGCATAATTATTTTGGGATTCATTCATGTTGTTGTGTGGGTCAAGAATTTATTTTTCTTTACTGCTGAGTTGTATTCCATTGTAGGGATATACCACAGTTTGTTTATCCATTTCCTTGTTGAAGGACAGTTGGCATTAGCCTGATATATTACCAGGGGAAAGTGTGGTAATAGAATTTAGTGCAGAGGTTGCAAATTCTGGAATGCTCTGTGCCACCCCTGTGCTAAATGCATCTGCTACACTTGTTTGGTTGGGTCTGTCTGCTGTCATGGAACTAGTTGCCAGACTACAAAAGTTGGGGGATTTCACAGGCAAGTCCAGATTTTCAACTTTACTGGAAGAATTTTTAGGTCTGATAACTGGGTCCACATTCCAGTAACATGACAGCAATCCCTAGAGCTGTGGCATAATTGCCTCCTTTACCCTGGGCATGTATTCTCCGGGTTGCCACTAATTTCTTTAATCGCCTGGCTCCATATACTCTTTGAACCTGGCAGTTTCTGGCTTAGCGATTAAGCTCAGCAGTCAGAAAGTCCTGGGTTCAAATTGCTCTGTCACTTACTAGCTATTGGATCATGGCCAAGTTACTTAAACTCTCTGAGCTCCAATTTCCTCATTAGTAAATGGGATTAATAACAGAAACAACCTCAGGGTAGTGAGAATTGAATACATATGAACTATTTAGCATGCAATAAGTGCTCAGTAAATGATATTTAATATTCTTGTTATATTATGGTCGCAGAGTAGATGGCAGAACAGTACAGTGGATATGGCACTAGACTAGATTTCTCGTCCAAGCTCTGCTACCAACCAGCTATGTAGCTGTGGGCTTTGGTTGACCCATCTATCGTATGAAATAGTAGGAGATCAGTTAGCATGTGTCAAGTTGCAAGTGGCAGAAAGTTCAATTCCATCTGCCTTAAATAATAAAAAATTAATTTATTGCTGTACGCAACACAAACCACTTGTGGTACATGTAGCTTCAGGAGAAGCTTGATCCAGTAGTTCAATGAAATTATGGAGTCCATTTGTTTCATCTCTCTGCCTTGACTTCTGTGGTATGATGTTCATCTATAGATTGGCTTCTCTGCAGGTTACAAAATGATTGCCTGTATGTCCCAGAGCTACGTGCTTATTCATTTGTGTCCAGCAGGGAAGAGTGACTTTGTGTCATTGTTTTCAGTAATGACTCTAAAATTCATGCTGTTTGCATTGGCTTAGGCCTTAAGCTACCCCTGAACCAGTCACTGTGGCCAGAGGCATAGGAAAAAATGACTGGCTTAGTACAGGTCAAGTGTTCTATTCTAGAACTGAGAGTGCAATCAGCTCCTCCAGTCTCATGGGTCCTCAAAAGTCCACTCAGTGGGACTGGCTGCCCCTAGGGTTTTCCCCCGATCTTCAAGATCTGGATTTTTGGTCTCCAGGCAGTCCCTGGACCGGAGTGCAGAGCTTGTGGAGGTCTGAGACTTAGATTGGGCTTTATTTTGATGTGGAGGGACATGCTGATTTCAGCTCCTCTAAGAAACCCATATGGGCATCTTTGCACATGTCCTTGGCATTATTCCCTATAGAGGAAGAGTAATTTGGCTTGAATGCATGGGCTTGTTTTCATTGCTTTTTACTAATAGATTTCATGGCAGCTGCTTTCCAACACCTTCTGGTGTTTGTGTATCATTAGAGCTCATTTTAGGAATAGGTGGAGAATGGTCTTCATGCTCTCTAAGAAATGGAGCCGGGCAGAGATTTTGGAGCTTGGCATGCTTTTAAGCCCATTTCCAGCTGTGTGGGCAGGTCCCTTCATGTCTTGGGGCATCATTTCTTCATCTGAAAAACAGGTGCCTAGAATTCTTACTTCACAGAGTTGTGAGATTCAAGTAGGATACCATCCACAGACAACCTGGCACCCAACAGTGGTCCCCAGTCCCATCTACACTTCCTCCTGGGAATCTCTCCAAGGGGCCTTTCTGGCTTCTGCTCAGAGGATTTACTTAGAGATGTGATGTTAGAGAACCACAGGATGGGTCATAGTGGGATTCTGTATTTCGAGACATTATTTCTATATTGGAACAAGGGATAGACTCTTGGATTCCTGAGCTAGAAATGATAGTAAGCTTAGGTCCAGATTTTCTGTAAATGCTGGTGATCCTTCCCACCCCTGGCCCACCTGAGATCATATCAAGATCAGCTCAGAGGAGCTATCCCTCCCTACCCTGTCTAGAGTAGCCTCCCCAGCCACCCCAGTCACTCTCTACCATGTCACCCTTGTATTCTCTTCATGTCACTTTGCCGAAAACTTTTTATCTATGGTCTGTTTACTCCCACTAGATATAAGGTTTGTAAGAGCATGACACATATCTGTCCTATTCAACATTTTAGGTTAGTTTCCTCCAGAAGCCAACACTGAGACAAGGATGTGGGATCCAGTAGCTGATCTGGGAGGAGATCCCAGAAGCAATGGTAGGGGAGTACAGGAAATGAGAGAGGGAAGGGAAGGAGGTCAATAAGGGGTACACTGTTGAGCACATTACTGCTGTGGCTATTAGGGCTCAGTTCTGCTGGAGAAGTCGGGAGATGGTAGAGAAGGTACCCCAAAGTCCTTCCTATGGAAAGGAGATGGGTCTGGGGGTATTTATACACCAGCTCTCGTTGGCCATTGCTTAAGGGCTGCTCCAGGGAGGTGTTAACTACCTGATTCTCCTGGCCTGCCCTGCTCACAGGCAGAGTGCAGCCTTCCCAGCCAGCAACTATCTCTGACAGAGTTATAGACAAAGGTCCCAGGCATTTCCAGGTGGCACAGTTGTGTCCAGCTGTGTGGTAACAGTGAGTGTTGAGGCCTTCTGGGTAAGACAGACTACTGATGAATCCCCATCAGTAGGCACAATTACTGGCAAACGGTGACAATGTGTTGGATGATTCAGGAGGAGCAGGATCCCTCCAGAAGGACAGGTTGGAGGTGGGTGTCCTAAGTGGAGAGCCTTGTTTCTCCAGTATCCCAAGTGCTGAGAGATGCACGGATTCACGAAACACAGGCCTCTCTTTGTTTCTGTGCTCCGTTGAAAACTGCAGTGTTTATTTATTCCTTGTTCCTTTTTTAAAAGCTTTTTGTTTGTTTTAATATCACTCTTTTAATTAAGTTTTAAATTTTAATTCCAATATGGTTAACATATAGTGTTATTTTAGTTTCAGGTGTACAATATAGTGATTCAGCAATTCTGTACATCACCCGGGTGCTCATCACAAGTGCACTCTTTAATCCCCATCACCTGATTCACCATCCCCCCACTGCCCTCCCCTCTGGTGACCAGCAGTTTGTTCTTTAGAGCTAAGCGTCTGTTTTTTGGTTTGTCTCTTTTTATCTTTTTATCTTTTTTTCATTTGTTTTATTTCTTAAATCCCACATGTGAGTGAAATCACATGGTATTTGTTTTTTTCCACTGACATCCTTCACTTAACATGATACCCTCTAGCTCCACCCATGTTGTTGCAAATGGCAAGATTTCACTCTTTTTGATCACTGAGTAATATTCCATTGTATATATATACCACATCTTTATTCATTCATCAATCGATAGTCATTTGGGCTGCTTCCATAATCTGGCTGTTGTAAATAATGTTGCTATCAATATAGGGGTGCATGTATCCTTTTGACTTAGTATTTTCATATTCTTTGGGAAAATGCCCAGTAGTGTGATTACTGGATTATAGGGTAGTTCTATTTTAACTTTTTGAGGAACCTCCATACTGTTTTCCAGAGTCACTGCACCAGTTTGCATTCCCACCAACAGTGCACAAGGGTTCCTTTTTCTCCACATTCTCGTTGTCACATCGTTTCTTGTGTTTTTGATTTTAGCCATTCTGACAGGTATGAGGTGATATTGCATTGTAGTTTTGATTTGCATTTCCTTGATGATGTTATGCATCTTCTCATGTGTCTGTTGGTCATCTGCATGTCTTCTTTGGAGAAATGTCTATTCGTGTCTTTTGGGTTGGATTATTTGATTTTTGGGTGTTGAATTGTTCCTTTATTAAAAGCTTTGATGAATGGTAACCCATACCCTTGCAATTGCTGCAACAGGTTGCTCCCTACCCCCACCCTGAGGACAACCAACTTTCTTTCTGTTGATTATTCATCTCGGGACCAAATCTGAATCTTCCTTTCATCTTGATTTCTCTCTGAATATCTCCAGATGCTGATTTTCCTCTTGGCATTAGGTGTTCAGGACTGAGTTGGGTTTCTTGTGGTCTGGCCAGCACAGGAAGAAGGGTACCAGCCCTTCCACTTTTCTACAGCAGGGGCTCTTAGCCCTGGGGGTACACTGGAATCACCTGGAGAGCTTTTAAAGCATAGTGGGCCCCACCTGTAGAGGTTCTTATTCAGTTAATCTGGGATAAGGCCCAGGCCTCTGGCACTTTAAAAATTTCCCCTTCTCTAAGGGGAACCCTCCTACACTGTTGGTGGGAATGCGAGCTGGTGCAGCCACTCTGGAAAACAGTATGGAGGTTCCTCAAAAAGTTGAAAATAGAGCTACCCTACAACCCAGCAATTGCACTACTAGGTATTTACCCCAAAGATACAAATGTAGTGATCCGAAGGGGCACATGCACCCCAATGTTTATAGCAGCAATGTCCACAATAGATAGACTATGGAAAGAGCCTAGATGTCCATCAACAGATGAATGGGTAAAGAAGATGTGGTATATATATAAAATGGAATATTATGCAGCCATCAAAAACGAAATCTTGCCATTTGCAATGACGTGGATGGAACTAGAGGGTATTATGCTAAGCGAAATAAGTCAATCAGAGAAAGGCAAGTATTATATGATCTCACTGATATGAGGAATTTGAGAAACAAGACAGAGGATCGTAGGGGAAGGGAGGGAAAATGAAACAAGATGAAACCAGAGAGGAAGACAAACCATAAGAGACTCTTAATCTCAGGAAACAAACTGAGGGTTTGTTTGGAGTTGTGGGGGGTGGGAGGGATGGGGTAGCTAGGTGATGGACATTGGGGAGGGTATGTGCTATGGTGAGCACTGTGAATTGTGTAAGACTGATGAATTACAGACCTGTACCCCTGAAACAAATAGTACATTATATGTTAATAAAAAAAACAATTACAATACATGTAAGTCAAATCATGCTATACCCCTTCAACTAATACAGTGCTGTCATTTAAATAAAATTGGGGGAAAACACACACACACACACATTTCCCCTTCTCTGTTCCCCAAGTGATTACGATATGCAGCCAGAGTAGATACACTGGCCTAGACCTTATATAGGTATCTAACACAAGCATCTGAAAAGGTCAGAGGTATTCCTAGCTTCAGGTCCAGCTTGATCCAGCAGCTCAGTGATCTAATCAAGGTTTCAATTTCTGATGTGTTTTATTTTGTTTACACATCTCTGCCTTGCCTTCTGTGATTCTGGTTTATCTGCTCTTTGGTTATCAGATAATCCCTCAGAATTCCTAAATCACTACCAACATGTCCCAGGACTGCGTACTATCTCATTCATGTCCAGTAGGAGAGAGACCATCTTTGTCCTCTTGTTCCCAGCACAAATCTTGTGATTCATGCTATTTGGACTGGCTTTGGTATCAAGCCAATTCCTAAATCAATCATTATGGTTAGGAAGATGGCTCAGATCATGTGTTCCATTCTTAGCACTGGGTGTGGTCAGTTCCCCACCTTAGCTCTGGATGTACATTACAATCACCTGAGCAGATTCTAAAGAATCCTGATGCCCAGGCCTCACTCATAGAGATTCTACTTCAATTGGTCTGGGGTGGGGCCCGGGCACTGGCATTTTTTAAAGTGCCCCAGGTGATTGTGATGTTCAGCCAAGGTGGAGAACCATGGCTTAGACATTGTATAGCCTCATGGTGCAGGTTCAGACCACCCACATGGGAAGAAGGTTCACAAGTACAGATCCTCTGCTTGGGCCTAAGTGTATGTATGCCTTGCTAGGGGCTGGCCACATGTCTAGCAGCCCTAGATGACCACATGGCAGCACTCAGGAGGCCCAGAGAAACAGAGCCGCATCCTCTACAATTTCCAACCGTGAGAAATTGTAGCCAGTGGCAATCAGACTGGGAGTATTTCGTGCATGTGTGACATTTGGTAGCCTGCTCTCGCTTTGGTCCATGGGCACTTATGGCTTTCCCCTTCAGTGCATCTGTTTCCTCATCTGCTATTTGGATTCAAATACCCATGCCTCTTTGAACTGACTACAGATGAATGAGATTTGTGTGTGTACCTTCAGTTCCTTGGGGAGAGACAGAATCCCTTGGCAGGAAGGCTCTATGATGGAGTGGGAAGAGTTTAATCTCTATGGAGCTGTGCTACCCTAGGTAGGTGCCCTTACCTCTTCAGGTCCAAACCAGGAAAATGAGGACTCTATCTCCCAGAATGCCCTACATCAACATGAAATGAGATAATGTATGTAAGCCCCTAGTGCATTATCTGGCACATAATAGGTGTTCAGTAAATTGCTTTCCTTCCAAGAACACCATGGTTAGCTCTTCATCTTTTTTAATGTGATGTTAAACGGGGACTCTAAGACATAGTGTCCAACATAAGTAATAATTTGTTGCTTTTGGTTGAAGCCACTTGGTCAACCCCTGGACTCCAAGCCCCTCAGCAGGAGCTTCTGGCCACCTCTTCATCTCTGTATCCCCAACCATATCATATGAGGCTCCAGACTTTCTACAGCTGAGGGTCTTGAGAGTGGCAATCTTGTTGGAAGGAAGGTGTTGTGAGGGGGGGTCTCATCTTAAAGACATATTTGCTTTTAGTCACAGTATTTGCATTTAAATGAGGTGCTTGCTTGGGGGTAGTGGAGGATGATGACTGATTGGCACTGGGTCTGGCACAAAGTAAGTACAAATAGCTGGATGCCAACTGAATGGACGAGCCTTCCGTTTTCACAGCTTACTCTCCTGGCCAATTGAGTTATGGAGGAAATGAAGATTAAGAGTGTAAGAAATAGTTCTGTTTATTGATTAGAACATGGTATAAAATTACAATTTGCAGGCATTCTGGGCTTTCTGGGAGGGGCATGCAGTGCTAGGCTCTAGCAGGAGATGGAGTGAGGGCATGGACCACTGGGCATTGGCTCTTTTCCTGGGCACATCAAGGGACTTGCACTACCAGCACAGATGCCAGTGTGAGAAAGAATTATTGGTTCTTGCCTCTGGAAACAAAGGATTTGGGCAGTTTGGGTCACCAGACAATGCCATGCTTAAGAATTCAGTTCTATCCTACATATGTTAGGTGCTGGCTCTCCCAATCTAGTCATATACGGATTCATATTGTTCTGTATAATGCTCATTCTTCCCACCAAAAGAAGGGAAACAGGCACATTGGTTTGGGAGGCCACTAGAGGATGGTGTGCATTTGGCTCAGGTCATCTTGCTTCCGGATACATCAAGGTCTGCTGGACTCAGAGGCAGTGGGCTGGGTCACGCAAGCAGAAAAGTGTGCACTACTGTTTAAGCTCAAGCAGAGGGACCTTCCATAGGGCAGCAGCATGAAGAGATGAGCATGCTTCCAAAACAAACCCAATTTCATCTTCTCTCTCTCAAGAAGACGGAGAAGGAAGAGTTTGCAATCAGAGACTGAGCCATGTGATGCTGGGTTCCATAGAAAGTCTCCAGCGGAGAATTCTTCCAAAATGTAAAAGGTGTTTCTGTCCCAAGAGTCGGTGTGCAAAATCAGAACAAGGGCAGATCAAGGTGTTAAGAGGTGGTTGTTCAGTACAATGTCTCTGAGAGCTGGATGGCTATGTCCATAGTCACATGACATTTTGGAATAGCTGGAGGGACCTCATGATGTTGTCATCCTGGGAGGGGAGGAGGGGGAAAAGAGAGGATGGTTAGAACTCTCTGAGGCTCCTCCCTGAGAAGCTCTGTAATGGTGAGCACGTCTCTAGTGTGGGTTTCCCATGCAGAAAGAATGCTGCAAGGGCACTAGAAATAGGAAAAAAGAGTGGGGGCCCAGAGAGTGAGCAATTCAAGGCAAGAAGCACCTTCTCTGGCCTTAGGAAATTTTTGTTGTTGTTTTTTAAAATTTTATTTATTTATTCATGAGAGAGAGAGAGGAAGAGGCCGAGGGAGAAGCAGACTCCCCACGGAGCAGGGAGCCCAATGTGGGACTTGATCCCAGGACGCTGGGATCATGACCTGAGCTGAAGGCAGACTTAGCCTTAACCAACTTAGCCACCCAGGTACCCTGGCCTTAAGAAATTTGTAAGAAATAAAGTATCGAGTGAAACAGTGAATATTACCTTTTTTAAGAAGCTCTGCGCAACTGCATTTTATCAAATGATTTTTCGACATCTACTGAGATGACTGCATTTTTTAAAAAATTCTGTTATTAATTATACTGGTTCATTCTTGAATGTTAAACCAAACTGGCATTTCTGTAATAAACCTTTCTGTTCTTTTTTTTTTTTTTTTTTTTACATATTACTGGATTTGATTTTTTACTCCTATATCCAGAGGGAATATATTAGCTTGAACATTTTATTTTGTAATGGCTTTGCCATGTTTTCATATTAGGGTTATGATAGCTTCATAAATCAAGTTGAGAAGTTTTTCCTCTTTCTCTATTCTCTGAGTTTGTGTGAGATTAATATCGCTTATTCCTTGGAAAGAGTTTGAAAGAATTTATGGGGTAAGACATCTGTGTGTGCCATTTTCTTTATGGGAAAATTTTAAATTACAGATTCAATTTCTTTAACATACATAGGACTATTCAGATTTTCTATTTCTTTTTGTGTTAGTTTTGATAAATTATATTTGCAAGGAATTTGTGGATTTCATACGTTGTCAAATTTGTCAAATAATGAACTATTATCTTTAAATCTGTAAATCCTGTAGCGTTGTTACCCTTTCCACTCCTGATACTGATAGTTTGAGCTTTCTCTCTCTTTCTCTTTTGTTTAAATCAATCTTGCTAAGCATTTGTCAATTTTATTAATTTTTGCAAAGAGGCAAATTTTGGTTTTATTGATTTTTTTATTGCATGTCTCCATTATATGTTCTCTATTTTACTTTTTTCTAGTGTATATTCTCTAAGAAGTAAGTATTGAATGTAGAAGATCCTCAAATGCTTAGCTATTAAGCAACATACTTTTAAGTTCATGGGTCAGAGAAGAAAATATTTTGAATTAAAATATGATGAAAATATGACATATTAAAATATGTGGGATCTAAAACAGTACTTAAAGGAAATTTTATCCCTTTATGTGAACATACTGGAAAAGAATGGTTGAAAAGAATGACCTAAATCTTCATCTCGAAAAGCTAGAAAAAAAGCCCCCCAAATTAAATTAAAATAAAATAGAAGGAAAAAGATAATTTAGAACACAAATGATAAAACAGAAAGCAGACCTATAACAGAAAAAAAAAATCAACAAAGACAAAAGTTGATTCTAGGTGTTTGAAATCTTTTAAAAGTTGCTAGAACTTTTAAAGTAAGTCTATGGGTTCTGGAGTCAGGCTGCCTAGATTCAAATCTGGATCTGTCATTTACTAGCTGGGTGGCCTTAGGCCAATTATTTAATCCCTCTGTGCCTCAGTTTCTTTATATGTAAAATAGCATCGATCACAGTATCTACCTATGGGTGGGTTGTGAGTAAAAAGTAAGTGAATTAATGAATAACTATAGAGGTTGCTAATGTGAGAAACTAAACGAATTTAAAAACTTCACTCACCTCTGAAGCAAAGTCAAAAAAGGACACCTAAGTAGGGCATAGAATTTAAAATTAGAATGATGGAGTTCAGGTTCCATCTCTGATCTCTGTCACCTACTGTGCCTTAGCCATATCTCTTAACTTTGCAATGTCTCAGTTTTCTCTTCTTTAAAATGGGCATGATCAGTTCTGCCGGTCACCCAGTTCATGATGATTAACATGTTGAAATATTTCTAGCCTTGTTGGTAAATAACTGCTGACCTGAGCCTCCCACCCAGCATCTTTCCCTCTGTCTCTCTGGTAACTGGTCCAGGACCCCCAGAACACCCAAAGATCCGTCAGCTAACAGACTGGCAAGCTTAGAAGGGTCCCTTTAGGGCATGCTCCATGGCATTAGTCAAGGTCAGTTAAGAGTGGTCAATTCTCAGTCCACTCTCATTATTGAATATTTTGAATATCACCTTGGATAAAACGCCACCACCTCTCAGAACTGTTGTGAGGTGTATGCATATACCTGAAACTTGGTAGGTGCTCAGTACGTGTTGGTGACTTCTCCCCAGTTTTGTGCACCTGCAGCTCTAACTGGGTGAGCTCAGAGTGACTGCGTACTTTTCTGAAATAAGGTGGGGATGGAAATGCATTTTTCTAAAGCAGATGAAAGCAACTATTTCCAGTTCATTTTCTGGCAGAGACTCTGGGCTAGTCTATCCTTTCAACGAGTGACAATGTGGTCCAAGGACCTGCAGCACCAGCTTGACCTGGGAGAGTGTTAGAATAGTAGCGCCTCAAAGTCCCCTCCAGACCTATTGAATTAGAATCTACATTTTAACCAGAACTTCAAGGAGGTTGGGTTGCCCATTAAAGTTTTAGAAGCCTTGATCCCCACGGCATTTGTGTTAAAACAAAGATTTCTACAGCACCCTCCTCCCCCCGCCCCCCATCTAGTGTTCATTTTCAGAATCATCTGGGCAATTCTTGGGTATACTATGGCTTGAGAATTACAGTTTTAGGTTTTTTTCCCAGCTACTCCCTTGTAGTCTGAGGAGTGGGTCATCGAGCCAGAAGCAGGTTAAAAAATGAGTGTTGCCCACTTGGGAAGTCTTTGGTTTCACAGAGACCCCCTCTGGGCTTTCACATCCCCCCCCACCCCCAATCCTTCTCAGGCTGTCTGGCTCAGACTGTGTTTAGCCAAGACCAACCACAGGCCATTTGGAGGAGTGGAGATTGTTGGAATTCTAAGTTGCTGCTGGTGGGGTTGGTGGTGGTGGCTCTGACCTGAGGCCGCAGGTTTCTCATTCTCGCCCTCCTGCCGGTCCCCAGCCCCCAGATTTCCTTTCCCAGATCTAGAGGTTTTGTGCTCTGAGGTCTCTCCTTACCTCCTGACAGGATTCAAGAAATTCATCTAAAGTCACGATGCCATCTTTATTTTTGTCCATTTTCTGGAAGACACAACAGGAAGAACTTTAACGAACCTGGTAATCTGCATTCCAAAACTTGCTCTTTGTTAACCACCTTTGCCCTGAGAATCAAGGTGGTCTTTCACTGGCCAGACAACTCCACCCAGGCCCTGGTTATAGCCCTTTGACCCCCATGAGCTTCCTTAAAATGGAAAGACTTGCTCCAGACTCTCATTACCTCATCACCAGATTATTCTGCTGACACCCTAATATGTGTTCCCCAGACTCTCTCCCAGCCTGTCCACCTGGCAGAGAGAACGCTGCACATGAGAGGTTCGACTTCTTCTCTGTCACTTACTGTGTGACCCTGAGTGAGTCTTTAAGCCTCTCTGAGCCTCCACTTTTCCCATCTGCAAAGTGAGAGGATTAGACTAGAATGAGCTTGGACATTCTTCAAAACTTTACCACTAGCTTACTTTTTTACTAAAACACCATTCTGGTCATGCCACTCTTCCACTTATGGAGTTAACTGTAGTCATCCAAGCAAGGCTAAACCTCTTCAGTTAAAGATCTCAACCCAGTCCACCCTTGTTTCCAACTTTATTTCCCGTTACTCCCCAGACATAAAGCCTTAACACCTGCATAAACGTGCTTAATGACATCTTCTCTGGCTACTCTGCTCCACCAAGAATTTTTATGGAACTTAGAGGCTATATGGTAGCATTTATACTTCGTAATATACTTCCCTATTCTATTCTGTAGTATATACTTGCCTGCTTAATGAGATCATCTATTACTTGAGGTCAGCATATCCTGTGATTCTTTTCTGTTTTCTACAATGCTTAGAACAGAGTTGCACACACACCACTTGTTCAGATGCTTGTGGGTTGACTGGCCTACGTTGGGCTTAAAGCTCATGCACAGTGTGTGTGCACTTACCTGGAAGAAGACATCCACATGCTGCCTTGGAGTGTCTTCTTTGAGCACGGGATATGTATATTTCCCCATCATGTCGTAGATGGCTTTGACGATGTCCATCATCTCCTGGAGAGATGATATGGAAGCACAGTATGGGAACCATGAGGTTTTTAGGTGACAGTTTGGGGCTTCTTGTTACACTTGTGAATCTAAGGTGATCCCAGGGACTCTCTTCAGCTGATGAGAGGGCGTTAGAAAGCAAGCGAAGGGGCTATATACTGCGAACCTCCTCCCAGAGAGAGGGTGGCGGGAAATTCTCTTCCCCTTCAGAGGCTCTTGGGTAGGTTACCTTTTCTTGAGCATTATCCTCAGTGAGGGGTTATGTGTGGGATTGGGGTGAACGTGTGTGTACTGATGAACTCACACCCCATTTTTGGAAGACCCTGTCCCCACTCCACAATTCCTTTGAATGGTTGGGTCCAGGTGGCTGTGTTTGTACTGGGTGACCTATCCCTGTGACCACAGCTATTGGGAACAAAGGTGGACATCTGACTAAAGCTGAGCTACTCTATTTTTCTGTGATGAGGCACAGAAATGTAATCAGGAGTGATAGAACTCTGGAGCTCAAAGGTCAAGTGGCGTTAGGGCCAGAGTAGGTGCCACAGGCAAGCCATTTCCAGGATTTACCTGAGGTTGAGTGAGAGCAGACACCAAAAGCTTCTGCAGAAGAGTAGAACTTCTGTGAAGAGTAAAATGGAGCAAATGCACAGAAGGTAGAAGAGATGAGAAAAATGCAGGGAGAAAGAGAGAGCAAGAGGAGAGGAGAGGAGAGAGTAGAGAGAGAAAGGAGATGGCGCTGACGGGGGACAAGAAATGTTCTCATGAGCACATGCATGGGCACCTGCATGCACACACACACACACACACTCACACACACAATCTCTCTCACACACTCTCATACACAATCTTTCTCTCTCACACATACACACACACACAATCTCTCTCACACACATATACACATTCACACACATACACATTCTCACACACACACTTTCTCTCACACACACATACTCTTTCACACACACTCTCACACACAAACACATACACACACACTTTCTCATACACACACACATATACACAATCACACACACTCAGAGGCTCTCTGAGAAAAACAAATGAAGAAGACAGTTACAAAGACTGGGAGAAGCCCCAGATGGGCAGTGTCTCAGAATGGTTACGCTATAAACTAAAACCTCCTCTTGTGCCTCCCCACCCCTATATTGCTAGCAACTTGAATGTGTCATTTCTGCAGAAGAAAGTGTGGCCATCTTGATCTCAGCAATGCTGGAGGAGGAGGAGGGAAGAGAGAGGAAAGAAGAGGTGAGGGGAGAGAGAGAGATTGGAGACTAACAATCTTCTAGCTTCAGTGGGGATTTCACATGTTCCATCAGACTAGCTATACCTTTTAGGAAACCTCTCAATTTAAGCTAGTTTATGTTGATGATCTTTTATCTTTGTAACCAAAAGACCGCTTTCTACAAAGTCTTTCTTGTTTTATGGGGCCTGATAGATGGTACAAATCCTGTCATGTTTTCTTTCTAATCTCTCAATGCTTCTCCATACAGAGTAAGTGATCATTAAGTACTTGTTAAAAGAGTTAAGTTGTTCTTATTATTAGTGTAGCTCTGTTTCCTCAAGACTGTGAGCTCATGAGGACATATACACGATCCTTCATTGCTAAGGTCTCTGCATGGGCTAGGAACCCCGTAACTGTGGAGTGGCTCTGTGATGTTCTGATCACACTGGCCAAGCACAGTATTCCATGGCCCCTCGGAATGCAGGAAAGAGGGCGTAGGAGGACAGCCTTGTCTTTGAGATCTTTGAAATAGTGTCTGTGGAGACCCAGGGAACGGCCTTTCTCCTGGGTTCCTTGTCTGCTGCTCCTCATTCCATGTGCTTATTTTATTGTTTTTATTCATTTTTAACCTATTTTTAATAATATTAGACTTACACAAAAGTTGCAAGAATAGAACAGAACATTCATGTATACCTTTGACCCAGCTTCTCCTAACTTGCCAAAGCACAGCACAGTGATCAAACCCAGGGAATTAACAATGCTACAACAATGCTATGCAGGGCTATTAACAAAACTATGGACCTTATTCACATTTCATTAGATTTTTCCCTAATGTCTTTTTTATGGTTAAGGATCCCTCATCCATCTAGTTGTGTGTCTCCTTAGTCTCCTCTAACCTGTGACAGTTTCTCACCCTTTGTCTTTCAAGACCAAGACACTTCTGATACAGTGCTGGTAAGTTATTTTATGTCTCTGTTTAGGTTAGTCCCTGGTTTTCTTATGATAAGATTGAAGTTATACATTTTTGACGAGAATACCATAGAAGTGATATTATATCCTTCTTGGTACATCATGTCAAAGAGGTATAGGGAGTTGATATATCTTATTAATGGCGATGTGAACCTTGATGACTTGATCAAGGTGGTGCCTGCCTGTCAAGTTCCTCCACTGATTTTAGTATCTTTCAGTGGGTCTTGCCTGCAAAAATTATTATTGTGGTACTTGCCTAATGCTGATTTTGTATTTCCTTTATTCCTTCTTTATTTATTAATTGGAATTCTTCTTTAAGGAAGAGTTGTCCCTTATCCCCCATTTGTCTATGAATTCAATTATTTATTTGAATACATATTTATTATTTATTTGAACACATATTTGAATATATATAATCTGTAATTATGTATATATAATTTAGTAGGGACTCATGGATATTTTCTTTATTTTATAGCTTATAATCTAATATTAACATTTTTAATTTTGTTGCTCAAATTGTTCTGTTTTGGTGATTGGGAACTCCTTCAGACTGATTCCTGTAGCTTTTTGACATGTCCCATCCTTTTCTTTTTTTCTTTTTTAGGCACTTCAATATTTTCCAGCACTACAAGGTACTCCAGGATGATCTTGTATTTTCTTGTTCCCAGTCCTGGAATCACTGACTTCTGCAAGGAGACTGATTCCTTTAATTGGAGGATGGTGTTCAGAAACCAAGGTCTGGGTTCAAGGTATCCTCATTGCTAGAGGGTGTCATTGTCTTAGGCCCTCCCAATAGAACTAGGAGATACACGTCTCTATCCATGTGTTTATTTTTTTATTTTTTAAAGATTTTATTTATTTATTTATTTGACAGAGAGAGAGACAGCGAGAGAGGGAACACAAGCAAGGGGAGTGTGAAAGGGGAAGCAGGCTTCCCGCTGGGCAGGGAGCCCGATGCGGGGCTCGATCCCAGGACCCTGGGATCAAGACCTGAGCCGAAGGCAGATGCTTAACAACTGAGCCACCCAGGCGCCCCTCCAGGTGTTTATTTTAAAATGTCTTCATAAGTCCCTCACATCCACGTTATCATAGGTTCTTTCCTGAGTACCTTTATTAAGAGAAAGGATTTAAAGACCAATTTTAATTGCTCTCTCAGGATTTTCATTGCCTAATTTGGATGAGATTATCTCCAAATGATTGCCAGGAGAGGTTCCAGTTGTCTTTTCTAGGAAGCTGCTTATTCACACTTTCTTTTTCTTTTAGGAGGTACTTTATTAATTCTGCCATCTAGAGAGGTCTGATGGGTATTAATGGCGACAATTTTGTCTAGTCTGCAAGTAAGAAAGAGGGAGCAGGACTTAGTGAGGTTATTCAGTGATGGAATTATGACTGCACCAAGGTTGAAAACTGTGTTGTGAGTCCCATTTTAGGGTCCTTTCTTTATATATTTTGTGAAGTAGTATTTGAATATTTTGGAGTATCATAAATTTGAGTAGGTATAGAAGCATTAAATTATTTGCAAAATTGAGATAATATACATATTATTTATAAAGTGATTTTTATTTTTCTTTGAAGATTTTATTTATGTATTTGAGAGAGAGAGAGAGAACAAGCATGAGTGGAGGGGAGGAGCAGAGGGACAGGGAGAAGCAGACTCCTTGCTGAGCAGGGAGCCTAATGTGGGACTCAATCCCAGGACCCCAGGATCATGACCTGAGCCAAAAGCAGATGCTTAACCGACTGAGCCACCCAGGTGCCCCTATAAGGTGATTTTTTAAATGTAATGTGTCAGATGAATTTTTACATCTTCTTACTTTTGTGTGACTTTAAATGGCCACCTGTTATTCCATTACATGAATTTACTGGAATTCATTGAACATATCTGTTACTAGTGGATATTAGGGTTTTTACACTCAGGGGAATCATCCACCACTTTATTTTCAGCACCTAGAACACCTTACAAGCCCTCAAATATACATTGAGCAAATACTTGACTGAATGAATGAGGCATGAACATTAGAGAGCTCAGCAGGGTTGAAGTGAAAATTGGAGATGACATTTGTAGCTCTAGACACTGCGCCCAGCACGTAGAAACTCGGGGAGTGGGATGTTACAGGGTCCACGCTGCAACTGAGAGACCAAGATACAGTAGATATCAAAGTGAGTTTTGAGATAGACCTGTGGGCATTTCATTGTCTAGACACCACATGTAACTCCGAGGATCTAAAAGTGTCAAGCAGTGAAGAGTCAGAAATTGTTTGTGATGTGTTTAGAGATAGCTGCACCTGCCATCATCCCCACCTATGGTTTTATTAGTAGGCAAAATAGATTGTGGCCAATATGATCCTATTATAGTCCCCTCTTCCTCAAAAATGTCCCTTCTCTCTTCTAGACGGTGTTTTCAACTCGATCATTCCAACTTTCAGTTTTAACTTGCGGCTCTCAACCTGCTAAATGTGGGTTCCCCTGGGAAGAGTAAGTCTACACTAAAAGCATGACACCCCTTTGGAATGTGCATTGAATATAAGGGACCCAGTGACAACGAATGAATCTGCTTAATCCTTTCTTGAGTGCTTGGGAACAGGGCAGGGTAGAGCAATGGGGGAGGTCAAAGGTGACCTTCTTCCTTTTGCCAGGAATCAGCTCTGTTAGCCCCAAAGCAGATCCCTCTTCATTCAGATAACTTCCTCCTCGTGATTGTGACTGGGGCTATTTTCTGCTTATAATTAGATGCCTTCACTGTAGCTCTTTCATGCCTCTCGCCTCAGCTCACTTACCTCTTTGTTTATGTATCCGTCTTTATTGATGTCATACAAATTAAATGTCCACCTTAGCTTCTCATGGACGGTTCCTCTCAGTAAAATCGACAGAGCAGTTACAAAGTCCTGACAAGTAGAAGAGGCATAAATGACATTAACCACCAAGCCATGGAGTGGGCCGCAGCTCTGTCTTCAGGTCAGACTCTATGACTGTTTGTACCGAATGGTATCTCCCATGTCCGCTGTCCCCTGAAGGATATGGCCTACCTCAGTGAAAGCAGCCCCCCTTCCATTCCCTACCTTGCCCATTCTAGGGGACAGAGTCTCTTTGAGGAAGAATGTGTGTGCTGACATCTCCAGACTCTTCTGGTAGTGCCTTATCCCACAGCTCCAATTACCCTAAGACTGGCTACAATCTACTACCTGAGTTCACAACCCTCTCTTACCACCTCCTAGCTCTTTGGCCTTGGGAAAGCCACTCCATCTCTCTCTGCCTTACTGTCCTCTTCTGCAAACTGGTAATAAATCATAGAACTGGACCTTGTAGGGTTACTGTGGGGACTAAATGAATTAATCCATGCAAGGCACTAGTGTAGAGTCTGTCACATGGCTAGCTCCATGCATGTGAGCTATTCAGCTGTTATCTGTAGTCCCTCGAGGCCCTGAGCTCCTGGAGGGGAGGGGCAGCTGCTGCATCCTTCCCTATCTTAGGAAATGCTTGTTAAGTGGACAAATGACTGAAGTGTTTGATGATCCAACTGTCCCTTCAATAGGCCACAGCTTAGAGGAGGAGGGGGGGGGGGGGGCCGGGACTCAGAGACAAGCGTACCTCAAACTTCACAGAGCCTGTCTGGGTGGTGTCGAAGGCGTGGAAGAGGTAATGAGCATACATGCTGGCATCTGCAAGGCACAGAAGGAAAGGCAAGTGACGGGAGCCGGGGCTTCACAGAGGGGAGCGAGAACGCTTGGAAACAATAAGAAGTAGAAGAGGGTGCTGCTGGGGTGATGGGAAGGTGGAAACGGGGTGTGGGCAAACCCACTGTGGAAACTGGGACCCAGGTGGCTGTCTTGGGGTTTAGGTGGGAAGTTCTTACAGCAAAGACAGGCCCTTGCCCCTCCATCTAGTCTTCCCGGGAGAAAGACCCTCCTGCCTGCCTGGGTGGGTAATTCTTGGTGTGTGGGTAACATGGCAACTGTGTGCAGAAGAAGTTCTCCCAAGTGGTAGAGCAATGCCATGGAGTGAGCACTCACCAGGGAGCAGACAGACCTGGGCTTGGTTAGCAGCTCTGTCCCTATTTAGCTGTGTGACCACAGGCATCTAGCAGAATATCTCTGAGCGCCTTTCTCCCATCTCTTACAAAGGGATGTAGCAAGACCTATCTCTTCGAATTTTTGAAAAAGCACGTTAAATTTTTCACATAGTCACATCATCAAAACCATCACCAGGCCTGCCACATGATCAAAATTCAAAAAAATGTGGCTCAATAGAACTCGACAACAGTGATTCTGGGGCCTGTGTGGGGTGAAGCCGTACCCGCCCCCCGCAACTTGGGTAGGGACCCTGTAGTGGGTCCCCACACCTAGGAAGGCCCCCTCTGCTGCTGAAGAGGCCCAGGAGAAACAGAGCCTAAGAAGTGTTCGGGACACTTGGACCTCCATTTCGTCAGGACCCAGGATCAGGGAGGGCTCCTGCAGGGGATAACTCTCGGGGGCAGGAAAGGAGTCGGCATGTGACACATGGAAGCCATGGGAAAAGCTACAGATGTCCTAGGCCCGTGGAGCCAGAGCAGCTTCCTTCAGCAGTCAGGCATGGCAACACAGTGGCCATGGGCCTGGAGCACTCATTAACCTGGACTCAGATGCACTACTTTATGTTCCCTCCGTCTTCTTGGATTCATTTATTTCTACAGTCTCTGGTATTTATTAAAGTTCTCTTTCAAAATTCCACCTTGCCTCAGCTGTTGTGAGGGAAAGAATGGAGAGCTTGGGGCACAATGGTGGGACCAACAGGGCAAAGCTTTTCATCAGACGCTTGTGGGATGGAATCCTGCTCTGCCACTTACTAGCTGTGTGACCTTGAGTGAATTGCTTAACTTCTCTGAGACGTAGTTGCCCCATTGGGCATATAGTGCAGTGCCTGCTGTCTACAGCTGTTATGAGACTTTGTGATATTGCTTTGTTAATCTCTCCTCTCCTGGAAATGATCCATTTCAGAGCTCTTTTCTGCTAAAGCTTTAGCTAATTCCATATCTTGTAATAAGGGAGGGAAATCTTACCCTGAGTTGTCCTTGACCTTGAGGAGGAGGCAGATAACAAGAAGCATGAACTTGGAGGAAGAAAGGCTGCTCACCAGAGAGGGAGCTGGGAAGGATCTTTTCAAGATCAGACTCACCTCCATGAGGGAAAAACTGAGCGTAGATCTGTTTGAATGTTTCTTCATTGACCACACCACTGGGGCACTCCTGTATGAAGGCGAGAGAGTAAGTGGGAGGGATGGGGGCCCACCCCAGAAAGAGGAGACTGGGTCCAGCCTTGGGATTTTATTTTTCCCTATTATCCCTGATGAGCAGGGACTGGACAACCACCTGCACAATTCTGTGTCTCCAAGTGAGTAGCTGGGACATAGACCCACCTTAGGACTGAAGCTGCTTTACAAAATGATGAGAATGGGCACCGTGAGGTGGAAAGAGCTTGGGATTTGGGCTTAGGAAGATCTGGATTTGGATCCTGGCTCAGCCTCTTCTAGGCTTTGTGGCTTTGAGTGAGTTAGGCTCTGATCCTCAATGTCCTTACCTGTAAAATGGGGCTAACAGTACCTTCCCGACAAGGCTATCATGAGGTTTAATATAGGAAATGATGTGGCAAATTAATACACTGGCATTCAGGCTTACACATCAGTCTCCATGAGCTCAGTTAGCACAGACTAAATCCCATCAGGATGGACAATATTGACAGGGTGAATGGGTTACGCTAAGGCTAGAAGCTGGGCCAAGGTGAATTCTCCACTGTTGTGCCTGCCATCCCGTGAAGTTCCTGGGCTACTGGCCAGTTTCCCATCTATCGAGGTTGTCTCATTCTTGCCTGGAGTCTTTCCTTCTAGCCAGGTGATCTTGCCTTCATGCCCCCTTTAGAGAATTGGCCTTTCTTTTACAACTACATATATGGAAGAGCTCCCTGATGGGCCCCGTTGGCATTTGGAAGACTTAGCTTCAGGTGGGAAATTCTGCCTGGGCCTTCAGATGCCCTGTGGGCCTTACATTTTTGAAGCCTCGATAAAGGACTTGCAGCTCCCTCTTGGTGAAGTTGGTCTGGGCCTCAAGCTGCTCCAGTCCCTCGGGCCGATGGCAAACCATGGTCATTTCCAACTCATCTTCAATCTTATCTGGAACCAGAGGAGATGGCGTTGGAGGGGCTGACCTCAGTGGCCACTCGTCAGACCACAGTCTTGGCTGTCAAAAGAGTGGTGTTGTGACCTGGTACACAGGGTCGTGGGCTGGGGTCACAGTGCAGATGATCTTTCTCCCTTGGGCCTCCCCCTGCCCCCTGCCTAGTCACTTCTGTCTCACACTCGGTCCAGCCTTTGGGCCAGCTGTGTCAGACCACACAGGGAGGGAGTTTCAGGCTGGAGAGAAACACATTCCAAGTGGAGATGAGGGTAGATGGGCTCAAAGTAAGTCTATATGAATACAGTTCCCTTTCTTTCAAAATAACTTCTTTGCACAATTTGCTGCTCGCTGAACCATGTTAGAGACACAGGTAAGTGAGTGGAATGGTTAACAGCTTCCAAACAGGGAAGGGAAACAAATCTATTAAAAAGGTAGAGCAAAGCCTTACCATTTGGTACAATTAGATGAAGTCTAACACGATTTAGCAAAGAGTTCCAATTATGGCATGTGAAATATTAACTTAAGAATGCAAATGCATTTTACAGTGTTGTTTTGTAATATCTATTAGATGTTCTTAAATAATAGGAAGATGACTTAAATGGGAACTACTTGATATAAATCAAATCTTCTGAAAGCATTTGAAGAGCTCAGAAAACAGTTGTCTGAAGTAGCAGTTTGTTCCTCCAATAAGTATGACAAAATAATGTAATTTTGTACTAGTTATTGAGAAAGTGTCAGTCTATGAAAGCAAGAAATCCGCCCATCACCTACTGAAGGATCACAAAATCCAAATAAGTGGAAGTTTCAACGTTTGACCATCCCAGAAGGATAAATGAGTGTTTTCCTTTGGGTCCTGCCAGACGCTTTCTATAAATTTACTCCAATCAAGTATCAATTGTTGGCTAACCTTCTCTGCCCGTTGTTGTCGTGCAGACATTACCAAATCCATATATTGAACGACTGTAAATCTGGGCTGGCAAGAATAGTGATGAAATGGACAGGATGTTGGGAACGCGCACACTCCACATCGCATCCCATGACCATGGAGAGTGGGGACAGGCTGCGTTTCTGTCTGAGAGAATAGGATGAGCAGGTGCTTAACACTGAGTACATTTCTCCAGTCAGTGCCAAGCTCTTGCTACCAGATTTGCCCTCCAGTTGTCACTTCTTCTTTGAGACTGTGATCTCAAAACAAAAGGAATCCATCAAAATGAGTTTGTATCTTGGACATCTTCCTAAGGAAATGGACATTTGGGTAAAGTTCTAAGGGAGAGGCAGAAGAACTTGGTACTTGGTCATCTTTCTTATGTGCTGGGCAACAGGTATCACCTTATCCTCTGGGGAGTAGGGCAGATTATTCAATATAAATAAGATACTCCGATTATACAACATAGCTACAAGTGACCGATTTCTTTGTAATTCTTACAGAGCCTTTAATTATTGTTATGTTTGTAGCTAGCAAGTTAAGTAGCAATTACCTAAACACTGCAGCATTTCTATGTAAATCAAAGGGCCATTCCCCTCCCCAAAAGCAACTCCCCCCCACATAAAACTAATTCAGAATACTCACATATATTTTTAGCTCATTTAAAAATAGAAATAAAATTGTTGGTTTAAATTTCCCAGTATTAGATTTAATAGCAATTTTATTTTGAAAAATACAGATATTTAAAACTCGGAAAAGAGGTGAACTATTAAAATGTAAACCAGAAAGACAGAAATGATGTATTTTTGCATGTGTCTGGTATATCTTTCCCAGTTTAACTTATGCAGAAGCTTAAAAGACTTCTTTTGCAATATTGGCTCATTTCTATTAATCTTCTTGTGACCAAATTCTTCACAAGATCAGGGAAGTCTCTTTGAGGAAGTTTAAGAGAATCTTTCCAATTCATAAGCTGCACTTACCATCTCTATTATAAATACACTAAGTAGTTACTGAAATATCCAATATTAGGCCCACTTCATTAAGGGAGAAATTGACTTTATCAATAAATGATTTGTTTGCTGTCTGGGTAGCAGGATCGATTTCCATATCAGATTCTGTAATTTCTGAATATTGGGATGCTGACTGCCAAGCTTTGTTTTGGTTTTACTTTTCATCACCTCCTAATTGTCAGGCTGTGGGAGCATCAGTCACTGAAGGAAATTCATGTCTTTGGGGATCAAGATGCTGGGAAGTAGCCTGCATGTCTTAAACCAGTGGTTCCCAATTTTTTGTTTTACTGTGTTTCATAGGAAGAATGACAATTTACATCACGCTCCAGTATATACACACATATAAACAAAGATTTCATGAAACATTTTGAAGGAAAAATTCCTTAAACACTTTCCTCTATTAATGTGAGATGTACTCTGTTCTCAATTTTAATCTACTCCTTTGTAAAATTATGCTGATTGTGACCCTCATGTGTCATGACCTGTGAATGGAAGATCTAAGTTGTCTGTAACTTGTGACAACGTTCTAGAAGGGCCCACATCTCAGCATTCCCTTCCCTCATGCCTGTTCTCCCTTCACCGCCTTTGTCTGGTTCCAGCCACTGTAAATATATTCTGAAGAAATTTCTGAAGGGGCTGCTGAGGTTTCCACATTCCTCCTGTTGCACCAACCTTGCCTCCCCCTCCCCCCACCTCCAGGGAGTCCCTGGGTGCTGCCCAGGTGGCCCCAGTAAAGGAAGGAGGGCTGCTCAGCTCCCTGGTTGGAGGAAGAAGAAACAGAATTAATAGGTGGGGAGCCACCTTGGCAGTTCCTTTTGAGATCTGTTAAGAATCTGCAAGGCAAAATATTGCTTATTATTATTTTTGTTATTAAAAGTAATGGTGAGCCAATTACTAAGGCTGAGTTTGAATGATAGACATCAAAAGAACCTAGAAATGTAATATTATGGTGATAACTACATAATAAGAATAAATTAAAATACTTTCAGTTGGTAAAGTACTTTTAATCTGTAAAATGTTTTCATGCCTGTTGTCCCATTACAACCTTGTGTGTGGTGGGGAGTGGGGGACCATTACTCTCTTTATCCGAATATTAGAAAGATGAGTGTCCTAACAAATAAGGAGATTTTCTAACCATGAGTATCTTAAACAGTGATTAATTGTCTATTACTGTGGGTAGTTAGAGCAAGATAGAAGAACCAACTGTAGGGGATTTATAGCAGGAAATTCCCAGACTGAAGGGTAAGTTGGAGAAGATTCAGATTAAGTGGTCCTTATTGTTTTGAGGTCACAGACTCCTCTGAATGGGGGATGAAAGCTTTAGACCCTCAGAAAAAGAAAATGCACCTAATTATGGCATTTTCCTGTATTTTTAGTTAGGTCCTGCATATTTTAAACACGTGGAGCCTATGTTAAGGGCTTCTAACACAGGCGATCTCTTCCAAGTCTGTCACTACATGGCTTTGCCTGAGTCATACAGCCAGTCCGTGACAGAACGGGACCTAGAATCCTGCCAGTCCAGGGTCTCTTTTATAGATCTGGCTTCCATGTGCCCCTACGTTGGCTTCTGCTTGCCTCAAGCACAGACTGCAAAGTGGTTTGTAACCAATGTTACAAAGTTTGCAATGTTGGGAGCTCTGCTCCTGATAAGCTCTGTGCCAGTGTATAAGTTAGCCCCTGAGACTATGAGCTGTAGGAGGACCCAAGCCTTTGGTCTCCTCACTAGTGAGTATCTCCCCTGTTAGCTCCATGACCATGACTGCAGTCAAAAAACCATGGCCATGATGACCTCCTTCTCCCTGGGCTAGAAAATAGTCTCTCCATCTTAGGGTCTCTGGGTTAGACTTTATAATCCCCCATCTGGTTTTGACATTACAAAATGGTAGCCCTTGACATAGAATGCAGACCAAAGACAGATCTTGTTTAGTCTATAAAATGTGGTGGGTTTTTTTGTTTGTTTGTTTTTGTTTTGGGAACTAACTGCCAATATTTCAAGATGAGATGTTGACAAAATAGGATTTTTTATTTCTCTTGGAAAATGGGATTATCTGACAACTTTGGTGTCAAATTCTCACAAAGCAATAGTTTATAAGAGCTGAGCAGAGGCTGTTCCCTTTGAGCAGCCAAAGTCTCTAGTGCTCCCCCTGTTCATCTGTGGCTCACTTAATTCATTTATGCTACTTTCCTGACCCCATAGGCATTTGAGGTCCTGATCTCTCCTGCTTACTTCCCACTTACCTACATTTTCTTACCTCACTCACTGCCTAGTCAGCCAACTTTTTTCTCCCTCACTATTTGTTTATTTAAACACATTCCGTTTTGCTTCACAAAGGACTTAAAACTGATTATATAAAATAAATATAATAAAATAAAGAGATAAAGTAATAAGAAAAAAGTGCCCTAGAAAACGTTAATTAGATTAGGAGGTCAAGACCATGGGGAAAAAAGAACTTAGAAATTCAGGTCATTTGTTCCAAGCAGTGACTACACTTGAACCACAAACTAGCTCTGAGCTTTTCCATATATCTTGTTGCCCATGAGAGAAAAAACATATCAGTTTCTTAGTGGGAGCAAAGCTTTTCCTATAACTTGTCTCTCAAGAATGTTTTTAACGGTTTCTATCTAGGTGGGGTTTCTTAACAAGAGGCAAAGAAAATTGGTGAGTGAGTAGACTAATTGCAAAATATATTTGATTAAGAAGCTCTTTTTTTTTAAAGTAATGTGACCAAAGTAGTCAAGTTAGTGTAAACTTTTTTACCTCTATGATACTGGTAATACCACCAGGCGATGTCTAGGAAAAAGTAAGAAAACATTTTACCAAATCCATTCATTAAAAAAAAACAAAGCATACTTATTTTCCATGGAGATTCCACTCTGAGGGTGTCCAGGTCACCATCCAGCTCGACATATGCAAAGAGGTCTTGTAGCAGAGCTGGAGCTGACCTTCTCCCCATTCTTTACCCATCGTCAGAACAGGCAAGAGCAATGGGTCACCTCGCAGTGCCCACCGCTCCCAGCAGGGGGCTCACTGAGCATGCCCGCAGCCATGCAGCCATGCAGCCTGAAGAAAGATGGGATGGCATGGGGCTGAAGATGCACAGATGTGGATGGGTCCTTGGAAATACCCGCATGTTTGATTGAAAAGTGGCTTATGTGGTACCCTTCACAACAGAGGTCCCATTGTCCCCCTCTGCTACTTCGTAATTTGAAGCTGTACATTTTGTAGGATTCTGTATTTGCTCATTCAACAATCATCAATGACGTATCTGCTATGCGTATTTCAGCGAACAAAACAACTTCGTTCCCTGCTCTGCTGGAGCTTACAATCTACAAGCCTTTGCTTCTCTTTTCCCTTCTTGAACCTGATAAGTAAGAAGCAGGAAGAAAAGGGGGGTGGCTGTTGAAAAAACTGATTAGCACATTAGGATGGGTGAGCAGAGTGGATGAAGGTGAAGTCCCCTGTTAGGCTGGATACAAAACATAAGACAAATCATCAGACCTGGAAAATCTTCCATGCCACGATGGGGTTGGGCGGTCCAGGTCCCAGGGAGCAGGAAATGGTGGGCTTTACTTTCTGCTCTCCACAGGCCTTTTGGGGTCTTTTTGGTGGTCAGCTTGGTTTTTCCTCCATAGGTTATTATTTGAACTTCCTCCTGTCCTTCCATCACTCCTGACCAAGAGTGTGCAAGCCTGCCCAGCCATGACCTTAAGTGTGTTTTGGTCACTCTTCACCCACACCCCCAGACAGCAGTGGCTTATTTTCTGCTGTCCCTAAAAGTGGTGGTATAGGTGGGGATCCATTGGTAAATATTGTTTTTCTGGTGTCCTGACCTGAATCCCCTGGGAGAAGCTTATTTTGCCAGATTTAGTTGCCTTCTTTTTTTTTTTTTAAAGATTTTATTTATTTATTTGACAGAGAGAGACACAGCGAGAGAGGGAACACAAGCAGGGGGAGCGGGAGAGGGAGAAGCAGGCTTCCCACTGAGCAGGGAGCCCGATGTGGGACTCGATCCCAGGACCCTGGGATCATGACCTGAGCCGAAGGCAGACGCTTAACCAACTGAGCCACCCAGGCGCCCTAGTTGCCTTCTTTTATCACTTATCATTCTGATTAATAGCATTTACATTCACTTAATTTTTCCAATAAGAGGAAGTTTAGAACAGTTTTAGGTTTACAGAAAAGTTGAGCAGAAAATACAGAGTTCCCATGCATGTCGCCTCACGGTTTCCCCTAAGCATTAACATCTTGCTCTGGTGTGGAATATTTGTTACAGCTGACGAACCAAGAGTGAAATATTTTTAGTGAAAGTCCATAGTTTTCATTAGAATTCATTCTTTGTGTGGTACAGTTCTATGGGTTTTGACAAATGTATAATGTCACATATCCACCACTATGCATCCTACAGAATAGTTTCACAGCCTTAAAAACACGTAGGTAGCATTTTTGTAGAGGTATATCTACAGATATGGATCGACCATTGCTGCCATGCCAGGGATGGGCTTGGGAGAAAGGTGAAAAGACATACCATCTGTTCATATGGAGCTCTCCGACTGGTAGGGAGACACACACAGAGACCAAGATTACAAACTCAAATGCCAACAGTAGTTGGTAGGTAATTGAGATAAGTCAGGTGCTGGGTATACGACCAGAGAGGCTGGTCAGGACTGAAAACCTGCGAGTCATTGCCCCATGAAAGGGAAACAGCTCTTCCATAGCTGGTTGCTGTTATGTGGAATTTAGGTTCAGGGAGTCCAGACCTTTAGATTCTTCTCAGAAGCTGCTACAATTAACAGATTGTGTCCTGATTCTTAGCTGTCATCAATGACCTTAACATTGGAAACATAGAGCATGGGCCAAATATAATATTCCTATTTGTAGGATGCTATGGATTGCTGGTCTGGAACTCTTCATTGGCAAATTATGCCAAGTAGCAAGCAATGTGGATATGGCTAAGACACTTGGGAGCTAAGAGGAGGAAGCTCTTAACGAATGTCACCTGGATAGCACAGGATTGGAAGAGGTGACAGTGATAGCTTCAGGGGGAGGTGATAATTTATTTGAGTCTTCAAGGAAAAGGGGAACAAGGGCATAGCATATGTAATGATAGAGAAGCCAAAAGGCCCAGGAATGGTGAGCTCTCCTGTAGCAGAGCTGACTTATCACTGAGAATAACTGGAAAAGGAGGATTAAAAAATACATCAATTAAAAATTTTTTAAAATTTCCATAGTAACAACAACAAAAAGACACCTGAAACCTGGGGGTGGTCGTGGTGGGGAGCAGAAAAAAAACTCACACATGTGTTTGAAGGCACTGGAGAGCTACAAGATATCCTATCTTTAGAAGCCATGATTCTGGAGGGAAGAAAAACTCATTAAGTTGAGCCTGACAGTCAATGCTGCTTTTCATCTCACAGTGTATACTGATTTATAAGCGGCATGAATAATGAATTTGGGAAACTGAGCAAAAAGGCTCTGCTAAGAGCAAAGAGCGTAATCAGAACTTTCAGCATCCAGGAAGACAAAAATGGGATCAGTCCTACTAAGACATTTGGGGCTCGAAGGGCCAAGACTAGAAGGGCCATAGAGGAGGGGAGTGCAGACATGAGCCAAATAACCTGAGCTATTTTAAGTGACAGAGGTCAAGGGAAACTAAGCAAAAAACACAACCCAAAGGTTGCAGAGATGAACAGAGCTCTTGGCAGGCTCACAGTGTTATGGGGTAGCTGCTGGAGGTCAGGGTCTTCGAGGCGGGGTGTTCCCGGTAAACATTCAGGCTTTCAGTTTGACCCCTAAAGGACTATGTTCTAGGAGCAAGGGCACATTAGAAATAGATCAGGCCTCTCAAAGATGGAAATCCAGCCTCAAAACAGCTCAGTCCCCACTTGGATTAAGTTTGTCTGCACCTCCTCAGTTACCTTGTGTAAGTTGAAGGCTCAGCCAGATAGTGTTCACATTTTGTGTTCTAATGTTCACCACTCATTGAAAATTTCCCAGGCATATTAGGAGAAAGGACCAAGAGAAGAAGACAGAATATAATAATAGATTCATAGATCATCTAAATACTGGATTTATCAAGTATGGGCTTTAAAATAATGGTGAAATATGCTCAAGAAAATAAAAAGATGGAGATTCCACCAGAGAATTGGAACATATAAAAGTAAATGAAAAGTTCTAAATTAAAAAAAATATATTATCCAGAATTGACAAATAAATATATCAGTTTAACAGCAGATTGGGCACAGATGAAGAGAGAATTAATGATTCAGTGGATAGGTCACGAGAAAAATAAACAGACTGATGCACAGAGAGAGAGAAACATGGAAAATACAGACAAGACCATAAAAGAGACATATTGGATGTGAAGAAAAGTTCTAGCATACATATAACTGGAGTCCCTAAAAGGGAGGAGCTAGAAAATGATGTTGAAGCAATATATGAAGAGGTAACAACTGATCATTTAAAAAAAACTGGATGAATGAGATCAAGCCACAGATATCAAGCCACAGATTCAAGAAGCATAAACTCAAGCAGATAAACATAAAGAAAACCACACCAAGGAACATCACAATAAAACTTGAAATACAACGACCAAGAGAAAATGTTCAATACAAGAGAGCAAGCTTCAGATAAAAAGCAAGCCCTAACTCAGTGCTGCTTGCAAGGTAGAGGTGAAAGGATGGAAAAGGATACAACATGTAAACACACATCAAGAAAAGCAGGCACAGCTATTTTAACATCAGATAAGTAGACTTTAAGGCAAGAATCTTTGCTAGAGAGAAAGAGGGAGTTTGCATCATGAAGGCGCCATCCACCAGGAAGACAAAACAATTCTAAATTAGTATGCACTAATAATATAGTTTCCAAATACACACAAAACGAAAGCTAACAGAGAAAAGGAGAAATTGCAAATTCACAGTCATAATTGAAAATTTCAAAACTCCTCTCTCAGCAACTGATAAAAAATCGATAAGGGTGTAGAGGATATGAGCAATGCAATTAACAGACTTGACTCCATTGATAGCAGAGTGGAACTCTTTACCCAACAGCCACAGATCTCACACATTCTTCTCAAGTGCTCAGAGAACACTTACCAAATGTTACCAAGCCAATTGCAACAAAGTTAGAAGAACTGAAATTATTCGGGATGTTTTCTATCCACAGTGGAATTAAACAAGAAATCGAGGGAAGAAGAAAAAGGGAGCACATCTCCAAATGTTTCGAAATCAAGCAATCTGGTTCGAATTCCTAAGTAACCCACGGATGGACGAAGAACTCTCATGGAAATTAAAAAGAATTTTGAGCCAAATGATAATGAAAATATGACAGATCAAAACTGTGGGACACTGTGAAAACTGAACCCAGAGGGAAATTTAAAGAGCGTGACATACTTGAGCTGCAAATAATTTAGGTGACAGTGTGCATAAAATTGAATGCCGTGCTGCCTCTTGAAATCACATTTCTAGTGCTTCCAGTGGTTCATTTTCCGTGTGCCTAAACTCTGTTGGTTACATTAAAGACCGTATTAGAGGTGACATGCTGGCATTTGAAAATGTGATCTTTTCCCTCCCCTTAAACGTGGTCGATTGATTTATTCTGGATGAGTTTAACACTATCTTCTGATTGACAGTTTACCCCATTATAGTCAGGGGTGAGGATCCTTGTTGGTGCCTAGATGGAGCCAGTGGGGGAGGGGGTTGGTACTCACGGGGACAACTTCCATTTGGTCTTGAAGTGTAATTCTGGAGGCTGAGATTCTTACAGCCAGGGCTTGGAGGTGAGTCATAAACTCACTCAGACACACACAGCACACACAACTCATCAGCTCTGAATTTTATAAACTTAACGATGAGTCCCAGGGGTGCCGAGCTGAGCTTTGATAAAGATTTTCTGAGTGTTCTGGACATTTTTTTCAGTCTTCTTGCTTCAATAAAACTCAAATCATGTTTTGCTCCAAGCGTTTGTTCTCTTAATCTTGAAACCCTCCTGCCCCTTTTAAGCAAAATTGAATTTATACATTTCTCATTCATTTACACCTCAGTCCTGAAAATCTTCTGGAAAAAAAAAAAAAAAAAGAGTCCTACAAAAAAAAAAAAAAATCTTTGAGTACTGCTACTTCCATTAGATGGGAGATTTTCCAGATCAAATGACTTGAAAATTCTTCCATATATAGTGTATTTCAGTTCTCTGACCTTTCTCCCAAAAGGAGGGTGTTTTTGAACATGGCCTTCAGATCACCACATTGAGTGGGGTGTGTGGGAAAGGGAGTGTCAGATGTACCTCGGAAGGTGGTGGTAGTGGAGATTAATTGTCAGAAATACAATGTAATTATTAAAAGTCCACAAAGTCATTACATAGACTGTGACATAAATCACAACTCTATTGCATGACAGCATGAAATTCACACATTTCCCAACAAGATTGGAAAAACAAAGAAACTTCTGGGAAAGAAGTGAATCACTTAGATCCTAGCGTTGGCAGAAAGAAGGAGCCTTAAATGGTGTTCCAGGACAGGGAACAAGGGCCACATATGTTCCCTTCGCCTCCAAAGCAACATTTCAGTCCAGCGAAGCCCCTGGCCAGGCTGTGAAGGAGAAATGTCAGGTTCACTGTAGGGTCTCAGCCTCAGGTGGAAATCTCTAGATGATGTTTTAAGGGGACCTCTGTATCTGGAAAAACCGTCCTGGATGATTTCCTTAGGTGGCACCAGCAGTCTCCGCAGCTCTAGGGAGCAATTAGTCCCATGAAGCCCAAATCCTGCCACCAGTTGGCATCCCCAGTGGGGAACCTTCTGCCATTTCTCCTTTGGTCTCAGCTGCCCTGAAGTTCCAGCACATGGATATAGCCAGTTCATGAGTGGTGGCTGCCGTGGGCTGGGGACGGGGAGGTGCTGCCCAGGATTGAGTGAGTCTCGAATATTCCTGCAGGAAATAAGAGTATTACAGAGATGGGATTTTGTTGCTCCTCTTGACCGAGAAGCTAAAATGTCAATTCACTGCAAATGAGGAGGACAAGGAGGGAGAAGTATCCATGGGGCAGGGCACTGCTAGTTTTAAGTTGGAAATACGAAGGTGCAGAGAGAGGTCAAAAAAATCACTTGAAGGAAAAGTAAAATTGCCTCGTGAATATAGGCATAGAATTTTCTCATCGGTGGAAACTCAGTGGATCCAGGCCAGGCTAAGGTGTGAAAAGCCTGTCGTTCAGCCTGCTTTTTGAAGAGTAGTTCACTGCTTTCCAGCTAATTCGACAACTGGCTAGGTAATGCTTTCCAAGCAAAGGGCTTGCTTCGGTGGGCTGCTGAATGTTTAACAACTGGCATTTGGGGATACGGGGAAAGCCTGATTGATACCATTTTCCAATCTCTTTGGTGTAAATATTCCCACCGGACTATCGACGTGAGGTCACTGGAGGTGGATTTGGGGAGTGCAGCACGCAGTCTGCGGGTGTGAGCCGGCTCCGTCACATCCCTGCTGCGAAGTCAGACTAGCTGGGATATGTTCAGCTACCCCAAATTAGTGTGCTCAGGGCCCGAAAACCAAATTCATCAGGTCGACTTGGCATCTACAATCCAACTGAATAAACCTTTGCATTGTTGTTATTGTGAAAATGAAGTTCTGTACCCCATACAGAATAATCACGAGCAGGGCAATAATGGCGATTGGCCAAGTGAGCTTTTGCTGGAATTCAGTATTCATGTATCCTCATATTAAGTGCCTGTCTTGGTGAGCTCGGAGAGCATGGTAATAGTTTTAGGACTGATCGAATCATCTCACTGTCCCTAGGAGGTATACGGTTATTAGACTAATTTCAGCTATAATCATACACACCTTGTAGTTGTGAGTCTAAAGGAGATAAGATACGTAAAATGCTCTATGCACATAGTAGGTGCTCAAAAATGTTCTTTCTATCAAATAGTGTATGATGTCCATGATTTTAAGGGTGATTCTCAAAGGCAGAATCCAATAATCAAGTCTGTAGATACTTGCTAGGTCATGATTGTACCTTTTCTGATGGATCTAGTTAATTGTGCTCCTCTTCAATGTAGGGAAGATCTGTTCGTTCTGTGATTTGCTTTGTCAGAAAAGTACCCAGTTGCCAGCTCAGCTTGGACACTAACTGACTAAAGTGAAGATGATCTTTCTGTATTAACTGCAGCGGACATAAGCGAACACAAGATTCTGGATGGAAGAGCGCCGAGCACCTCAGTCTTCGGATTGCCAGGGAACAGGGCAGAGCGTCTGTGAGTGGTGGACCCCAGAAACACAGGGCCTGGAGTGGTAAGTCAATAGATATAATAACTGACCGTCCCTGAGAAAGTTTCCTGCCTGCTCTCTCCTAGAGTTATTACATGGCTCCATGCCCTCTGCCCTTAATAATCCAGACAGTCAACGTGTGTGTTGTTTTGGTCCATTTCTTAGCTGGAGCAGGGAATTGGACATTACCCTCGCCTGCAACACGTACTGCCAAATGCAAGGACTGCAGCCAGTTCATCGGAGAGCGGACGTCTGCTTGCCCAGAGGCAGGAAGAAGATGGCAAGGTGTCATCTGCAGGACTCGGCTCGGAAGCCTCTTAACTGTGCACTTAATAAATGAAGCCTTGGCAGACATACCTTGAATTATTAATGACGTTATTCAGCTTTGATTGTTTCCTTCTTTTGGGGAAAGGTTATTCACTCAAATGCCTTTGATTAGACTATACAATACATCACAATTGGGCATATTTTATGTGCAACTTTATGGTGATAATAGTTCTGTCTCATTTAGAAGCAAATCAGACATTATGAACTTCGTGATTTATTAATGTATTGATTTCTATAAATGTCAGCGCATCTCACATCCTGTCAGAGAGCCTGAGAGCAATCAGTGGAGAGCCGATAAAAATGTAAAATGAAACCATCATAAAAAAAGGAAATACTGCCTGTTTCGAAGCCCCGCTGCCTCTCTGAATTGTTTCAGGATCCAGATCATTACCATGAAGGCATCTCCCCCACCCCCGAGGAGACCGCCCTCAAGAAGCTGTCAGGAGAAGCCCTGTCCTGCTTGTCTCTTCTGCATGGTCTGAATAAAAACACAAGAAGTGACGAGTCAGACCTGGAGGGGCCTCCAGAGCCCGTGCCCAGACTCTTCATCCTGGAGAATGCAGGAGGATAAGGGGGTCCCTTTCCATCCACTTTGCCCCATTACCATCTGCCAGTTCCCTCCTGAGGAATCCTCGGGGTGAAGCCCAGATTCCCCAGCACAGTTTCCCACGACTCCCCAGCGTGGGTCTTCTGCAATAGCCGCAGTCCTCGGTCTCTGCCAGAGCGTGTCATCAGCTGATCCCAACCTCAGCCACCCTTTAAACCTGACGCCTTGAGCGCCATCTCCTCTGGAAAGCTCTCGCAGATGCCACAGGGAAAGCTCTCTCTGTCCACTTACTGTCTCTAATCATCCCCTGGCAGGTGTCATAATCTACTTTTGCGTGTTGCAGATTCCATTTATGGGACTGGGGTCAGGTAGGGTACTGGTGGAGAGACTGTCTCGCGCCTGCTTTTGTTCTGTTTTTATTTTTGGTGTCTCACTTCTTCCATGAGGTCTACGCTGGCTTTGCACATGGTAGGTGCTTGAGTAAGTGCTCACTGTTTGCTGTAAGTGTGCAGAACTATAAGAAGCTCAGTGGGAAATACACTGAGTGCTGAGAAAGCAGCTAAGAGAATATCTGGGAAGTATTTGGCTAATTTTGTGGCTAATTCTGTCACTTGACAGTTTAGTTTAGAAATCACCGTCTGGCAACCCGAGGGGTACAGTTGTTGTTTCACTTCTTTTAAATGTGAATTTTGACAACATTTATTTCACATAAAATATGGATTTTTGGCTTCTCTTTAGAAATCGGAATTCATGTCTGTGTTGGCCTGCATTATCACATTATCACATGCAACAGTTGGCTGGAGCTGAGGAGTGGCTGCTTGGTTTAGTCGTGGCCTGTGCTCGCTAGTAAACCGCAATCCCCACTACTCCCTGTTACCTCCCCAGAACTGAGACCAAGGGACAGTTCTCCATTATCACTCATTCATATTACATGCCTCTGTCTGAGAGCCTAGTTTAACCGTCCCTTTCCCCTACCCCATACCGTGTTTTTCCAAGTGACCTTTGTGTGTTTTGTGATAATCTAGAAACATGACAAGTTCATTTTTTGGGTCCCAAGCTACATGGAGCAAAGTGGATGCCCTGTGATTAGAGAGGACCTCTGTACAGATTCAGGCTGTGTCCTTAGATATAGGCTTCTGTGTGGCTAATATCACACGTGGCAAGAATGGGGTAGATATACAGCTTCTGGTTCAGTGCATTTCAGCTTTCTAGTCTAATAAACCTCTTTTCACATCACACAGCTCCTGTGAAGGAAGTGTTATATTTTTCCCATTTCACAGATGAGAAAAACTGAGGCTCAGAGAGGAAAGAAAATATTAATTTTCCCATTGTATTAGGAGAAATGGAATCAAGAGGTCATATGAGACCTCCCTGAAATCACAAGGATGGTTAAGTAGACGAGCAAAGACAAATCTCATCATCTGACTGATAGATGCTTTCTGGCATAAGGGACCATCCTATGCCCCCACCCCCCCCAAGCACAGTCCTGTGTCTTTGTGGTTGTTGCTCTGTCTCAGCAAGTCAGGGTCCAAATTCCTCTATCCAAGCTTCTTGCACTTCTGCATTTGAGAATTTGCAGAGCCTAGTCTCAGGTGGCTGGAGGGCAGACACCAAATAATTTCAAGGGTTCCCTTCCCACCCCCTCCCGTGCCTCAAGCTCTCTGCTATCCATTTAGCATTTCCAATCTTGTTTCCCTTTTCTGAGCACGAAAGCAGCCTTAGCTCTGGGTGACAGGCTGTATAAGTCACAGAGCATACGAATTACAAAGAGATGCTTTTATCCGCCCTCTGACTTCACAGATGTGGCTGCTGGGGCCCAGAGAGTGAACTGGACTTGTCCAAGGTCACACATTGGGTTCCTGGCAGAGCAGGATTCAACTCAGGTCAGTGTTCTTGTCACAGCACTGTTCACTCATTCAGCAAATAATCCCTGAACGCCTACTGGGTGCCAGCCACTCTTGTAGGTGCTGGCGACAAGGCAGCGAACAAAAGGTGGAGAACAAAGCAGTGAACAGAGGTGGTGAGTAATGCTGTGAATGAAAACAAAGCCGGGTTCCAGGACGAGAGAGAAATGGCTCATGGGAGGCATCAGTGTATACAGGGTGGTTGGGGAAGGTGGTAGGGAGACAAATTGAGCACCAGCAGGAGGGGAATGAGGGTGAGCTTTGTAATCAAAACAGTCGGGCTTGAATCCCAGCTCTGAAGCTCAACAGCTGGTGAGCCTGAGCAAGTCACTTCCAGCCTGCAAGACTCAGTGTTCTCAGTGGTAAAATAGGCACAGCAGCACCCATCTCCCAGTCTGTTAGGATCCAAGGAACCATTGCAGAGGAAGTACCTAGTGTGTTGAAGACATTCAATAACATCCCCTCCTTACTTGGTGGGGACAGCTGAGGCTCAATTTCCTAATGGGTGTCTCTGCTTGGCTGAGTGCGACTCAGGAGAGCCTCACCTCGGCAGGGTGCAACTCTGGAGAACCCACATAATAATACTCTATTAGCCAGGATGGCCAGCTGGGAGGCTTTCAGAGTTTAAGAGGATGCATGAGTGAGGATTAATTGCTGAGTTAGTTTGTGAATCCATTAGTGGGTCACAGGACTCTGAAGCTTTTTAATCTGAGGAGTGGTGGGTGGCAACCACCAAGCCTAGAGTGATCCTTTGATGGAACTTTCCAGATCGGAGCTCTGGCTTGGAATTCTTAACCCTTCTAAATTCCTTGCTGTGAGACAGCAGGATTTTTCATCATATGAGTCTCAAAGCGCCTTACCATAAAGCTTAAGTTGGATCATAGGAGTCTTTGAAAGTTAAATCTCACATTTAAGAAATCCAAATAGCTTCTAGTCATGCCTCTCTGTGAAGGCTTCCTAGACCTCCCCACCGGCATCTCAAATCCTGAAACACCGTGTCTATAGTGATCACTTCTACGGGATTATGGGGGGGGGGGGGGGGGGGGGGGGGGGCAGAGACTGAGGAAGAAGGCACACTCTCCTTTTCACCTTCTAGTTCATTAGTGCTTGAAATATGTTTAAAGCTATGTGTATGGATGTTTTGATAATTTTTATGTTATGGTTAAAAACATGGCTCTTTCACTGTGGTCCTAGGAAGTCTAGTGTATTGGGTGTTTAGTTGATTTGTTGTAATGTTGTTTTCGTGGAATAATACTTCTTTCAAACAAAACATGATATTGTGATCATTAGTGCTATTTTTGGTTCTCCTCCCTCCGTGCACATGTGTGGATGTACTTCCAGCCCCTCTGAAGTTAGGTGTGATCACGTGGCCAGTCCTGGCCAATCAAATCAAATGGGAATGGGGTGCTGAAACACTGGGGGGCAGGGGGCATGTTGGGGGGGTCTTCCCTTGATCAGAACAGCAGCAGCTGACATTTCAGAAGCATTTCTGAGGTTCCAGGCCTGCCTCTAGAGCTTCCTGTCCATGATCTCGCAGAACCCTCCCCAAACCCTGCGAGCCCCATGCTGCTTCCCTGTTACAGACAAAGAAGCTGAGACTCAGAGAGGTAAGGTCATCTGCCCAAGGTGACACAGTTGGTAAATGACAGACCCAGGGCTCAAATCCAGGCCCGCTTGATACTAAAACCCATGCTGTGAACTGCTGTGTTATGGCCTCTCAGGTTATAACCACACTGAACTGGATTAAAAGGCCAACTTTGCCACTCAGATGTGATCTTACCCACGACTCGTGGTCCTTATGAGGACCAAAGGCGACAAGACGTAGGAAAGACCTGTGCCTGGCACCCAGCAGTACTTGTTCCTGGGGCTTCCCTTTCTCCCTCATCTGGGTCCCCAAGAGGACATTCCCACAGCACTTGGGTCTTTGGAGGAAGTGTCTCAAAGCGATGCTGCTGAAAAAGCAATTTTTTGCTGTAGCTGTGTGGATAGATTTTTAATATTTAATTAGGAAGACCTTCCGCTTGGAGAGAGGGCAGGACTTGTTATTAAATCCCCGCTGCTTGGTCTCCTCACTTGCCCGTGGGATTATTCATTCATTTCCAGTCACACAATTTAATATTGCAACAGCTAATGGGGAGATGTTGATAATTTGTAAAACTGGTTGGTCCCAAGGCCATTGGAGAAGCTCCATGCCTGGACCTGATTCCGGGAGCGAGAGCAGATTCTCGGGAGATGAGGGTGCCAGGGAGCTTCCTGTTCATTATCTGCAAACCTTCATGAGTGTCTTCTGAGATACCACGTTGGGAGCCATGAGGATTAGAAAGACCTTCACCACTTAGTTTTGTCTTTGAGGAGTTAGGACCCTGGGACACCTGAATACATTAAAGGGTTTTTGTGTTAAAATGTGGACCTGGGATTTGTTTTAATCATGTACAGTAAGAAATGCGGACGGGGAAATGACTGTCACCAGGGAAGAAGTTCATACTCCACGGATCCCTAGAAACAGGAGGCATGGCACGCCATGCAGGGCCACACAAGGAAGCACCGGGGTCCATCAGGAGGCAGACAGGGATGAGGGGAGAGCATGGCCCAGAGCCTTCCTTTGTGGGAAGGAATGGGTGAGGCAAGATGGGTATGCTTTGATTGGAAAGTTGGGAGAATCTTGGCCACGTCTGGGCTGTAGGGGTGTTCCCGGCTGTCTGGTACCTGGCCTGCGGTGGTTTAGAGCAGAGGGAATACTGACTTGGTGTGTGGGAGTTAGCTAAAAGAGATGGTTGGGTGTGGGCTCTGGATTGGTTGGTTTGTGTGCCAAAGGCACACTTGCAAGGGAATCAATTGCTATCCGTACGAATTAGCCAGCCCTGGGAGGTGCGGTCTCTCCGGGATCAAGGCCCCAAAGGCCAGGGTATCGAGAAAAGAGAAAATAAGAAAATGTAGTCGATAGAGTTTGGTTTTGCTGTTAGGCGTGGGTTCAAAATGCCTACTTGGAGATTTCCTAGCTGGGGCACTGGGCATGAACACTCCTTGGTCTCAAGGCTATGTACCCAGCATCTCTCCCCAAGACAACTGGAAAGCTCCAGCCTCCAGTCTGTTGCCTCAGCTCTACCAGTGGGTTCTCTGCACGAACAGGCAGAAGGACTTTTGTAGAACAGTCATTCATAGAGCACTTAACTGTGGAGTATCCAGTATGTGCCAGGCACTTAGACAGGCAGTGTGATACGATGGTGGGCAAAGACAGGTATGGTTTTTGTCCCCAGTGAGGTTATAGTTCGGTGCATGAGGGACTTAACCTAAGAATCACAAACACACATATAAAATTGTAACTGTGAGGAGTCCTGCCCAGGGGAGCTATTCGGGGCTACGGAGTGGCAGGGGGCTCTGGTGCCCTGAGGTTTCCCTGAGGGAGTGAAGGTGGGCCTGAAATCTCAAGGAGTGGGAACTTACTAGATGGGAAGGAAGAGAGAGGTGTGTGTGTGCGTGTGTGTGTGTGTGTGTGTGTGTGACGTTCTAAGTGCAAAGGGAAGATGGGGGGAGCTTTTCAGGAACCTCTTGTGTGGAGGCTCTGGGGAGAGAGGAAACAAGATGTTCAAAGGAAATACATCTGAATATGTCCCTTGCTTTAAAGCCTTCAATAGCGCCCCATTGCCTGCAGGAGAAAGGCCATGTTCTTTGATAAGGGCTTCAAGGTCTTTTATGATCGGCTTCCTGCATAGCTTCCAGGGTTTGTCTGTTGCTTCTCTCCCACCCATACTCACTCTCTAGAAGTACCTGCTGTTTCCCCAACCAGACTTCCTAAGTGACGCTTTCATACTTCTGCACACGCTCCTGCTCTATCTAGCACCTGATTGCCTTCCCTCTCTGCTGGGTTATTTCCTGGGTTTCCCTCAAATCTATCCCAAAACACCACACTCCTCCAGGGGGCGCTATTTAGACTACAGTGTGAATGGTGCCTACTGCAATTGTACAGTCCTCTATAAAATGTCACCTCAAGGGCTACTTCTTCTGAAATGGAAATTTTGTTCTCTTCCCCAGACAGCATCTGTATGACAACACCTCTCTCCGGTAGCATCTGGCACACAGCATGATAGAGACAGAGGCCTTTCGGTCTCCCTTGACCATGGGCTCCTTGAGGGGATGGCGAGTTCATTCAGTCATGTCACAAATACGGATTGAGCTCCTGTTCTGTGCCAGGTACTGTTCCAAGTGCCAGCAATGTGATTACGAACACGTCAGGCAAATCCTCCGTTCAGTGGGACCCACGCGTTAACTAAATAATCACACCCATGAATATGCAATTATGAATCGTCTTAAGAACCTTGACAAAAAAAGAGGGGGCAGTGTGAGGAAGCAAAGCCAGAAGGAACCTGATTTGAGTCAGAGGGAGGGAGAGTGCAGACACTGGAGCTGAAGGGTAAAGATGAGGAAGCATCGCGGGAAGAGTTTCAGGGAGCAGAAACTGCAGGTGCCAGGATGAGGAGGTGAGTGTGAATTTGGCCTTTTGAGCAACAGAGTGGAGGCCAAGTGGTGGAGCAGAATGGCCAAAGTGTCAGGTAAGATGTTAATTGGTCAGACCAGTCAATTTAGGGTTTTTATCTTCAAAGCAATGGGAAGCAGAGGTATCAAGTTTCTAATTGCCCCAAACCGGAACCCACCCGAGTGTCCATTAACATTAAATTCAACAACAAATTGTTAACGTACTGACACAATGAAATGCTGCACAGTGATGCAAATGAATTAACGACAGCAGCATCCAACAATACGAAAAAGGTCCACCCGTGCGTGCTACTACAAGTCAGGAGAGCAGTTATCTTGGGGGACTAGTGACTGGAATGGAGCGAATAGATGGCTTCTGGGATGCTGGAATGGTTTGCCTCCTCTTTTTAAAAAATCTGGATATTGGTTACCTGGGTTCTGATGCCTACCATAGTTCAATAAGGGGTTTTTGTTATTGTTTGTTTTGGTTTGGTTTTAGTAGGTGCCAAAAGACTGCTAGGGTAGAGTTGCAACTGGATGAGAGATGATGTTAACTTTATTTTTTATTTTATTTTATTTTATTTTATTTTATTTTATTTTTTGGTGATGTTAACTTTGAAGGAGACTGATCAGGGGCAGATTTCCAGTCTCTCCAGCAGATAGAATCCGCCAAACCTGCTGATGTGAGGGAGGGCAGTATGAGCGAAAGGGATCAGGAGATAACAAAGAAGATTTTCCAGGGCTTGAGCAATTGGGTGGCTGGTGGAACTGGGTTGTGCAGTGGGAAGCTGGGAGGGAGCTTTGTCATACTTCCCTCTGTCTCCTGGCCCCAGCAGTGGGGCTGTTACAGGGATGGGTTTTGGTTAATACTGATTGACCTTCACTGAATTTAAGTCAATAACCTGATGATCAGTGCTGGGAGAAGAGCCAGTTACCATCCCCTTGCTTTCTACACATCTCACCTTCTTAGGATAGTTCAAATTATTTGTTCTCTAGACTCAACAGCTTTTTGTTGTAGGGTTCATGAATGTTTGTCAAATGGACAGAACGTATTTATTCTCTTTGTAAGTACAATGGCAGGTTATGTGCTTGGGCACATAGGTGTAATAGCTTCAGATGTTCCTCGTGATTCTAGATGTTGAGAGGAGAGGAAGGGATGTTTAAAGAGAGCCTCTCAGTGTGAGTTGCTGTGTCCAATGCATTTCATGCCCTGCTTTATATACTCCTTAAATAACCTTGTCAGGATTATTTTATAAATACCCATTTTCTAGGTCATTATGGCTTGGTTATTAGTCATCAAGTAACAAAGTTGGAATTTGAACTGTGTCTGGTTTTGATTTTGCCATGCTGCTTCTGTCTGATCAGGGATGAAGGTCAGGGGATCAATGGTGTCTCCGTCTCCATGATGACAGGAGGGAGCCCGATGCTTAGAAAGTGCTTGGAGATCTCCAAAAGAGAGCAGCTCTGAGGTTCTCTTTTGCCATTTTTAAAAAACATTTACCCATAATGTCTCTTTATAGGATAATAAAAATGAACCATTTGTGGTTCATTGGGAAACATGTCTCAGGCTTATTAAAAATATATGAATTTTTATTTTAAGACAGGATGGCCATATTATTCAAAATTGTAAGCCAAAATGTATTATCTATTATTAATTTATTTTTAATAGACATCTTTCTTATAGATTAGCATTCTAATTACTTCTGAAAAAGTGGGCAGCAGCGAGGCGAGGTTTCCAATTAAAATTGTCCTGAAGATAAATGGAGGTCTTGGGCTGAGAGACTTCACCCTTTCCCCATCCGGGAGCAATCCTATCTGTCTCCCCAGCGGGGGCAGGTCAGGCTTCTCATTTGTGCTGTATCTGCCCCAAGAGTTTGAGGCTCTCCTCAGGAGTGAAGGGGGGGGGAGCTTCCAACCACACTTTCTGGAAAGGGCTGCACAGGTGAAGGTGAAGGCCACGGGAGGAACGGCCGCCAGCTTTCGGCCGCTTTCCCCTCCTCTCAGCTGCCTGCCCTTCCCAAGGCCCCCACACTGCCTGTTTACTATCCCTCTCCCAGGCCAAACCCAGAAAGCACCTGTCGTAGTGACTGCAGCTCTCATTATATGACAGGAGAGTGCAGGGGCTCTTGCAAATCTTCATATAATTGAAAAATCTCCACCTTTATAGTTTGACTGAAGCTCAGTCATGTCAGTTGCAATCAGGTCACGTTGATGACAAGCCTTCTGCGGTCAGATGATTGCATCTGTCAAGTCGGAGATGGTTGAATGTTGTGCCCAGGGAGTGGGGCTTGAATTCTGAACCTGTCACACACTTGTTGGGTGGCTTCCACAGTCTTGTATGTGAAGGACACTACCTTCTTAGGGTCTTCCCGAGGATTAGGTGGGCACCCAGATGTGTGTAGTTAGTAGGCGAGCGGCAAGTGTGGCTCCTGTCCTTTCCCCTCCTGCCCATCCCTGTGTGAGGGGGTGGGGTGGGAAACTGAGCTCTGGGTGTCAGTCTGGCACTATCTTTAAGGGACAATGTGTAGGAGGGCTGGACCCTCCCTCAACCCCCTGGTTCAGTGTTCTTTGCGGGGCTGGGCATTTCCATTTGCTTGGGCTTCAATTCCTTCTGTAGGAAAAAGGAGGGATGAACAGGGGCATTGGATTTGTAGCCTTGCCAGTTCTTTATATTTTCAGTTTATTAATCAATTATGGAGCTCATCTTCAGAAACATTTCTAAGGTCACCTTGAACCTATGCTATTTTCAGTTCATATTAATTTTCTCGAGATACCAAGTTTTATTAAGTTTATTACTTTTGGGTAAGTCAGAGTTCTTTTTAATCAGTCCTAGTTTACTTCTTTTGATCTTCTAATTTTAGTATTATTTTAGATTTTCTCAACATTCATGTATTTGTTTAACAAGTATATAAGCATGCCCATGCTCTCCGCATTCAGATTTTAGGGAAACAATCTATATAAAAGAAGTTTAATGAATTCCTACTATGTGAAGATGTGCTAAGTACTTTCGTTTTTTTGTTTTGTTTTGTTTTGTTTTGTTTTTTATTTGACAGAGAGAGAGATAGCGAGAGCAGGAACACAAGCAGGGGGAGTGGGAGAGGGAGAAGCAGGCTTCCCGCTGAGCAGGGAGCCGGATGTGGGACTCGATCCCAGGACCCTGGGATCATGACCTGAGCCGAAGGCAGATGCTTAACGACTGAGCTACCCAGGTGCCCCGTGCTTTCATTTGTTAATCTCCTTTTATCTTCCCAGAAATTCCGGGAGGTGATGTTAGTATCCCCAGTTTGCCATTGGACAAGCTAAGTCTCTGAAAGCTTATGTGATTCTCCCAGGGTCCCGCAGAGAGTAAGCGCTTGTTTTGGGATCTGGAGCCAGATCTTTCTGTAATGTACTGTTGCAATGTTGTAGCGTTGCATCCAGATTCTTTCTGCCTTCCTTCTCCTCTTCATACATTGGAGAGATGGAAGTTATTATTCCCGGAGTAGCTCAGCATTGATTCTTTGCTTCTTCAGACCTGGAGGATTTTTTAAAAGCCTCCTTGTCTTGTCTAAAAAGGCTTTGGAAAGCCTTGGAGTGCAGACTCGGTAAGAAGGGTCCTCCAGGGCTCCCATCCAGCAGCTTGCTTCTTTCCTGTTGCACTTGAACTCGGCAGAATCTGAGGATAAAGTGCAGGACTGCTGCAACTTAATGCAGACCTGGCCGAGTAGCAGCCCGCATATTTAATACCATGCATGTTTAATTGCATCTGGCCAATGAGTGCGTTGCATGTTTGGGTATCTTAGGTAGTTCTTGGGGAAAATTGAGGGCATGTATATCAAGCAATTTTTGAATTATGTCTCTATTAGCCTCTGTGAATGTCTCCCCGGGGAAGCCAGGAAAGCTCTATTAGCAGAGCAGTTTAAAACAGGATTGGAGGAAGCAGTAGGGGACTATCCCATAGGGAACAATAATTATAAACAGCACTTCCATGTAAACAGGTCTTAATGTGTTTTCTATATTGAATTCCTGAGAGTGAGATTCTTGGGTGGTGTCTCAGCGCCCCCTCCAGGGCAGCACCCCTGAAGTTCTGGGAACTTAAGTAGAAGGCTTAGTGGGCCCCTCTGCCTCCCTGGGCACCAGAATCCTCTAAGACCATGGCAATGCTGAGTTGTGAGCAACATGATGATAATGCCATTTTTGTGTGACCTTGGGCAAGTCACTTCCTTCCTTTGGGCCTTTGTATCTACAAACTGTTAGCACTGAGCCAAATGCTCTCATACAGTTCATTTCAATTAATCCTCCCAATATCCTACAAGGTGGGTTATATTACCCCATTTTACAGATGAGGAAACTAAGTCTCATGGGAGTTAAGTACCTTGCCCAAAGTCATTAGTCCACAAATGGCAGAAGGGGGGTTTAAATTCTGGCTTCTGACTCCAATTCCAGGGTTATTTCCAAGGCACCAGATCATTTTCATGCTCTTTAGGGTCCTGCCCAGCTAAATACTCTATGAAATATACCTTTTCAGTACCAGAAGCTTGGTGATCTCATCTTGGCTTTTGCAACACTCCCTCAAGTTATTTAGACTCTGACAGCCATGGGAACAGATATATTGCTCATTTGTACTGTGTTTTATGGCTGCTGCTGGTTCCACTGTTCTAGGGGTTATGGCTCAGGCCAGCGCACCCATAAGGCATCCTATTTGAGGGTTGGTTGTCACGGTGATAGTGCTGTAGAGAAATGTGGCCCCAGCAAGGTCATATCCCTTCTGTCCACCTTGAAAGCAAGTATATCATGGAAACGTGAGATCATGAAAACTTCAAGGTTGGATGGATATTAGATGTTATCAGTGGTTTTCAAACTCCTATAAAGGCAAGGACTTCTTTAATTAAAGGCAACTTGCATGGAGGCTACGTCAAATAGATGAGAACAATCAGATGCTGGGTTAAAGAGTGAGAGCAGACAAATGTTTTTTTCTTTCCCCAAATCCCATATGGTGCTCCTTCTGGAAATTTTGCAGATCAGCATTTGGAAACCACTGATCTAATTCAACCTGCTCATTTTATGGTTGGCTAGGATGAACCTAGAGAGGAACATGGATGCGCCTGAGGGACAGGGCTGAGGCTGGAGTCCAGGTCAACTGCATGATGCCTGAGGCTCTTTCAACAACAAAGAAATAGCAATGAGGGTGTCCAGGGTTGGGCTTGAATGCACTCTCAGCTCCTTTGCTATGAGCAGGGTTGGCCATTAATTTGTGCATTAATCCACTCATTCACCGGTTTTTACTGAGTACGTATTTGTCAAGTAGGAGCACTTGCTCTATTCTTGGAATATTCTCTGAAATATCAGGGGTTTACCCCCAGGCAGGCCAGAGGGGGAATAGCAAGCTTGTCAATAATTAGAATGTGTATTAGGCAGGGAATAGAGAGGTCTGGAGAAGGAGCCACGCTTTGAGGGAAAACAAAGGCCCACTGGAGGGGAGTGAGAAGTAGCTCTGTGTATGGTGTGGGATGTGGAGTCTTTGCTGGTGAAGTTGGAAGGCTTTGTCTTGGTCCCACAGATGCATTCTGAAGTGTGAGGAAGCTTTGAAGGTAAACCTCTGGGCTTGTCACTCATTAGTTATTTGTTCATTCATTCAACACTTCTTGAGCATCTCCGATGTGTTGGGCAATGTGTTGGGCAGAAGAAATATGTGGTGAACAGGGTGGACATACTCACTGTCTTCACAAACAGCCCCTTCTCAAGGCTCTTCTTTGTTGTCAGGATAAAAACATTTGTTCAGTCTTTCAACAAGTGTTTGCCCTTGGTGCCAGAAGCAACTCTTCTCTTAAAGCTGATTCCCTCGGGAGGCACAGCTCCGCGTGGCTCGAGAGGGGAAAGATCACATCAGCTATTCTTTCTCTAGTTCTTCAAATATGCAAAGGTGAAAGCAGATAATGGTCGAAAGCCAGTATACTATGTTAGCACCATCATTTAAGAGGGGAAAAAAAAAAAGATTTTACTCAGGCTCTTCACACACAAATTCACGGACAAAATAATTGCTTAAGCAGGGGTCTGTTCTTCAGGGGCAGTTCGAGATCAGTCAGTGCAGAAGGGTACGTTGTGATGGGGATGGATTAAAAGTCAGGAGAGAAGGAAAGGAAAGATCAGTCCAAGTGGGCATCATAGTAGAAGGGCCCAAGTAGCATGAGAGGTTGAGAACCCTGGGGCTGGAGAGAGAGAAGATGGTGGAGGGGCATGTATGGGAGAGGGAGGGTGAAGGCAGAGAGGAGGAATCTGTGGACAGCTTTGACTTTTTAATCTTTGAATATTGCCTCGAGGGAAATAAAGGAACAATACTGTAATGCTTACTTATTTCCAGGGCATTGGATCAATGGAGTATGAGGCTGAATATGCTGAACAAATGACTATGTGTGTGCCATTGAACTCTTAATTCAGAAAACCCTGCCTGCCCAGCCAGAGCGAGGCCTGAGGAAGTAACGGGACAGACTGTCCTTTCCAGCCAGGTTTGTGGCACTGAAGACAAAGGCTGGGTTCCTCCCTGGGGCTGGCTTTGTTGGCGGAGGTGGGGGGGGGGGGCGGAGTTCTGACTACGGCGCAGGTGCCAAGTGGGCTTCTGGAACTTTCTTTTGCAGCATATGGTCTCTAGAGATCGGAGCATAATGAGCCGTTGGTAAGCTGTTAATTAGCTCAGCAGACCCTTAAAGGCAAATGATTCTAGGATGGAACTTACTGGACACCCAAGAGAACCACAGAGAAATCAAGAGCTTGCCTCAGAATGAGCTGAATCTCCTTCCTGTTACTGCCGCGCTCTCTCCCTGCCCTTTCTCACTCCCGATTCTTCACCTTTCTTCTCCCCACTTCTGACCACTTCTGTGCTGTCCTCTCTCCTTCCTATCTTGGTTCTCCCATCTCCTTTCTCTCCCGTTTCTTCTGTAGTTGAAAATGGGGTAGACTCTCGAAGCAGGTTCATTCTATTCCTCAAGTACACTCTATATTCACTTTTCTTACTATAAACCAGGCGGGGGTCCTTGTCTGTCGGTATCAGGAAGCTGACCACTGTGTCACCACAGTGCTTGGTCCTGGGGATAATGTGGGACTGGGGCGGCGGCAAGCTACGGGCACTTTCACTTTATTTGTATGGTAAGGGATTGTTAAATCATGACAGTTCATTCATGTATAACTTGTGTGAGTATTATACAAATAAGTAGGAAAACATGTTTTTACAAAGCAAGTGAGGTGCATGTTTGATATTTCTCTTTCACTACAGAATCTCAAACCATCCACATGCAGTTGCTTTGATTTAGATGTGGCCCTCACTTTTTCTCAGCGTCTATCATCTTAGATAGGAAAAGACATTTAAAAAAATTGACCAGGCTTGCTATGACAGACTTCAAGCTACCAGGTAGTCTATGCTAGCAAAACTAGTGTGTCTTTGCATTGGATTTTAGGAGATTTTCTCAGCTGCAGGGTGTGGTTGGGGGAGAAGGTGGGCAGTAGCAGAGTGGAACCTGGGGTCAGTCTCATTTTACTGGTCAGGTGCAGGGGGTGGGTGTCCTCAGTCTGTGGCTGAATGAGGGGGTGGCTTTCCAGGCCTAGGCAGCTCTGGATGTCCTTGTGAGATCCCAAGGACTGGAAAGGTTTCTGAACACAGAATGCATTCTTCTGAAGCAGAATCCATTTCTGTCCTTCTGTTGGTCATACAAGTAGGCAGTTCTAGACAGACCTGGGAGCCCACTCAGAGCGAGAGACAGGGTCATCCTCATGGGGCATGAGAGGTCTGAGGAAACTCCTCCCAGTTACCTTGAAAGAGGTCTATTCTCAGAACATCTTAAACCTTGGCAACATAAAAATGATAATGTAATTAACAGATTTGGTAGTTAGAGAGAAAGACAGGAGAAGTAAAGGAAGTAAAAGTGTGCTTGTCTTTGGATATTTTAGAGAAGGTGGGCAGGAGAGACTGCTCAAAGCCAATATTTAAGGAATCAAGGCTTAAGCGCACCATTTAAAGTAAAACAAAATCTATGGAAGCATTAAAAATAACCAAATCTGGAAGTAGAAAGAAGAAAAAGAGAAGAGAGAGGTTTGGGGCTAAGGCTGTGGAAGTGTAATCTACTTGGGTTCTTCTGTTTACTCAGTGGTGGGAGGGTGTATGAACCCTGGGTCTATATCTAGAGATGTCAACAAGGCCATGCTCCTTTTAAAGGCTCTGGGGAGAATCCATTCCTTACCTCTTCCAACTTCTGGTGGCTGCCAGCGCTCTTTGCCTTGCGGCCCTCCCTCCTGTCTCTGCTCCAGCTTCACATCACCCTCTCCTCTTCTGTCTGTGTCTGATCTCTGCCTGACTCTCTTTTATGATGACATATAGGGCTTAGGATGGCATATACAACCCACATGGATAATTAAGGATAATCTCAAGATCTTTAACTTAATCACACCTGCAAGAACCTTTTTCTTTGTAAGGTGACATTCATAGATTCTAGGGATTAGGACAAGATATCTTTGGATGGCCATGACTCAGCCCATAACAACCTAACTGGACTGGGTTATGAGTACTTTACCAAGAGGAGTGATAACAAACATTTGATGAGTAGAAACAGTGATGTTCCCAATGCTCCAGCACAGTTTTGCTGCATTTGGACAAGAGAAAGTCCTCTGTAGTGGGACTCAGAAGACTTGAATTGAGTCCTGAAATTGTTACTTTCTACCCATGTGGCCTTGAAGTCAAAGCCCCAGAACTTCAGTTTTTTAAAAAATACAGAATTAGTTCAATAGTAGTATAAGATTCCATATCTGACGAGATTTCTCTGCTGTCCAAGTGCAACACTCAAAGGACAGTGGGTTCCTAAGCTATAAAGTACTAGACAGGCACTAAGTCCATAAGAAATAGTTAAAGCAGGCTATGTGTGGGTAGTCAGCTTCATACGAACCATATTTCAAATCTTTTACCATCAAAAATCTCTGGAGTAATAGAAGCGCCTGGGTGGCTCAGTCGTTAAGCGTCTGCCTTCAGCTCAGGTCATGGTCCCAGGGTCTTGGGATTGAGCCCCGCATCAGGCTCCCTGCTCAGGGGGAAGCCTGCTTCTTCCTCTCCCACTCCCCTTGCTTGTGTTCCCTCTCTCGCTGTGTCTCTCTCTGCCAAATAAATAAATAAAATCTTAAAAAAAAAAATCTCCGGAGGAATAATACATGTTTGACATATTTTAGAATGCATGGGAAGTTGACTCTTTCTAAAGACCCCAATAAACACACCTGGACTCTCATGGTTTCCCTGAGTTTGTGAAGTTATTACTATTGCTATTATTTTGGGTGGTGGTTTGCATAGCCTGTGACATTCCTGATTCTGTAAACAAGCTATGTCTATGCTAGCAAAACTAGTGTTTATAACCTATGTTGAGACAGGTGGACGACATGGCAGCAGGAGAACCCACTCTGAGAAACACTGATGCATACCTCACCACCACGGTCAGTGCTTGGCCCTGGGATGGTGAGCTACTTCTGGAGTGGCTGTTAGCAGTGCCAGTGGCCATGGTGCTCTGGGAAGAGAGGACTCCCATCTGGTGGCCCAGTGAGCAGCAGGAGAGGGAGAGACATGGCACTCACTGGTAATGGTCTCGGAACTCTCTGGGGGACATTACTTGTCTGCCACCCCGTGCCCCTGCCCGATCTTCTCCTCTCTGCAGCCCCTGCTATCCTCACCTTGGAGGGACGGGTGATGAGTCCGACTGATTGGCAGTTAAGACGAGGTCATTAAGGTGGCCCTAATACAACATGGCTGGTGTCTTGTAGGAAGAGGGAAGGACGGAGTGAAGATGAGACACACAGGGAGAAGATACCATGTGCACATGGAGACAGATTGCAGTGATGCTGCCACAAGCCTGGGAGCACCTGGGGTTACCAGAAACTGCAAGAGGCAAGGAGCGATTCTCCTCTAGAGACTTAAAGGGAACACAGTCCTGCCAACTCCTTGCTTTTGGATTTTTAGCCTCCAGAACTGTGAAAGAAGAAATTTGTTATTTTGAGCCATCCGATCTGAAGTAATTTGTTACACTCATCCTAGGAAATTAGTACAACCATCATCCTCATGTCTCCATTTTGACAAATATGGAAAGTGAAAGCTCGGGAAGAAAAGGGACTTGCCCAAGGGCATGCCACTGATAAATGACACATCCAAGATCAGAACCCAGCTCTTTTGATTCTAGGCCCAAAATCGATACCATTCTAAAATTACAACTGAAAAATAAAATAAGAATAAGATGAAGCACCTAAGAAAGACTACTGAAAGTTTCTTCAGAACTGCTCTCCTGCTCTCTTTAGAATAATTGCATCACATTGGTCCTTGTGTACTTAATAGGAGGCGATATTCTCCTTTTGGGACTCAAATGGGTGAACAGAATTTCAGATGTCACATACACATTAAATATGGCATTTTGGACCATATGGGAAAGGCTCTAGCATAGCAGCCTGTGTGGTATAGACTTGATGATAGACCACAGACTCCATCTTACTCATTGAGCCACTTGGTATACAGGATAATGGGTACAATTTTAGAGACAAATACCTCTACCCTGCTATTGCTTGTGTTTTTGGAAATTTTATGTAGTTTCTCTAAACCTGTCTTCTTCTTTATATAAAAGGAACAATGAGGGGCCCCTGGGTGGCTCAGTCTGTTAAGCATCTGCCTTCGGCTCAGGTCCTGATCTCAGGGCCCTGGGATCGGGCTCCCTGCTCAGTTGGGAGACTGCTTTTCTCTCTCCTTCTTCCTCTTCCTCCTCCCTCTCCCCCTCCCCCCATCTCGTGCTCTCTCTCTCAAATAAATAAAATCTTAAAAAAATTTAAAAACAGGAACAATGAGATCCACTTTCCAGTGCTATTTAATTTTTTTTTCTTTAGAGTGTTATTGTGAGGCTCACATTAGCTCATGTATATAGGAGCACCTGGCACTATGCCTGGGACATTGTAGGTGCTGAATAAATGTTAATCCCTTCCTTCACCAAGGGTTCCTGGAGGCGGTCTTAAACATATGTTCCCTACATTTTACCCTAATCCCCTCATTACTCTAACATTAGATGAGTAACTGATATCTTCTGTGTTAATAAAACCAAAAGCTATAATCTTGAGAAGCTGAAGCAGGAGAAGAGAGATGAGCATGTTCGGATATGGAAAGGAAGAACAGAGTAATATTTTTCACCACACCTTTAGCCTTATAAGGAAATTTCTCTGGAACTTTCTCTTACATTAATTTGTCACATCAATGGGTATCTCCTTTGAAGCTTAGAACATGGATGAAACATGTTTTGGGGATCTAGTGGAGAACCAGGGGTTTTGCTCAATTGTTACGGACTGGCAGGCTGAGTGTAGGGGTCGAGAGGAGCACATATAAGGGCCTGAGGGCCTAGAAGAGTTCCTTTGTGCACAAAGAACTATTCTTCCAGATTGTTAGATTTCAGGTGGTTTTTAAGAAATAAAAGTTTTCTGAATGTGCTTCAGCTTCCAAAATCTCAGGGAAACACAATCATGGAATCATAGACTCATGGATTCACTAAATTTTAGCTGAAGCTTAATAAGCTCTCACGTACAGGCCTGGCATATAGGACAGATAAAGGGAACCTGGTTTTGTTGAAGCAGGGACAAAGCGTCCAGAGTCTGCCTTACTGCGAAACTGTGAACAAGGAAATATTCAGGTACTCCAGAATTCCATGAAGCAGAGTCTGAAAATCATCAATATTCTCATAAGGAAACTGAGATCCAAATAAAAAATGACTTGACCGATTAAATAGAGAGCAATCGTTAATAGAAACCAGGTCTCTTGACTCCTAGTCCAGAGCTCACCCAACCACATCATCCCGCATTCAGTCTCTATTCTATCTCAGGTTTGGTTAGTACTTCAGCTAGTCCTCTGTCTACAAATGTATTTCATTATTATGTACAGTTATGGCTTGTGATGCCTCTTGGAAGAGAAATTCTGTCTACACTATCCAGTTATGGAAGAATATACATTGAATACACATTGTATATACATTGAATATATATTGTTGGAGACTGGTTTTGTTTAATGCATTGCTCATCAGAATTGGAATCTCTCCAGAAGTCTAATTTTATGTGATAAAAATTATATAAACAAACTATGTCCTATTTGGGACAAAATCTCCATAAGGAGGAAGAAAATACTCACTTCTTGAACCTCTTTAACTTTGGAAACCAAACCACTAACTTTCTAGTCATAAACAGCATGGGTTAACCCAAATTTTTGGCTACTTTCTCACTAAGGAGTGGAAGGTAAAACCACAGCTAATAAGGTGGTTTTAAGGTAAGGATTCTTATGAGGGTTGGGGGTGAAGGGCTGGGGAAAGGAACTGACATTTTCTAAATGTCTTCTAATTGTCCGGCACTGTGATTAGCATTTTACAGAAGTTTTAACACCCATAATCTTCCCACCGACTTCTTTTTTGTTTGTTTGTTTTATTTGTTTTATTTTATTTTTTTTATTCTTATGTTAATCCCCATACATTACATCATTAGTTTTAGATGAAGTGTTCCATGATTCATTGTTTGTGCACAACACCCAGTGCTCCATGCAGAACGTGCCCTCCTCAATACCCACCACCAGGCTAACCCATCCTCCCACCCCCCTCCCCTCTAGAACCCCGTTTGTTTTTCAGAGGCCACCGTCTCTCATCCACCGACCTCTTAAAGTTAATCAACATAATGACTTCTAAAAGTCATCAGCTTCTACCAACAACATAGCTATCAGACACTTGGAGAGAGGATTGTGATGTTTTGTGCTAGTCTCCCACAGCTAGTAATCCACCAAGACCCACATGCACACAGGGCAGGAAGGGAAGATCTAACCCCCTCCGGTTCTCCAACTCTCCAGGCACCGTGGACAGCGCATCGCTGGGGCGGTCTAAGGAAGGCGAGGGATCAACACCTCTGGGATTCAGCAGATCCTCTGCAGAGCTCTCGGGTCTCCGCGCTACTTTGCGTGCGTTTTCTAAACTCATAACAACCTAAGCTGAAAAACACATTCTTAAAAAAACAGGGAAGCTCAAGAGTTCGCTTACCGTCTGACAAGTCAATCAGCCCGAGGTAGTGCAAAAGTTTCAGAGAGGAGCACAGGACCACCACTATTCCCAATGTTTGGAGCCCCTCGGACTCGCCCTCCCCCCACATCCTGCCCGGATGCTGGCGCACCATCCAGCAGGACGCCAGCAGGCATTTAAAGCCGGTCTTCCAAGCCGTTCTTTCCGCTGTTCTCCTAAGTGCACGGTTGATTTTCACCAGTCTGTCTTCCGCATTCCCTCCCTCCCTCCCTTCCACTCCTCCCCGCTCCCTCCACCTTTCTCCTCCTCTTAGCCGGCAATCTCTACGTGGTTTCATAGTAATCTTTGCTTTTACTTCCTCTTCTATGAAGGCAATCTCCCCAAAGTCTTCACCAACCCCTACACATCTGCTGCCTGAGTGTAACGGTAACCGGCAGCGTCTCATGGCATATCCTCCTCGGAGGGAATGTGTGTGAACGTAGACTATTTCAAGACATAAGGGAAAAGACTTAACTGCTTTTGATCTGCAACAGGCTTAGAGGGTAAGGCTATTTTTCAAAAGGACAACAATTTGCCTGTATTTCTCCAGTAAAAACCAATCAAGCTTATTCTGGAGTATAGGTGGTCCCTGTTTTGACATCACAAACTGCCCCTGGAAACTGGATCACCAAGAAAGTAATTGTAAACTGGGCTGAGTCTACAGTTATATTTGTGTTTGGGCAGGTTTTGTATCAGTAGAAGAAATTACTAAAAGCAAAACTGATTGAGCAAAACTCCTAGAAAGAAAGCAAAGGATGGGGAAGCAACAGTGTGGGTTATAGGTGTGTCCTAAGCTTCTGGGCTCTGTGGGGGGCATCACACTCTCCCTACACCAGATGGTTAACAGTGAGCCTGGTGGGGAAGGGCGGCCAACATGGAGAAGAAGGAAGACTGGGACTTCCATCACAGAGACCTACCCTTGGGAAAGTTCCTTGATCTTCATAAGGCCCAGTTTCCTCTTCGGGAATAAGCTTCCTCAAATAAGAGAGCCTGTGGCAGGTGTGAGAGCAGAGTTTGTACTTAGCAAATGCTGGCCTCACATTCGGAGAATACACCACGTGGGCAACAATGTGTGTGTGGGGCGGGGAAGATACTCTCATGACCTGGTGTGGATGTAAATTCATAATACACTTAGGGGGGAAAAACCCATCAGAAATAAAAAGTGTATATACATTTTGATCCTGGAATTTCACTTAAAAGATATTCATCATATCATTTGTAATAGCAGAAGACAGAAAAAACTTATATGCTTATCACTGAGGAAATTGGTTAAATAAATTATAGCGTATACGACACAGCCATTATAAATATATAACACGTTCGTGTATCTTTTCTTGGAAGAACACTGAAAATATATTATTAAAGGAAAAAAGTAAGTTGTTTAGTATATGGCCATTTTATTTTATTTCATTTTATTTTACTTTTTTAAAGATTTTATTTATCTGACAGCAGGAGAGGAGCAGCAGAGGGAGCGGGAGAAGCAGACTTCCCACTGAGCAGGGAGCCTGACATGGGGCTTGAACCCAGGACCCTGGGATCATGACCCGAGCCGAAGACAGTTGCTTAACCGACTGAGCCACCCAGGCGCCCTTTAGTATATTGTAATTTTAATTTTGAAAAGGGACACACATACACCATCTGTGGGCATATACATAACATAGTTTCAGAAGGATACACTGATAATTGAGAATTTAGTTGCCTCTGGAGAAGATACCTGAGGGCCTGGGTCAGAGGGAGGCCCATTTTTGAAATGTTCTCCCACGGATATAATGTATTTTCAACAACAATAACTAAATGTGAATGGTGCTCTCTCCTTCCTTTCCTTCTTGATGAAGGGGGAACATATTCTACGTATCAGACTGAGGCTCAGCAAACTCTCGTCTTCTCTGCTCCGCACTTTCCTTCTTGGTTCTATGTATCAATCTTCCATCTCATTTGTGCCTAGGCAGTGGTGTCCAGAGTCAGCCCATTCCAGCTTGTGAAAGCTGATGGTTAAATTTTTAGGGAATTAGCAAGGCAGTTGTTAAATCTTTGGTGGTTTGATCAGCCACAGTAGGAGTATTTACACTAGGGAGATGGGCAGGGGAAGGAAGAGTAGGGGCGTGGGGGTGGGAAACACCACTTTCACCGCTTTGCCATTCCAGACCCCACCTGCCCAGAAGGAAACCTGACAAATTCACCTGCCCAGAGGTTTACCTGACTTCCTGTGTTTCCTCTCTTCTGGAGCCTTAGTGATTATAATACTTGACCCAAAGAGCTTAGTGGAATTTTAGGCATTAGTATAGCCAGACATGAGGAACTAAATTAGGAGCAGAGAGACTTCTGGTAAGTCAATACTTTGTTCTCATGACTTCTCTAGCCTGTACGTCTCCTGGTTTCTGCCTGCTTCTTACTCCCTCTCCTGGTTTCTGCCTGCTTCTTACTCCCTCTCTCTTGCTTCCTTTCCAACAGCTTTCTGCCTTTTAAGACTGGTGCTGTCCCTCTCTCTTTCCTCCGCATTCTCCCCTTTTGCAAGCTTATGCATGATCATTGTTTCAGATGTCAGCTCGGGGCAGATGGCGCTGATCTCAGCCAGGTTTCTGTCCCACATTTTTCACCTTTTGCCCTATTTTACCTCACACACAGCATTCCCAATTCAGTTCCACTGACATGGATTACTGAGCATCTGTTAGATGCAAGGTCAGGTGCCAGGAGCTAGACTTCATCCCTTGCTGCTTTCTGGAATTTCTGGAAAGGAATGACATGAGAAAAAGGAGTAGTGGCTCCCACTTTCTGCCTGCTGTCACCATGTAAGTATTTATGTTCTTTTTATTTTTTTTAAAGTAGGCTCCACGCCCAGCGTAGAGCCCAACCTGGGGCTCGAACTCATGACCCTGAGATCAAGACCTGAGCCAAAATCAAGAGTCGGACGCTCAACCGACTAAGCTACCCAGGCGCCCCAAGGACTTAAATTCTTCCAAGAACTCTGGCCTCAAATCCTGGTCCCCTTCTGATGATCTCCAAACCCTGAGCTTTAGGGACATCTGCCTCTCAGATGACTTATCTCAATGGCAACCAGACAGACTGAGCTACTATTTTTTAGCAATTGTAGGGTGCTTTACACAGGCCATCTCCCTGTATTCTCACAGCATATCTTTGGGGGTATTGCCACGTTCATCTCTAAGAAGATCAGTGGTAAATTCACGTCTCATAGGTAGTGGGTGTCTGAGTGTCAGGTCCAGATCTACCTGCCTCCAAAGTCCATACTCTCCCACATGTCCAGCTAATAAATGATGTATCTGCGGTTTGGTATTTGTAAGAGATCCATGAATTGTTTATTAGAGAGCCTGCCTTTTTCTCACATTCCATTTCCATCCAGCATCATGTGGCATCTGCACAGCTCTTCCCTCTACGTGTAACCTCCTTTTAAATTTTTATTGGAGTTCCATCTTTCACTTGATGAGGAATTTTTGCCCCAACTGGAGGACTTGTGGAATCCATTTCACAAATTGCTTTGTCTTATTTCCACATAGATTGTAAGGTGAATGTGTCTGCAATGTAGGTGTGAGCCTAGACAAAACTGGGTACTTCTCTCACTAATTTGTCCTGATTTACTGTTTTTTTGGCCAAGAATCTTCACTTTGGTGGCCCTCTTCAATTCTTTGTCAGCACTGGCAGACTTTATTTTCCCCCTGTGTTGGATTGTTTGCCATAAAAAATAAAGGTTTGATCATTCAGAGACATTCTCTTTGGGTGTGGATGGCAGGGGTGGGGCTAAAGCAGGGGTGTTGAGGGAGGGGTGGGGATGGGTGGGTGGTGAATTGACCTCATGTACCAGATACCTGACTTTTGTTCTGACCCAGATAAGACTGGATTCCAATTCAGACCATTACGTCCTGACACATGACTACTGGCCATGGACTTCAAGGTCCCTTAAGAATCTTGGAGACCAAGATGGTCACACTCACAAATGCCTAGTGTCTTAGTCAGCTCAGGCTACTGTAATGATATACCTTAGACTGGGTGGCTTGAACAACAGATATTTTTTTCTTATTGTTCTGGAAGCTGGGGGGTCTGAGATCAGGGTACTAGTGTGGTTGCGATCTGGTGAGAGCCCTCTTTCTGAGTTGTAGATGGTAATCCCATCATGAAATCTTGATCCTCATGACCTCATGTAAACCTAATTACCACCTCCAAATACCAATTTGGAATTAGGGCATCAGCATATGAATTTTGGGGAAACACAGACATTCAGTCCATGGCACCTAGTTTCTGCCAAACAACTATGGGTTCACGGAATCACTGGGTTTGAATTTTAGCTCTGCCAACTACTAGCTATGTGACCTGGGACAAATAATTTAAACTTCTGGAGTCAGTTTTCTCATCTGTAAAATGGGAATAATATTGGTACCCATATCCTAGGATTATTGCAATAATGAAATGAGATAATGTTATAACCTCTTAACACAGTCTCTGACACCCAGTGAATGAAACTGTAACACAGAGGTTCAGAGCATAGCCTCCAGGACCAGACTGCCTGCAGAGACTCTTAACTCTGCTTCTTATTTAGCTCTGTGACTACTGGTGAGTAACTTAACTTCTCTGTCCCCAAGTTTTCTCACCTGTAAAACAGAGATAATCATAGTACCTACTAAAGAGAGTTGTAAAGATCGAAATGAATTAGTAATTAAGCACAGAAAGAACTAGATTAGTATCACTATCATTATTATCCATATGCTCCAGGAGATAATATATCAGTTAGGTCTGATGGAAAAGTCATAGTAAAACCTCCACAGTTTGGAGGTTTGAATCTGGGGAGAGGAAGGAATACTATTTGAGGTAGGGGAATCAGACTTCCTCTGGAAATTTCTGAGTGCTTGCACTTCAGTTTTCTAGCCACAAATCTTCCTTCCAGACAAATGGTTTCAGGTAAGTATTTGTTGCTGCTTAAATTTCACTTGCATGTCAGCCCCCAGCAGTCAGAAAATAAAATTCTACTTTAGTGAGCTACTTCTGCTGCTCTCAGTTTGCTCACTGCTTTGTAACCTGAAGTAAACAGAGGTGTCCGTGGTGTAGTGTCCCACAAGATTGGAGTAGTTTGTGTAGTTAACGGAAACCACATGTGCAAAGCTATGTCCACATTCACTGGACACGGAAGGGCTTACTGGTGGTATGTGGGTTTCTGAGTGGTCTCCTGGTAAGGTACTGTCTACATCTCATTTGGATAAACTAATTTGGTAGGAGCCTCATCTTCCAGAAGGTTCTGCTGCAGTTGGTATAAAAATAATACCAATAATTGCGTTTGGAGTTTTCTTTTCTTTAAAAGTGGGTAAGAAATGAAAGAATTCCTCAGAGCACCATCTTTGAGCTCTTGATTCTACCAGAAAGCAAACAATTTAACTGCAAGATGGTTATGGTTCAGAGAGAAAATCATTACTATTCCCATCACTGGTCAAAATGGGAAAATTATTTCTGTGTTCTTTATCCTAGCCCTTATCTTGGAGCCCTTTTGGGGACACTGGCTGAGTTTGTTTAAATTAGTTTTATAATGATGATGTTAACTGTACAATAGTAAAGTAATGACATCTTCCTCCTTCTCTCTCTCTCTTCCTCCCTCCCTCTCTTCCTTCCCTTCTTCCCTTCCTTCTTTTCCTCCCTCTCCTTCTTTCTCTGATATTTATTGGACATGTGTTAGACACTGTGCATAGATAAAAAGAAAATCCTTTCCCATTAGGAAGGTCACAATGTCTAAAAAGTCCTCTAGGATTTTTACTTTGCAAATTCTGTTTAACCATTTCAATCACTCTGCATAGTTTCTCAACACATATTTGTTGAAAAAATAATATGCCCTAACTTTAAGTTAGGGTGCAGCATTATTTCCATTTGCAGATGAGAAAACAGAGGCAAAGAGTGGGAAATAAGTGTTATTAGCATTTTCTTGGTCTGGCATTGTGCTGGACTTTCACGTAGGTTTCTCCTTTATCTGAATTATCACAGCAACCAGTTAGGTGCTCACTGGTACCACTTCCAGAGGAAGCTCAGATAGGGTTGAGTATCTCCCAGGAGATGACACAGTTAGTTGGTGGCAGAGGCAGGCCTGGAGTTCAGGTCTCTGTATCCTTTCATTCAGAGTATTCTCTGGCTACCGAAGGCTCAGGTTCTGCTGGTGAGAAGTGGTGGGTGGTTAGGGATGGGTTTGGAGTTGTTCCTGGTCTCCAACTTTCCTGTTTCTGCTTGGTTCTTTCCTTCAGGCCCTTTGCTTCTCTCTCTAGGAATAACTATGGTATCAATAGCCACCCCCGTCCCCACTGGGTTAGATATTCTACACATTTTATCTCATTTGGTCCCAACAATGATTTTACTTCTTTGCTGGTCATTAATGCCCCTGATGGGATATATATGGGTGTATGGGGATGGGGCAGATGCTGAAATGTAAAAAACCTCAACGCATCTACCTTGAAGCCTGTCTCTTATTTGTGTATCTTTGGGAAGAGGTGTCTGGCTCCAAGCAGCTTCCTGTGGAATCCAGCTGGGCTGGTTCTCCACCCCAAGCTTCCTCCCTTCAGTAGTCAATTCTCAAAGCCACATTTGTTTGATTGATTTTGATTCATCACCAGCTCCATGGAGCCTGGGGGCAAGGGAGACAATGGGAGGAAAGCTTTCTGGTTTTTCCTCTTGGATTTTAGAAAACCCTCAGGAAGAACCATCCCAAACACCCTTAGGAGATCAATTTTGGGAGGATCCTGAACTCTGCTTCAAGAATTCTATGTTCTTTCGGATGAACTTCAGGACCCCTCTCTCCTGACCACCCCAAGCTTTCAGCCTGCAGGCTCCTTCTACATTCTGCCCTCCCCTACCACGGTCCCAGGCTGAGGAGGTGGAGATGTAGGTCTCTTTGCTTATAATAGGCCAGAACACAAGGAGTTCACATTATCCAACAGGGAAGAGTAATGAGCACATTTATTAATGAGTGCCCAGTGTTTGTGTCAATTGTCAGCACAAATTATTGATTTGAGCAAAACTTAACTGCTGTTGGTGGAAATTCATTTGCAGATAAAGTCAGTGAGATATGGCATTTAGATATCCACTGACATGTTTCAATTTCTACCTCCTTTGCTTTCTCAGGGTGGATCCAGGCTCTGTTGGAATTTCAACAGAAATTCCAATTCGCTACACACATTGTTTCCTTCCTTCTTTCCTTCCTTCACTCCTTTCCTTTAGCTTCAGTGATTTCTTCCTTCCTGCCTTCCTACCTTCCTCTCTCCCTCCCTCCAATATCATGTTTCCTGTCTACTATGCCCCAGGCACTGGGGATCCATCACTAAGATCTATCTCAGCCACCAAGGAATCTCCGGTCTAAGGACTGTCCTTACAAACAGAATCACAGATGGGGCACCAGTTCCAACCAGCTATGTTCCAAACAGGATGCATTTGACATTGCCTTCCTGGCCTGCAGAACTTGACTTGTACTGCCTTCTGCCCATTCCCTTGTGTATTTCCCCACATGGAATGCTCTCTCTTCTTTTCTCTGCCAACAAAAGCCAACCTGTCAGGGCTCAGCTGAAGGCCTGATGCCCCACACTCCTCCAGCTTGCTCTCCTTTCTCTGAGTGCAGAGCATGTATTTGTTTGTCAATCATGTGTTTTGGGGGGAAATCTCTTGCTTTAATTTCTTGCATTGCTAATTAGCTCTCAGTTGTAATGGTGAGAGTTACTACTGTAGGAAGGCAGCATGCCAAGGACATGGGATTTGAAGGCAGACCTGAGTCTATTCATGTCTCTGACACTCATTGGCTGGATGACTTTCAAATGACTTGACTTTGTTGAGTCTTCATTTTTGCAACTGTCAAATGAAGACAGTGGTGTTTCCTGAGTCCCAGGACACCCCTGTTGGCCATGAATACAAGGATGGTTTCAAACCATCTCAACCGTCTCAACCCTACAACACCTGAGGGGAGGACACATTCCTATTGGGAACAGTGGCCAAGGCAGTGACCCTTGTTTGATGATATGGGGAGTGAACTGGAAAGAAGATTTCCGTAGAACTCCCACATACCCCCATTTTATAGATTAAAAACCTGAGGCCTGGGAGGGGTGCTCAGTGACTCAGACAAGGGTCTAGAATGGCAAGGACGTTAATAAAACTTTGACAAAGACACAGATGTTGTATTTTTCCAGAGAGGACACATGAAAGGAAGAGAAATCTAGTTCTTCAATGCAAGAGACATTTACAAAGTGTCTACTATGCACTGGGAGCTATACCTTATACATATTGTGTCTCATCTTCCCCAGTTGTAGAACTTAGTATATAGGAATCACACAGCACACTTAATAGCATGGACTCTGAGGTCAGAGAACCCAGTGTTGGGTTCCTGAACAGTATTTGCTAGCCCTGTGCTTTGTGAAAGTTACTCGACTGCTCCAAGCTTCAGGCTCCTCACCTGTAAGATGGGGATCATACCAGTACCTACACCACAGTGGTGCTGTGATGGAGGAAATGCAATGGGTGATCCATGAATATTAGCTGTCGTCATCACTCATTTAATAGATTAGGAATGGAGACTCAGAGTTTAAATAACTTGAAAAAGGTCACAGCTAGTAAGTGGTAGAACTAGAACTTGAACTCAGGTCTGTCTGACTCCAAAGTCCGCCTCATTTTAATTGTACCATGTTGACTCCCCAAGAGGGGAGAACTCCTAGCCCCATCCCACTAACTTGGACTTTGGGAGAGGGGGTGCAGCCCATATGAATTACTAAAAGTGAGGCTTCATCAAATACTTTTAAATAACACATTTTAATGGTTTCATGAATATTTAGTAACTCAACTAAGTCAAACAAATGCTGCCAAGACTTCAGTGCCCTGGGGACCTCCTGGAGTAGACAGACAAGGATGATCTGTAATTATAACACAGACTGCATGCAAACGGTGATTTTGCAGAATATGAAAACAACTCAGTCTCTTACAAATTATGACTATCTGCTTTACCATGTTATTGCTGTTAACCTGCCCCATCCTCGAAGACAAACCAACTGAAACCTATCGCATCTGCAAAGGATCACAAATTTCAAATTAGTGGTGTCAGAATGAACGATGCTTGCCTTCCTACACCCTATTTGCAATCATGTCCTCCAATTTCTCCTCCGTTCCCCGTCCCACCCCCTTTCCTCCTGGGAAGACATTTGTCTTTAGAGACTGGCAATGAGGCATTTGCCATTACACACATTATGACATATTTTACATATGCTCCAAGAACCTGGGGCTAAATTACACTGGTGAGTTATTAAAAACAGCTCTCAATGCTATTATTATTTATTGCATTTTCAACTCTCTGCAGCAGCTGATTACACTGCTTAATCTTGTATTTTCTTTTAATTCCCCCCCTCCTTGAAATTAATTCTCCCTGCAATGAATAAGCAAGGTTAGCCACACTGAGCACCCTTTGGGAAAGAAAGTTCGGATTCTAGAAAAGAGTTTGATTGACAGCCCTGGGACTGAGTCTCCCTTTCTTCAGAGGAGGAAGTCTCTCACTTGGAGTATAAGCACCTCTTCTCCAGAGCGCTTCCAGAGTTCTCCAAATCACATGTCTCTCCATGCTAGTCCCTTCCATGCAGTGCCCTTGGCCATCTTTGACTATCATCGAAGGTCTTCAGTGCCATGGCCCCTGCTCACCTCCCAGACTCACCTCCCACAGCCCTGCCTCTCCCCCTGGGGTGCTGTCATCCCTGGGACTTATCTCCCCCAGTGCCAGGCTCTGACTCATGAGCCTTCCTACCTACTGGTCACTTCACCTCCAATTCTACCTCCATTCTTATTGCCTTGGCCAACACCTTTTCCTTGAAGACTCGGCTTAGAAAAGATCTCTTTGCGAAGCCTCCCCAGGGGAGGGGAACAGGAGCGTTTCTTCCCTGCTTCCATGAAAACTGGCACTTAACATGGATTATAGCACTGGACACACTGTATTGTCATTATGTATTTATGTATCTGTTTCTTGTCACACTGTGGACTACATGAGAACAAGGGTAGATCTCAGTTGTTCAAGTTCCTAACATAAGGCCCTAGTGCAAGTAAGTGCTTTGGAAATTAAGAAATCCCAAACTCGGAAGCAGCTAGTGGACTAGAAAGAGCCAAACAAAGCTCTTGAATTAGGCATTTATGTATTCATTCATTCATTCATTCATTCATTCAACAAATAACTTATTGAGCATCTATTAAGAGACAGGCACTGTGTCAAACACTAGGGATACAATGAATCAATGGTTACAGTGTTAATGACCTAATAAGGCAGATGTATAAGACTCAAATAATAGCATAAGCATATAATTATAAACTGTGATAAGTGTTATAAGGGAAAAATACTCAGTTAGACAAGATAAACACAGAAGACAACACGTTCTGAAATTGGTGTAGGGAGTATCATCAGGGATGCCTTCTTTGAGGAAGTGATGCTTGAGCTAAGATCTGAAAGATGAGTAGGTATTAACATGGACAAGAGCATTTAAGGAATAAGTGAAAGCATGCACAAAGGTCCTGAGGTGAGTGGGAGCCCAATTGCTGAAGAGGTGTCTGGGAACTGACTTAAGGCCAATGCAGGAGCCCAGGGAATGGACATGGGTGGAGGGGGTGTGTTGAAAGATAAGACTGGGAGACATTCAGGGGTCAGGCCAAGTAGAGTCTTGTAGACCATGTTAAGGATTTGTCTGACCTGGGAACAATGAGTTTTAAGTTAGAAATAACCTCATAAGTGTGTGTGTATGTGTGTGTGTGTGAGAGAGAGTTGTGTTTTAAAATGCTTGCAATGCAGAGAACTGATCAGAAGGTGACAAAGTACACAGATATTGTGGAGTATATACCTACAGACTGCCTAAGAGGACAGTGGCAAGGTGGACTTAATGACTGAAGCACCACAATGAGGGGGGATGTCTTCTAGAAGTCCTCATAGAGACACTTGGATCATATGTCAGGATCATAGTCCTGCTCCAGGATGTCCCTCTTCCAATGCAGAAACTCATACTGGGGTTAGCTGATGTGGGGGCCTCTACTTTAGAGTTAAGGTCCCAAAGGCTGTCCTCCCTGAACTCAGGATGATTTATAGTTTATGCATCTAAGGTAAAGAGGTCAGACAGCTGAACTTCATCTCTAAGTTTTGCCTTTGACTTTTAGGTCTTAGAAGGGTTAAGTCAACTCCAGGCTAGGCTTACTTTTCTATCTTGGAAAGAATGGGACCTCGGTTGTCATCTTATTTCATCTTTCCATTCCATCCATCCATCCATTTTAACCCATGCATCATCCATCCATTCATCCACCCATCCATCCAACAAATATTCATTGAGACAACAGTGGAGAAGTATCTAGAACCTGGCCTCTTGATCCTGAATACAGTACTTGCTTCCCTGGTCCACATTGGTCATTATGGGTTAATGTCTCTCAGCTATAGCCAAGGGGATGGAGTCTGACCCAGACACTTTACAGAATTTTGTTCTTTCAGTTCTTTGGTTGCTGAATTGGAGCCCGAGGCAAACCCTGCATTCTTTTCTCCTGCTTTAATTGGCCCATTATTTTAAACTTTTGTAGATAAGGGAATAAAAAAGGCAGTGGAATATTGTATTCATCACATTCAAATTAATATGCTTCATTACCATAAGACAAGGAGTGTAGTTGCAATATTTTCTCAAAACTTTTAATTGAACAGAGCATGGGAGGGAGAAAAGCAAAAATGGAAACCACCAAGCTTGGATGTTGTTTTTCACTTTCTCAGAATGTGTGCTGTTTGTGATCCACTCATCTCATTAGTGTTGATTATGAATGAAAATAAAATGGCATTTAACACTGTGCTGAGACTTTAATTAAAGCCAAACCTTCATACCCAGGAACTCTCTGAAGTCTAAGGTAGTTATTCTAAAATGGTATAAACATCTGCTGAGCCAGTGGTACCCCCCACACCCATTCTATCCCCTGCTGTTGGAAGCCACTACTAGATGGAAGCCATCCTTCCATCCATCCCTTCCACAGATTAGCTTTAACTTCAACATTTAAGCTGTAATGTAGTTCTGGGGGAAGAAAACAAATATTTGTTAAGTACCACTGTGTTTATCATTTTAAATGCATTATCTGAAGGCTAATACAGCAGTGGGAATAGAGGCAATATTCAAGTAAGGGGAGTTAGTAGTTCTATATACATTATCTCATTTATTTATTTATTTAAAGATTTATTTATTCATTTGAGAGAGAGAGAGAGAATGTTAATGGGGGGAAGGGCAGAGGGGGAGGGAGAGAGAGAATCCCAAGCAGACTTCCCACTGAGTATGAAGTCTGATGCTGGGTTCCACATGTGGCTCGATCCATGACCCTGAGATCATGACCTGATCTGAAACCAAGAGTTAGATGATTGACGACTGAGCCACTCAGGCGCTCCCTACATCATCTCATTTAATCATCAAACAGTCCCATGAGGTGACAGCAAATTATTATTGTATGTATTTTATAGGAAGTAAAACTGAAGAAATCCATAGAAATTAGGTGACTTGCCCAAGGTTATATTGACTCCATGTGTTCCTGCTTTACAATGCTGAGCTAGAAAGAGTGTTCTGGGTTATCTAAATCCATCTATTTATTCATTCAACAAACACAGATCACCTATTGTGTGCCAGCATCTGTGTAGGGTCTGGAGAGACCTCAGTCCCATTGCTCACAGGTTCAATGAGGCAGGGCAGACAACTGGATTTTCTCCAAGGAGGTAAGACTAGTAGAACAATTTCATCTGAGTTTCCTACAGAAGGACCCATTGAGAAGGGAGTCTAATGGCTCATTTTCCAGAGACTGACAACCCCAACTCCAGCTCCCAGCAGCAAATATGGCACAATGTCCATCTGGCTAGACTGCAAGTGGGCTTCCAAGAAATACCTGGGAACCATCCCACACAGCATGCCAATGAGTGACCACATTCATCTGGGCTACCTGGCATCAGGCACCATGGATAATGATGAAGCATCAGTGTCTGGTGTAGACTGGTCACTGATATATATATTTGCACTCCCCTCCTCCCCTGTCATGGTTCCCCAACTTTGTCTGGTTTCTGTGCTCATACCAAAACTGGGCTCCTTCCCTGCAAACCCACAGTTTCTCTATTTGGAGGAAAAATCAATGCAAGAGAGCAATCACTGATATGGGCAAGGACTCAGGGATTTCTAGGGCTGACATGGTGTTAGGATGATCAACTCATTGCTCACCACCACTGGTGGTGGTCCAGACCAGGGCAAACCATCTGCCCCATGCCAAATAGCAGAACCAGGACTTGGACTCAAGACTCTTGACTTCAGTTTGATGGTATTTCCCTTATCCTAGCCAGCGCAGGGGGGAACATTTTAGGTGATCCTCCTAAACTAGGGGAGGGGTCAGGATGTTGTAGAAATGATTCTTGCCCAAAGATCACCTTCCTGTTTACCCACCTTTGATGTACCTCCTCCCCATTCCCTTCTTTGGGAGCCTCATTGCCCAGGGGACTCTGGCTAGCTGTGACTGGCCCTGTCTGCTCAATACTTCACCACTCCAAGGCTTCTCCTGTTAAGCTTCATCTTCTGGGAAAAGAAGACAGTTTCAAAGAAAAGCACATATCACCATGGGCCTCCCCACATCTGTTCCCTGAGATTTCCTTTAGGAGTGAAACTTGTGACTCAAAGTGGTCAGTCCAGTCCTAGGATCTCCTCAGTCCCAGTGACTGATTGGTTCAGAGATGGGCACATGACCTGATCAGAGCCAATGAAGTTCTGAGAAACTCTGCAGATCACCTACAAGGGTCAATAAATACCGTTTGGCTTAAAACAATAGTGGGTTTTTTTTTTTGTTACTTGCAACCTGAAGAATCCTGAATGATGAAATAATAAACATAGTAAATAACAGGAGTTGACTATTTACTCTGTCCTTGTACTGTTTTGAGTTCTTAATTTTGTGAATTCTGAGTATTTGCAACCTTGTAGACAAGCAGTATGGTTATCCTTATATTAGACCTGATGAGGTTAAATAACTTACTGAGTGAGAGTTGCCTGGCGGGTAAGTGATGGAACCAGGCTTTGCACCAAGGCCGCCCGGTTCTTGAGCCCCTGTTCTTGACAACAGTGCGGTACTGCCCCTACATATATATTCTTTTCAGTTAAGACCCAAGGGCCCTCTTTTGCATTGCTGGTCCTGCAGGGAGACAGTTCCTTAGCCGATCTGCCCCAATTCTTGACAAGGACCAGATCAGTTTCATGAGGTCCCCAGCGCTGAGGTAGTTTGTGCTGATATGTCCCTCTCAGGGGCCCGCCTAAGCTGTGCTTCTATCACTGGGGGTGTGTTTCTTTGGATTATTAATAATTGTAATTATAGCAATAAAAACTTTTACTTGTTTAAAACCTGCTACATGCCAAGCCCTCTTTTAAGTACTTTATACACATTATCTCATTGAGTCCAGAAAAGAGAAAAAGTGAAGTTGACTGTCATGTCCAAGGTCCCAGAAGTAGGACGTATTCTCACTCTCACAGTTCGCTGGAGGACATACCTTGACTTCTGGGCTTCTTGAATCTGTGACCCCCCCAAGAGGGAGGAGTGGGCAGGGACCCAGTGAACAGACAGCACAAGAAAGGCCAGAATGATTCATCTGTTCCAGTCACAGCAACAGGACAGGGAGTTCTCCACCCGCCAGGTACCGTTGGTCTGCTGATAAGATCGAGAGTGAAAGTACAGAAAGGACTCTCAAGAGTCAGCAACTGGAAAAAAGACCACGTGGCAACACCCAAAATGTGAGCTGTGGCTTTTTTTTGCGGTTGGGTAATTAGGGATTCTTATCTTTTTCTCTATTTTTTCAGAGTTGCTAAATTTTCCACAATAAGCATGACTTACTTTTATGCTCATAAAGAAAATGAAACAAAACAACACCCCATTATGAGAACTAATATAAAAAAAAATCAGGGTTCCTTGGAGAAATGGCTGGTTCCGGGGCTAAGGCAGGAAATATACAAAATGAGCCCAGAGCATCTTGTGCCAGAGAGTAAGGAAGTGCTCGAAAACAAACAGCGCCCCCCCAACGTTGATGGGGATATGTCAGGCACAAGAGCCAATGAGTTTCCAATGGCCAAAAGTGGTAAAATTTGAACAACAAAAAAGGTAAAATAATATTGGATTACAGCTCAGGTATAAACATAAATATCCACGACTCCATACTAATATAAACAAATCTCTTGTGCAGAAGAATTCCAAATAATTTACGTTGCTACTTCACCCTCAAGGAAGTGAAGCATTAACTCCCTGCTCTTTAAGTGTGGGCTGTGCCTAGTGATCTCCTTCCAAAGAGAACAGTGTGGAAAGCAGAAGGGGGAGAAACTTTAGAGAGGAGAAACCAGACAAGCACTCCCTCAGCCAGGTGATCAAGGGCAACATGACAGTAATAAGCCATGTGATTGTAAGTATCCTTGACATGATGTGATGTGGATGGCCCTTTACCCTGCCTTCCTCCTAGACCCCATAACTCTAGTCTGAGCATGCGAAAAACTCCAGAGTAAACCCAAATGAGGAATATTCTGCAAAACACTTTGTCAGTAACTCCTTAAAACTGTCATGGCCATCAACAGGAAGAAAAATCTGAGCAACTGTCACAGCCTAAGGAGACATGATGACTACAAGTAATGTGATATTCTGCAGGGGATCCTGAAACAGAAGAGGGACATTAAGTAGAAACTAAGGAAATTTGAATTAAGAGTGGACTTTAGTTAATAATAATAATGCAACAATGTTGGTTTATTAATTGTGACAGTGCAAAGATAAGATATTAATAATGGGGAAGTTGGGTGTGGGGTACACGAGAACTTTCTATACTGTTTTCACAATTTTTCTGTAAACCTAAAACTATTCTAAAATGCAAAGCTTATTTTAAGAAATGTGATAGGAATGGGGTGTCAGCGATAGCAGATCACTGTTACAGATGCTCAGGATGATCACTCAGCTCCGGCAGCAGTTTAGGTGGAAATAGAACCTAAGGACTCTTACTTTGCCTTTGTTTCCTTAGAAATATCTGGAGTTCTCTAAATAAGTCTGTTTGCTGGACTTGAAGGGAACAAGGTCATTGTATCTAACTGGCTTTCCCCGAGTCCCACAGGGGTTTCATGGCACTTAGATTCATTAACTTGGTATTTTCTAATCATTAACACTGATCAATAATCCACTGGGTCTGGTCCTTAAATCAATTGCCCCATTAATGAGAATGAAAGCACCATTTTATTATCAAGCCCTGGACCTTTTGCAGAAAAGGCTTCTGGGGTTTTGGGCTGCCCTTCTCTCTGCTGCATATCGGGTTAATTCAAACTCCCACTCATGTCCCCCAAGCCTCACGATTGTGACTTGTAACAAAATTAGCTGGAGGGAAAGATTTTTAGAAAAATGGGTTAGAGTCTTTCATTTAGGGTGACAGTGAGCCAACTAAGCTTTACTGAGGACCCACTAAGTACCCAGGTCTCTGCTCAAATGCCACCTCCTTGGAAAGACCCCTCCCCCACCCCCTTTTACCACCATATCTAAAACATCAATGCCCGCATGTTCTGGGGCCACTGCTTTTGTTTTCTTCAGAGCGTTCATCACTACTCGATATTATATTTAATATGCTTGTTTATTGTTGTTTTTTGTTTTGCCCCCCACTAAACTGAAAGTCCCATGAAGGGCTTGATCCTGAAGGTGACGGCCGTCCATGGAAAGGATTGGTGTGGTCAGACTTACATTCTGGAAAGCTGACTCTGCCTGCAGTGCATGGACAGGATGGACAAAGGTGTAGACAAGATTAGAGGAAGGTGGAACAGAATTGGAGGAGAATGGAGACAGGATTAGAAGAGGATAGAGCTGGATTGGAGGAAGGTGTAGACAGGACTGGAGACAGGGCTAGTGAATGCACACAGGTCGCTGGGAGGCTGTTCCAGAATCTGGTGAGGCAGGCCACTGATGGTGGTTCTTGGTTCTTGGAAGGTGGAGAGGACAGAGCATGTCACATGATGGGCTGTGGATCAAGAGGGGAGCTTTCAAGGGTGACCCCTAGGTCTTTGCCTTGGGTTCCAGTCCCTGAGGCTGGGAGCACTGCAGAAGGACAGATACGAGACATTACCTGTGATCAGATGCTATCATATGTCCTAGAAAAGGGGCATTTGATGTGGAATCCAGAAGGTTCTCTTTCTGTTCTGCTACTCTGACAGTGTCCCCCCCCTGCCCCCCGCACTGTCTTCCATAACAGAAACCCTGGAGGCTGAGACTAGCATCCCCATGAGCTGGCCAGGGAGAGAGAATATGTGGGAAGGAGGGGTGGGTGAGGTGGGAGATGAAGCCTCAGACCACCTCCCTCCCAGTTCTTAGAGAAATGTGAAATGTGCGTGACTTTAGTGGGACCCCTTAGGTTGGCATGGTAGGAATGAACAAGTGGGTAGGGGTGCAATATATATTGCTACATTATATATACTATATTATTATGTTGAATTGCAAAGACATGAGAAGGGCTTGTCATTACAGAAATGAAATAAAAAACGTTAGACTCTGAACCCCAGCTGGCATGGCCTTGTGATTTACTTCAAGCAGACAAATCAGTGCTTTGTATAAAAAACATTCTCCTTTAAATATTAAGGGGGAAACTTTTCCATTTTTTTTTTTAGCATGGCTTTTATTATATCTTGAGGGCAATGACTTCCAATTTCAAAGCAGAAATCAATGCGAAACATGATTGGATTTGGGAAACTTGGGTTTACCACCAACAGTTTTGGACCGTGTCCGAAGTTTTGAAGGCTATAAATAGATCTCAATTCATACTAACATTCTAAAGGCAACTGGATGTCACCTTCCCATGAAGCTAACTTAGGATCCAGTGTCACTTCAAGTCTGTAATATTCTTTTTTTTTTTTTAAAGATTTTATTTATTTGGGAGAGAGACAATGAGAGACAGAGAGCATGAGAGGGAGGAGGGTCAGAGGGAGAAGCAGACTCCCCGCCGAGCAGGGAGCCGGATGCAGGACTCGATCCCGGGACTCCAGGATCATGACCTGAGCCGAAGGCAGTCGCTTAACCAACTGAGCCACCCAGGTGCCCAAGTCTGTAATATTCTACGTTCTTTTGGTGCTAGTGACATAGCGAGATAAACTTATTTCTTTGTCCTTTCTCCACACTCCTCCCATTTCGGCAAGTCAAGGTGAGGATTACGTGGATGAGTGTGCCGTAAGAAATAGGCCAGAGGGGGCAAGAAATAGTAGGTCTACAATCATTCTAATCTTGGAAGCCCAAAGGGGCCAGGAAAAAGTCTAGGGTGCTGTTAGCAGATGAACAGCAGGGTCGTCACGAAATAGAAGTCATTCCAGTAGTAAAAGCTCGGCTCTCAGGGTTAAAGTTCTGGAAGTATGTGAAAACAGGACAAAAAGGCCGGTGGTCTGGTTCAAGGCCTGGTGTAAGACAAAATGTGGAACATTCCATGTGCTGTGAGTGTCGGTTCTTTCCTACCCTTCACACACTCTGGAATATGCAAGAAATTTTCAGACTTGCAGGATGCTGGGTGGGCCTTCAGGAAGGCACTCTCTAGAGAAACAAGGAGAAAGGAAGAAGAGAATTCTCCGCCAAGTGTCAATAGTGCTTTTCACTGGGTGGCATCGGATTTGCTTTGCCTTCCTGCCAGGCCTCTGTGCTTTCCAGGTTCTCCATGATGAACACATATTGCCTTCAGAATAAAATCCCAGGTTCCTGCACTCCCTACTGCGTTTTCCCTACATCCTGCCACATCTTTGTCATGAGTCCCCTTGCAAAATACTAATTTGAGGGTCCATCTGTTTTGTTGGGATCCTGACATACATTTGCTCTATGCATTAAGCCATTGTAATCGTGAAGAGAGTAAAGCAAATCAATGCCACGAAATTCTATGAGAGGGTGTTGCTTGCCAAAGGCTCTGTGGGTCCCCACCTGCCTTCTTTTGGTTACTAAAAAAAAAAAAAAAAAAAAGTGAAAGGGGGAAGACTGGCTTGTCTTCGAGAAATGTTAAGGGCATGTGGACAAGAAATAGAACCTTGTCTTTGAAGTATACAGAATGGCAAAGAGGAGAGAAAAGAACAACCTTCCGATCGTGTACCCCAGTGTTCTCATTCCTGGTTCTCATAGGCCCCGTGCTTCTGGAAACATTGGCTTAGGTGGTTGCTTATGCTCTGTTTGCTGTGGGATTGCACAAATATCTAGGCTCTCAAGGCCAGAGAAAAAACTGTGTTCAGACCCACTGTGGAAGACATGGTTGTACTGGCAATTTGGGACTGATGCAGTCTTTAGAGTGACCTGTCTCAAATGCAAATCTGACTGTGTCACTTGGCTCCCTCTGTTTCTTCCTCCATTCACTTCCTCAGTAAATTCATCCCATGTGTCTGCCGAGGCCTGGGCACTGTGCTAGAATCTGGCTTTGGTGGGACGCAAGACAGACTTCTCCCTGGCTCCTCCTATAAAGAAGGTCTTTATACTTGCAGGAGGTCCTCTAGGATCAGCCACTCTCCCTCTGCTTTTAAAATGCATCTCCTGCCATTTCTAAGAAAAGTGATTGCTGGTATGAAACCCATACTCTTTTGCTTCAATAGACTCCTCCATGGTATATCTGTGTGTGTGTGTATGTGTGTGTGTATCCGTGCTTTTGCTTGTCCTGATCCCTCTGCCAGCAATGCCATTCCTTTAGGCCCAGCTCAGGTGTTATTTCCATAAAGCGATGGCCTTCTTAGAGTCCTCTTCAACAGCCCCCTGTGAGGACTCCTAGCCCAGTGGTCACTGTATCCAGGGCCTCGTCCGTTTCCTTCCCGAGGTATGAACTCTTTGAGGCCAGGGTCTGGGTATCCATTCACTTCTCAATCTGTCTAGGATCCGGCATGGAGTCTGGCCGCCACTTGGCATGTAGTAAAGGTCTGCTGAATGACTCAGTGACTGAGAAGAGATCCAGAGGGGCTGCCCGGCCTGGAGCTAACACCATCTGATGGCCAGTGAGTGGTCCGCAGGTATGCACATGCCCTCCTGGAGTGCTTGCTTTGCATGAGCACTGAGGTCTCTCTACATTTTTAACTCTGCTCTACCACCAGCGGTCAGGATCGTAGGTGATGGGTTAGGTCGCTTCTGTAGAGCTGAGGAAGCATGAGGGGCAAGTTGGCTGCCTTGGGGAAGTGGTTCATCTCAGGGGGGTCCAGGGCATTTGGCATGGAGCCGTAGAGATCCACGACTTGAACCCCCTACCGTCCATATGGAAAACGGTGGCCTGGCCAAGGAGTGGGGCTGGTCCTAAGGAGTGGGTGGCAGAGCCCGGACTTCAATCCAGGCCTCTCACCTTCTACCCTCACCTCCATTTTGTAGGACTCAGGGGCACTGTCCTTGGGAACTCTACTCTCACTTGAGCCTAATAAAATAAAAATATGGTTTTGGGGGTCCTTTGGGAGAGACAGCCAAGGCTTTTTTCAGGTGTGAGTGTACCTGTGTATGTTGACTAGCCGAGGGCTTGACCTGGAATGTGCCCATCATGTGAAAACAGGGGTGTGGGTGAGCGTGTGTGTGGGCTACAGTGTGAGCGAGTACACACGTGCCACATGAGCCACCCTCCATGGGTCCCGCCTCTTGTGGATTTTTAAGAGGACAGAAAGAGGCATCCTGAAGTTGTCATTATGAGGATGCTCCCTAAGTCCTGCTTGAACCTGACGGATTTCACAGCCTAGGAGAAGGAAGAAAGTATTTTTGAGATAGTAACCCTGCTGCATAGTCTCCTTGGCCCCTGCAGGTCCACTCTCCTGCCCCTGGATGGCCCCAGAGGCCGGAGCTCTGAGCCTTGCAGAGTGAGGCAGGTGCACAGAGGGTCAGTGCCAGGCCTGCTCTGCACTCACTCTTCCTGTCTCCCTGCCCCCACCCACACCAGCCCTTTGGGGCCCCAAAGCCTTTCCAGGGCCATTGTTCCAACCACCCCCAAGCTTTCTCCCAAATACAGATCTTTTCTAATTTCCTGCCCTGAGAGCCATTGGTCAATGAGCAGGATGACTGATTGGTCTGAGAGGGACTAGCTTCCAGAATAGAATTTTCCCCCACAGCAGGAACATGGTAATTAAACTTTGTCTTAGTTGAGAGCACAAAATTTCCCCAAGCAGAACGTCAATTCTCAGAGCACAACACAAATCAGAAGCGGAGTGGAAATAGGATCGGGATCCCAGCCATGGAATGTGCCTGTTCTTACCATGCTGAAAGCCAAGTTTGCTCCCACTCTGACACACCAAGGCGGGGAGGGGTGGGTAAAGGTAGCGTGGACCGTCCTGACCCCGGGGGGTCAGTTCTGTAGATCTCTCTATAGTCCTAATGGCCACCTCCACATCCAGGACCTGTCTTAGTGAAGGTGGGCACAGTGCTTGGGGTTGGCCTATGTGGGTGAAGTCACTTTAGACTCTGATTTTGGCTAGATGCATGCCAATGAAACCAGGTGGAGGTAAAGTCTTTTTGAAAACTGAGGGAGTGGGGAGAGAAGGAAGGAGGGAGGGAGGGAGAGACAGGAAGAGAAGTGAAATGGAGGAGGAGAAGAAATTCAGTCTTGCCATCTGAAGCAAAGCCCTGCAGTGAATCGTGACCTCTCCTGGCCTTGGTTTCCCAGTGGTGTCTGTCCTAGAGAGCATCGCACTGGTCTGAGTGTGACCTGCATATTAACAGTCACACATCAAACAGGGAGTTTTCATACAACATGGCCCCAGGTATGCACAACTTTTTCATCTAATGCACAGCCAAGGGAAGAGGAATTTATCCTGATGTTAGAGGAAAAAATAGGTTTTGTTGGAGGTATTCTAAATTAGTATGTTTTCACATATTATATTTTAAGGATGACTTAGGGAATTTCGAGGGTAATTTTGACTACATCCAGTTGTTATCTTTTGTGCTAACTCCAGAGTTACTGAAATCATTATTTTACAACCTTTATCCAGTTAACGTACCAATCCTTATTTTTATAAGTTGTAATGATGCAAACTTGATCCTAGCTCATTTTTGAATTGTTCCAAATTTCAGATTAGCATGCTCCAAAATGGTTTTATAATACACATTATAACTAGAGTTCAGAACCAGATAGTGTTAATATCCTTTTACTATATTCCAAAAATCCATAAAAAATTTGTTTGTACCATTAACCAGATAATGTTAATGCAAGTCATGTACCTAAATGTGAAACTGCAGGCACCAAGAATACTCTGGAAGTGAGTTAACATTGTAATTTTCACCAACAAATGTCTAACCTAATTTAGCCACAGGTAGACTTGAGCTGTATCCAGATGCTTGATATACAGGTAAATCATGGATAATATCCACACAGGAAAGAGTAATGAGCAAATTCAATTGTAGCTAGAATGAGCACTTTATTTTAAATATGTTTTACTCTCATTAAATGCATTAATATTCATGAGTAAATAATCATATATATAAATTTCCTTTGGTAATTACCCAGATTCAGCCAATCCTCCCTCTTTTTAAATGGTACTCAGCATCCAAGTACAGCACGATTTTATTGTGACTAGAGAAGTACACACAATTTTATGAATTTATTACCTATTTGTGGACATGACTTGAATGTGAGTTCATTCAAGCTTTCAGTGGCGATTTAGCTTTTGGGGCATCCCCACAGCACTGAGGAATGGAGCCTGGCCCTGATGGGCACTTGGCAGCATCTGACAAATGGGAAAAAACAAGCTAATGGCATAAATACTTTGTGGCTGAAAAGCATAGAGAAAGGCAGTTCCCAGTGGCTGCAGGGACCAAGGCTGCCTTGCGGCGGGGCGGGGGGGGGTGTTGGGGAGTTGGGGGGGTTTGGGGGGCGTTGGGGGGCGGGTGGGACAGAGCTCAAGCCCAGAGAAGGGGAACTCTGGCGATTGGCAAAATGATATGCAGAGGATGCAGGAAAGCAATAAGGACCCTGTGACTCTGGAAGATGAGTTACTGGGGGAGGGGCCACATGGGGGCTGCTCAGGACCAACACTCTCTTTCCTGGGAAATGTCCTCCCCCAGTTCAAATGTATTTAGTGAAAACGGCAATACTCCTACAATATGAGCTGGCTGCTGTGGGCCTCTAGCTGCTTGATGGGCAGGACCTGCCAGTCTTCTTCAGGGAATGTGGGAACTGACAGAAGGCTATCAGGTCACTCTCTGGGAAGCCAAGGCTTTGCCACAAAAGGGCAAGAAGCAGAGATGAGAGAGAGCGAGAGTGAGAGCAAGTGGGGGTGGAGAGAAGGGAGCATGCTGCTGGGGGCCGCTGAGCACACCAGGCCCAGGTCCTACCCCACCCCCAGGCCCAATTGTCACCCCTGTCAGCATGCCTCTGAGAGGCCCTCCCTTTGGCCAGAGATGAAAAGAAGCTGGTTGGGCGCCTGGGTGGCTCAGTCGGTTAAGCGACTGCCTTCGGCTCAGGTCATGATCCTGGAGTCCCGGGATGGAGTCCCGCATCGGGCTCCCTGCTCGGCAGGGAGTCTGCTTCTCCCTCTGACCCTCCTCCCTCTCGTGCTCTCTGTCTCTCATTCTCTCTCTCGCAAATAAATAAAATCTTTAAAAAAAAAAAAAGAAGCTGGTTTCTGGGACTCGGCACCAAATTAGAGATTTTCGTGTGCCTCTGTAGCATGAGTCTGGATTGGGCAGAGAGGGCCCCACAAGTTAGGGCACAAAACCCCATCTCCACCCTAAAGGTGGTCTCACAGATTCATATTTTATGACCACGCAGCAGAGTGAGGAAGAAGAGGCCAGGGAGGAGAAGCATGCCTGACACCGCTTCCTGCTCTCTGCCAAGGTCATCAAGCTGATCGCATCTGGGCAGCAACAACCCTCCTCCCACTCCCCATGGGCACACAAGATGCAGAATTATGGGTCCAGAAAACTCTGCCAGATGCCATTCCCCTTGGCCAGTACTGAAAAAAACAGTGCTCCAGAGCTAGGTCATCTTTCCTCCTCCGCCAGTTCTTCTGTCTGTCTCCTGGTCCCGCCTGCCTGGGACCACAGCCTCTGACACCCAGCAGTCTCCCTCCCCTCTCTTCCCCCTGCCTGAGGGAAGGGGGCGCTGCACACCCTCACCCCTTCACCCCGGCCTGGTGTGTTTCCTGTCACCCCAAAACAAGCACGGGAGTAATGAAAGAATGAAAATCTGGGCATGTTAACGTCTAGAACCAACATTAATGGCTGTAAGCTTCTGGAAGGCAGGCACTGTGCCTTAGTGTTTCAGGTTTTTTTGTGGAGTGGGGAGGGGGAAATGCACTGTGGTGTCAGGAAAGGCACTTGGTCTTTGTGCTTTGTTAATCACCCTGACCTCCAGCTTCCCCATCTGTAAAATGGGAGAGCAGTGAACTTCTTTCCACAGGGTTGGTTTAATAATAAAAAAAAGAGATGATGCATAAAGGCCCTAGCATGTGCCTGGCATGTTGTAGGTATATAAACAAATGGTAGTCCCCCCTGCCCCACCAGGTCCCCTTGAGAGTCTGACATCTAATGTCACTCAAACACAGGTAAAAACCCAAAGCCTTCTACAATCCAGCCCTTTGCTTCTCATCCTAGGAGGGCCATGCCCTCTTTTCTCGGTATCTGGCTCCCTCAGAGGAGACCCAGTAACTTCCGGCCTTCTCTTCGTGGCCCCCCACCTCCGGCTCCCTTCCCACCCCCCACACCTACCTGGCAGTAGGTAAGGCAGCTGGATCCTGCTCTTTGTCTCCCACGCTCTCTCTTCCTCCCCCACAGCCAGGCAGTTCCCCCATCGTTCACCCAGACAGCCACAAATGCCTATTTATTTGCCGACTAACTTCCTGGTGGTTTAATACCCCTTGAATTACTGTACAATCTCTTTCAAGTTATATTTGATTATTTTTCACATTTAAAAACATGAACACAATTACCCAATAATGGCACGTGCTGTTCCAGTCAGAAATAAAATAGTACTGCAATACTATCTATGCATCTTAGACAAGTAGTCAGTCCCTGGAAATTATGTCTCTAGCATGAGCGAGATCTGCAGTGATAGGTAGCATATAAATGCATATAAGACAATAAATAGTTACAAAGGGAAAGGATGCTAAATAATTAATCCACCCGCCTCTCCAGGAACATTCTTTATAAATCTATCCCAGGCATTCATTTGTTTTTGTTTTTGTTGTTGTTGTTTCATTCTTTCTTTCTTTTTTTTTTTTTTTACAGAAGCAGATATTCAAAAGTTAAGAATAAGTAATGTCCAGGAAAGAGACACATAAGAAAAAAATCAGTGGGAGAGAAGATTATAGATGGTGAGGGTTCCAAGACTGCTGAAACATCGAATGGATGGCACTTGTTAAGGAGACTGACGAGGTGGGGACAGAATGGAGTATCCCATGGGGAGACAGGATTGGCCCGGGGCCAGAGCTAAGCATTAGATATTCATGCTGTGGACTTCTTACCTGGGCCCAAGCCTTTGTGTCGTTGGAGAAGGAAAAAGCCAGAGGGACACATTTAGAAAGTTCTAGAACTCTCTGCCCCTCCCTGGGTCCAATCCAAACTTGGCTTTGATTTGCATCCTCCACTGAGGGGCACTTACTGCCTATCAAGGTGACTTATCTTATCTCTGGTGGTCCTGACTGTTAGAAAGTTCATGCCCTGGCATCCAGAGTGGTTTTGCCTGAGACCCACCTTTCTCCAGTTGTCCCCCCAAGAGCCAAGAAGAGCCCAAGCCCTCTGCCCTCCAGATATATTAACAGAGATCAAGTCCCATCACCCTTTCTCCTGGCTTCTGGATATAAAATTCCCCTGACTGGAGATGCCCTTGGGTTCCCAAGCTCCCTTTTAAAATGTACTCCTTGTAATGGTAATTCATACCTTAGTGGGAAATAGTTGTTATTCTCTTTGCAATTTCAGATCTACATTCTTTAGCAGTTACATGCTTTGCAAATATTTTCTCTCACCCTGTGGCTTGCTTTTTCCTTTTCTTTTTTTTTTTTTTAAAGATTTTATTTATTTATTTATTTGACAGAGAGAGAGATAGCGAGAGCAGGGACACAAGCAGGGGGAGTGGGAGAGGGAGAAGCAGGCTTCCCGCCGAGCAGGGAGCCCGATGTGGGACTCGATCCCAGGACCCTGGGATCATGACCTGAGCTGAAGGCAGACGCTTAACGACTGAGCCACCCAGGCGCCCGCTTTTTCCTTTTCTTAACAATGTCTCTTAGAGTAGAAGTTATAAATTTTAATGAAATCCAATTTGCTAATAGAATGATGATAGAATGGAAAATGGTACAACCACTTTGGAAAGTCCTAAGCTGGCAATTTCTTAAGAAGTTACCCATTCACCTATCATATGATCAATAATTCCACTCCTAGGTATTTACCAAGGAAAATGAAAGCACATGTCCATATAAAGATTCGTATGTGAATATCACAGTAGCTTCATTTGTAATAGCCCTAAATTGGAAACAACCCAAATGTCCATCCATAGATGAACAGACAGACAAACTGTGGCATATCCACACAATGGAATACTATGATTCTACCTAGCAATGAAAAGGAATGAAGGAACACATATACACAACAATATGAATGAATCTCAGAATAATCATGCTGGGTGAAAGAAGCCAGTTAAGGAAGAATACATACTGTACAATTCCATTTATATATAACTCTAAGAAATGCAAACTACTCTATAGTGACAGGAAGTGGATCCGTGTTTGCCTTGAGGTGGGGGACGGCAGGATGGGCATGATGGAAGAAGGGGACAAAAAGGGGCACAAAAAGGAAGCTCTTGGGCATGATAGCTGTATTCATATTTTGATTGTGGTGGTTTCGTAAGTGTAGCCATATATCAAAACAAATAACACTTTATTCTTTAAACATATACAGTTTCTTGTGTTTCAACTATTCCGCCATATATCTGTTCTTTAAAAAATAGATTTGAATCTTTACATTAAATGATATCCAATTTATAATCCTTAGCCGTGCTTCTTAACATTCCCTTCTCTCTCCTCTTTGATTTTCTTCCTTCTCCCAACTGCTTAGGACTCTCACTCTGTAAAGCACAGAAAGCTCTCCAGGGCATGAATCCTCTGCGACTCTTCTGGCTCTTTCCCTTATTCTCCTCTAGCTCCTCTTATTACAATCAATTGTGCCTCTATGGCTTCTTTTCAGTATTCTTTCCTTTTCAGTATTCTTTTCTTCCCCGGATTCTTCATGACAAAGGCAGGATAAGGGATTGCTTCAGCTTCCTCCCTCCTCTCTCCCCATTTCCCTGGTTGCATTAAACAAGCCTGGGTACCTGCCTCCTTAGGACAGGATTCTACTGGAATGGAGGCATTGGGTGGAGAACGGGGCAGGGCTCCTACAAACCTAAAAAGTACCTTTGTGTGAATTAGAAAATGATGCTCCCTCTGGGTGGATAATTTAAAAAAAATGCCTTCCACTGGGCAGAGCCAGACTTGCAAGCACCTGGTTTGGGGAACAGATGGCATTACTGGGTGAAGTAAAAGGTGCCCCCTTTCTCTGGAGAGACACAGCCTGCACCAGGGCGCATGGCTTAGAGAGCAGAGCAAAGCTGGATTTCAGCTCCCACTCACCCTCTCAAGACCTTTTGTTTGGTGCACAAACTAAGCCATAGACAATGGCAGCCCTGGATGAGAAGAGGCTTTCATAGCAGGCAAAGCCAAATATACTTAACAGGAGGGGAAATCGAAAATACCACTTGATAATAAATCTCGTCCCTATGTATATTTGTATTTGTATTTTGCATAAAACAAATGTATCCACTCAACTACTGAGGAACACATAAATGGCATCCAGTTTTTGGTGTTGTAAATGACGCTGTAACGTACTATCACATGTCTCTCAAGGAACTTGCTCAAGAGTTTCTCTAGAGTGAATACTTCATTGTGGCATTGTTGGGTCATTTGGGGTAATGCTCAACTTTTCCAGTCGTTTTACTGTCAAATTATCTTACAGAGTGGAGGTACTAATTCACTTTCCCAACAGTCATATCTAAGCGTTCCTGTGGCCCCAAAGAATTGGTGGCTCCACCAGTTCTTTATTACATTTCTTAATTCTTGTCAATCTAGTGGTTGTGATATTGTATCTCACTGTGTTTTAATCTGCACTTTCCTGACTACTAACGAGAGTTAGCAACTTTGCATAAACTGTGGGCCTTTAAATACTTTTTCTTCCGTGACATTCCTTTTTATAGCTTTTGTCCATTTTTATGTTGGGGTGTTTGTCTTTCAACTTAGTTCATAGGCCATGTTTATAGGATACTAGTCTCCTGTCGATTATATGTGCAGGAAATACCTTCTTCCTCACCATGGCTTATACTTTTACCCTCTTGAAAGTCTTGGACAGGGCTTTTAATTTTAATGTGGTCTATTTATTCATCTTTTCCTTTATGATTTATGGTTTTTTTTTTTTTTTTTGTATCTCAGTGAAGAAATTCTTTCCTAATCTGAGGCCATAAATGTATTTTCCTATATTGCCTTTTGAAAGTGTTATCATTTTTCTTTTCACATTTAGGTATTTAATCCACCTGGAATTGATTTTTATGTAGGGTAGGAAGGAGGAGTTCAATTTCATTGTTTTCCATCAAATTACCAATAGTCCCAGCACAGTTATTTAAGTCCATTACCCTGTCCCCTGCTCTGCATGCCATCTCGGCCACATACAAGTATCTCCCCCTGGGTGAGTCTTCTGAGCTCTCCATCAGTCTATTTGTTTACTTGCACACAACGGCACCATCCTAACTGCTCTGGCTTTACCCTAAGTCTTACCAGTGGGTTGAATCGGTCCTCCCATCTCGTTCCTCTTCTTCAAAAGTATCATTGTCATTCTTGATCATCTGTATTTCTATAAACATTTTGGGACTAGCTTTTAAAGTTTCCCAAATTTTGGAATTTGATCAGAAATGAATCAAATTTCATAGTTCACTTTGGGATGAATTGACATCTTTACCATGCTGGGTTTTCCAATCCAGGATCCTGGCATATTCTCTCCATCTATGTAGGTCTTATTTCATGCCTTTACTCAAGTTTTAGTAATTCCTCCACAAAAGTCTTGCACAACTTTTGTGAGATTAATCCTACATATTTTGTATGTTTAATATTATTTTAAGTGGCCTATTAAAAATTCCATTTTCTACCATTTTGCTTCTGGTGTTTGTTTTTTCATTGATTTTTGTTGGAATTCTAATAACATATCAGATTATTTGAATTTAGGCAAACATAACATCCATAACCAAGTTTTTTCTTTTCTAATTCCAACACATTTTCTTTCTTTCTTTTGCTTTCCTGTGCTAGCTAGGATTTCCAAAACTATGTTTAAAGGGAGTGATGTCAATGTTCCTATGGAATACTTTCAATAATTCTTCCCTAAGTGTGATGTTTGCTGTAGGTTTTTTGTAGATATCTTTTATCAGGCTAAGGAATTCCTTTCTATTCCTGCTTTGCTATGTTTAAAAATATCCTAGATGGGTGGCAGATTTTATCAAATGCTTTCATTTCATCTGTGGATGGGAATATGATTTTTGTTCTTTAGTTTGTTAATGTAAATATCTTGAAGTGACTTTCTAATGTTAAACCAACTCTGCATTCCTGAGACTTGACTTTTTTATGTTGCTGGATTCTGTTTACTAATATTTTGTTGAGGATTTCAAAAAAATTATGTATATTTACGTAAGCGATATTAGCTTTTAATTTTCCTCTCTTTGCCAGGATATGCTGTCAGAGTTATGTTAGTTTCATAATGAATTGGGGAGTGTTCCTTCTGAAGTTTTTCCTTGAATATTCATTAAAATCTACTGGTAAAGTGTCTGGACCTGAGGTTTTTGTTGAGAAAATTTCTATCCGTTTTCAATTTTTATAAGGTTTCAATTTCTTCTTGAGTCAGTTTTGGTAAGTCTTCATTTTTAGAAAAAAATGTTATATTTCCTATGTGCTTTCTAATTTATTGCAAGAAGGTTGTTCAGAATATCCTCTTAAATCTTTGAAGGTCTTCAACATCTGCAGATATTTCCTTTTTCCTTCTTAATATTTATATCTTATTTTTCTTGATAAATCTTTATAAAAAAGTTTATTATTTACAAAAATTAATTTCTGCTGTTACCTTTATTAGTTCCTCTTATCTACTTACTTTAGATTTGTTCTGTTCTTCTTTTTCAAACATGTCAGGTTGTGTACTTTGCTCATGAATTTCCACCCTTCCTGCCTTTCTCATACAAGTATTTAAGTCTTCCGGGCCAAGCTGCTCAGGGCTTGGGAACTTTCCTGAGGCCTGAGGGGTGCCCTGCCTCAGCTCTGGGGTCCTGTTTCAGCACACTCACTGCAGCAGAGGCTTTGGCTGAACTGCTGGTGACCTGACCAGGGCTGTGATGAAGGCCTCAGTCAGCTGGACCCAGGCTTCTAGCGGGTGTCCCCACTGAGGGACCCAAGTCTTTGAAGACCCTTCCACTTTCCATCATCTCGAATTCTTCCCTACCTCTCTTGTGACCAAATGTTGTTGGGACATTCATCATTTTCCCCCTGGGCATCTACTCTGGGACCTGCCAGAGTGCTGGGTTCATGGACACAAATCAGCACACAGTCTGGGGTGACAGGCAGGCACTCACGCTCCTTCTGTCATTCAGCTCAGCCCCTTCCCCCTTCCTCCCTGAACTGACCCAATTGTCTCGACTGTGCCTCTGGGCTGTCTGCTCTGCTGTGCTCACCTAGAAAAGTCAGACTGATGCTCACAGATGTCAACACATTCAATCTCTGCTCAAAAGTCTACTGTGGCTCGATGGCTGACACTGCCCACACTTGTCTGAACTGGCCATGATGGCAGGGACCTTGTCCTGTGTGGACACCATTAAATCAGATCCTGGCACTGGGTCGGTGTGTGGTAAATGCTTGCAGAAACAATGGAGAAATGTTTCATTCAAGGCCCTTCATAATCTGGCCTCACCTTCCTTTTCTCAAGACTTTTTACCTGCCCCTGCACCCAGACTTGTCCAGGAGGACAGAGAGGCAACAGCCCTGCTCTCAGTTAGCCCTGCCAGGCAGAGGTTAGCGCTGATGAGGAGCCTAATGCTCAGAGAAGTTCAGCAACCTATCCAGTGAGGGCTGGTGAGGAATGTAGCCTGAGCATGCATAACTCACTTGCATGTATCACCTCGCTTTATCCCCAGAACAACTCTGGGAGGGGCTGCTAATGTCTCATTACTGATGAAAGCATAAGGTGCAGGTGGCTGAAGGCCTGGCCCACAGCCTCCTAGCTGGCTGGGATCTGAGCCCAAAATCTGACTGCAATTCCTCTGACTCCTACCTGACCACCTTTTCCTCCTCTGGGGTGGGAGGTGAAGAAGCCGCACAAGCCACACAACCCACACACTGGAGACATTAGATAGGCAGGGCCCTTGTCCTAGAGAGGATGGGATCTAAGGGAAAACTCACAGTCACCATGAATAGTGTGTGTTGTTCTTAATGAGGGGGAAGGCGAGTCCCGCTTCCTGGTCACCTCTTACACATCAGGCCCTGGGGATATAGTGATGACATGCCATGGTCCAGACTTCAGGAGTCTCGGAGTCTAGGGGAGTGGAAGTATCAGACCAGACCACCCCCCTGTCAGTAGCAGAGCCGGCAGGATCCACCATGTGGCAGAGCAGTGAGAAATGCCTAAGTCCGAAGATTTGGGATTTTAATTTCCTATGGCCGCTGTAACAAATGACTACAAACTTGATGGCTTAAAAAAACACAAATTATTCTCTTGCAGTTCTTGAATCCAGAAATCTGAAATCAGCTTTCCTAGGCCAAAGTCCTGGCTCCCTGGAGGCCTGGGGGAGAACCAGCTTCCTTGCCTTTTCTAGCTTCCAGCTGCCAGCTTCCTTGGCTGGGACCCTGTTCCAGCACCATGCCAACCTCTGCTCCCGGGGTCACATCTCCTTCTCTCTGTGTCTAGCCTCCTTCTGCCCCCTCTTACAAGGACACTTGTGATCACACTGGTCCCATTTGGACAACCCAATACTCTCTCCCCATCTCAAGATCCTGAACTTAATTACATCAGCAAAGTCCCTTTTGTCTTATCAGGGAAAATTCACCGCTTTCATTCTGGGGGCCATTATTCAGCCCACCACACCTGGATCATTCACTTCTTAACTGGTGGATCCTGGGTAGGTCCCATGGTCTCTCAGAGCCTCCGTTTTCTCCAGTGTAAATGGGGATAAAAATCTCAACTGCAAGAAGGGGGTGGGTTTAAAGTTTAAGGGGAATGAGCAAGTCACATTGCATTACATGGGATACTGATTTTAATCACTGCACTAGAATCCCCTTTGCTCAGATCCACTTGCAGCCCTTGGCCTTGCCCTGGCTGGGTTTGATGCAGACACAGGTCGACAAGTTCAAAAACAAAAGGGGGCGGGCTTCAAGTCAATTCCCTTGGAATTCCCCCTTATCCAACCTTTACACCTGGCTGTGGGGCCACCTGGAGGCTTCACTTCGATGGCAATATTGGGAAAGCAGGATTGGAGGCTGATGGTGGCATCCTGCGGCCCCCATGTTTATTCAGTGAGTGAGGAGGACCCTCTAAAGACAGTGCACACTGGGAGAAGGGCAAGTAGAGGGAGGGAGCATTCCATCTGCTTCCACAGGCTTTGGAGTTCTATGATGCTGGACAGGAGTGTTGAGTTCCTAGCACTGTGTGCATACAGTCAGTGCTCAATATATGCGGGCTCCCTCTGTCTTCTAGGCACCCCATGGTTTTTGAGGGCAGCTCCTGGGCTCTTGATGTCCTTTCTCTTCTTTGGTCTAGAAGGCCATGAGGGGCGGTGACGGCATCCGCTAGGGCTCCCCCGCAGATCTGTTGCCTCCTGACCAGTCCCCTGGGGCAGGAGAGGAACTGAAGACACCCCCCAGGCCATGGCAGGGAGGCAGTGCTCAGTGCATAAATGCTGGCTGCTAAAATGAGAGTCTCGTGCCTTACCCTTCTCATGGGGTATTTGCAGTCTACAGGGAAGGTGGGGTGAAGACCCTGCTAGAGGGAGGACAGTCTGGAGGAGGGAGTCTTCAGGCACAGGGGAGGGTGGAGACATCTGGGGCACTGGGGGCTGTGTGACTCAGGGGCATGCTCTGAGGACCTGTGAGTCACCTCGTATATGGGCACCCTTGCTTGATATGAGGAATGATAATCATTCATCCCCACTTCACAGACAGGAGAGGTTCAGGCAGGTTGGAGCGAGGGGGCGGGTGGTGGAAGCGGCTGGTGGGGGAGGGTCTGTGCGTGGATGGGGGCTGGGTCCTGAAAGAGGTGACACTTTGGAGGCCCTCTCTCTGCCTCTCGCTGTGCTTACGTCCCCTCTGCTTCTGGTAAGAGCTTTTCATCTTAGTCTCAACAATCACCACATCAACAGATCCCCTTACAGTTATTTTAAAAGAGACCTTTAAAGCGTGTAAAGATGAACTATCCTTATGCACCCAGGGCTTCTGTGGGTGTCAGACTAGAAAAGGTATGAGCCCTAAGATACCCCCGTGCTGTCAGCCCCTGAGAGGAGATGCTGGGCACACAGTTACCCCGGCCCTCCCTCCCTGCAGGATCCCGGGCTTCTGAGCCCTTTTTCTAAAGGCCTCATTTATGCCAGAAAGAGTCTGTCCTGGGGAGAATGAGATGGTTTATGGGCAACAACATTTTATCAATTTGATTTTGGGAAAACAAAGCCAATTGGAAAGCTGAAATATCCCCAAGAAAATGATATTGCTTTGGGGGCCCAAGACCAGGCTGGGGCCCGGGGGGCGGGGCAGGACTCCCTCCCCACCCCCCAGCAGACAGGAGGACCCAGGGTCTGGGATGAGAGGGCATGGGCAGGGGTTGTCCCCTGGGGAGAGACCTGTGGCTGTCCCTGGTCTCAGGGACATTTCACTTATCAGAGAGGGCAGCCTGGTGCCAAACCCTGCATTTCCTGCCCCAGACTCACTTTCTTAAAGCTGGGGGTGTGAAGGCATTTATCTATCCCCTCCTCCCATATTCCCGTGGATCCAGAGTCCAGGAGCAGCCACCCCAAAGCACCCCAGGAGAGATCATCCGCAAGCCCTTGAGCACGCATTCCTAAAGCATCCTGGGAACAGTAATTTGCATATCCCTGCCATGTCCTATTCCCTTAACATCCCCGAGAAAATTGATTTGCATAGCACTTGGGAGAAACTGTCCCGAACGCCCTTCCAGGCAAGAGAAGTTCCTGTCCAGATGCCCCTGTCCACAATAGGTCCTGAGTCCCGGAACCACAGAGAAGGTAAACAGGGTCAGGAGGAGGGGTAACTGCCAGATCCCGGGGCCACACACACAGGTACACACTTCCCCGGGTGGCCCTTGCCAGTGCCCCAGGAGCGTTTGACGTTTCGGTGCCAGAAATCAAATGTCGCTTCAGAAACCTGGCCCTACAGAGACATCACAATCCAACCCCCTCACACACGCGGTAATTAGAATATAAAACTCTTTCCCACTGGCCAGACCTTGATGGGAGGTGATGGTGAGAGACGGTGATAGGAAGAGACCCAGAGCCAGGAGTGGGTGACATATCTGGTGGGATGCCATGAGTTGGGAAATGGCTGAGGCTGCATGCCACCAAGGACGAGGGTCTTGGAGCACCCAGGTGGGACTGCCGAGATCCCAGAAAGCTCCCCGCACCACTCCATCCCAGGGCAGGAGGTCTCAGCCGTTTAAAGCTGCCAGAAGAAGCTCTTCAGAGCTGATGTCATAGATCACGGGGAGATGCCCCCCTTGGAGCAGGCAGCCCAGTGCAAGCCACATGCACAGACTGTGGGGCCAGATCCTGGCCTGACGGTACCTGAAAGTCACCGTCACCTCGGTCGCCCCCAGTCAAGGCTAAGCAATCAAGGCTAAGGGCCCTCAGTGGGACCCCAAAGTTTGACATCCTCTTTTCCAGACCCAGAGAAGTCTCCTTCGGGACTGGAGAAGTCTGCACACTGAAGGCTCCCCCAGCTGAGAATTGAGATGCAGTGAATCCATTATGTCTTACTGTGGCAGCTTTGCTCCCAAACTGCCAAGTGTGTCATCCCACCGCCCTCCCGGCCGCTCGAGCCTGACTTACCTGCAAGAGAGAACACAGACGGAGATGACAGATACCTTCCCTTGGGACCAGCAGGGCCTGCAGGACTGGGTCCCTGCAGCTCCTTGCACAAAGGCGAGCTGGTTCTGAAAAGGCCTCCCCGGCAGGGCAGAGCCATCAGGGGAACCTGCACTCGTCTCTTGATGTCTTGACCATGACCAAGTCAACAGCTAGAGAGAAACGTGACCACGCAGAGAGGTGGGGTCTGGAAAGAGGCCCTTCCCAGCAATCCAGGATGATGGGGAGGCTGTGATGAGCATGAATTCACTTTTGGAGGCAATAAGGGATTTGCTTTCCGGGCCGAGAGGTGAGGACCGCCTCTGCATGTATCTTTTCTTTGGGGAAAGGAATAGTAGGGCCAAGATATATTCTTTTTATTTCACAGTCAGGGGCTTTGTGGTTCCCCGAATGATTTATCCTCAGCACAACTGCAAGCCAAAAGGGATCTGCTCCTCCGGGGTGGAGTTTGGATTCTCCTTTAAAGATGACACCCCCCCTGCCTGTTTTCTGTGTGTCCAAAGGAAGCAGAGAGTCCATTCCGTTCCTCCCATACCAAAGCACCTTTTACTACTGTGTTTTTCTTGTAGGATATTCCCAAGCTCTATAGTTGTCCAGACCGTGAGGTATGTTGGAGTCTCAGGTAGTGGAAAGATAGGGCTGAGAGTTCTAAACACCAAGTCTTCTCCCCAAATATATACAAACATGACTAGCATACGTGAGGAAATTTTAGTAAACACGGTTTATCCCCTCAGGTTATGCTCCATTTCTGATTGAGTTTATATCCCTGGTATGTATGTGGAGTAACGGACACTCCTTTATCGTCAAAAGCCTGAGGTACCAAACACTTCCACTGTCAATTTTACCCTTCACAAGATTAATTTTAACCCAACTTTGAACACCAACCTGAAGTTTGGGAGCGCCACCGTCCAGGGGCACACAGCCTAAACGGTAAGGCGAATGTTTACCTGAAATTCAAGATGACAGTTCTGGGCTCAAGTTCACCTAGATTTAACTGATTTTTCCACAGCCTGCTAATGCCTTTCTAGCACCAGGTTGGGTTAGACAGGTTTCTGCCCTGCATGCTTCCTCACAGTTTTGATGCGCTAATGCACATTGTGACTCTCTAGAGCCAACCACTTCCTGGCCACTGGATCACTGTCTTTGTCTCAGGAGATGGAAACAATATCCACCCGGTCTCACATCAGTCACTCAGGAGTCACCCTTTGAACCTCCCTGGTCCTCATTTCCACAGTGAATCTATCACCAAGTCTTGTTGATTTTACTCTCCAAATCTCTATGGAATTCACTGCCACCATCTTAGACCAGGCCGCCACCATCTGTGGAACTAATGGCAGGTGCTCCAGCAGCTATCTTGGACCATGAAGTAGCAGCCATGGACTGATATTGGCAGAACAGGTAGACAGAAGGACCCTGAGTTCCTCATGATTCTTTGAAGCTGCCATACCAGTCCCATACCGACCATCTCTTGCCTTTCTTTCTTTTTTTTAGATTTTATTTATTTATTTGAGAGAGAGAGAGATATACAGCACAAGCAGGGGGAACAGCAGAGGGAGCGGGAGAAGCAGACTTCCCACTCAGCAGGGAGCCCAACGTGGGGCTCGATCCCAGGACCCTGGGGACATGACCTGAGCTGAAGGCAGACGCTTAAGGACTGAGCCACCCAGGCGCCCCTCTTGCCTTCCTTTATGTGTGAGAGAAACAAACCTCTTCATGGTCTAACCTAATGTTATTTTGGCATTTGGTCACACACAGATGAACCCCATCCAGCTGAATCCTTGAAGTAGAGAGAGGGGAATCTGACCTGTGAACAGGTGTACACCACGTGGAACCTGCATGACGCTTACACTAGAAAGTCTTGGGGGGGGGGGAGGGGAGGAGAGGAAGGTTCCACAGGCGACAGCAGACCAAGGGACATGCGCGGGAGGTTAGCACTGCGATCACCAGGCGTCCACCCGTGTTACCCCGGCCACTCCTCACAACTCACAACCCTACGCGTTTGGCTCCATTACGATCCCCACTTTGCAGAGTAGGAAAGGGGGTTCAGGGAGGTGAAGTACTTTGCCAAGGCCACACAGTCGGTGGTGGAGGCAGGGTTCAAGCCCGGGAGGCCTTCAACCCCGACCGCGGGAGGTGCGTTTGTTGCCGTGGAATGTCCAACAGATAGGTGTTTTGTAAGGGATACCTTCGTGTTGAACCACAAGCCGAACTGTCAGTCTGAAAGGAAACCTCTAGGGTCATTCAACTAGAGGGCTTTCGGTTTAATATTATGAATCAGTAGCCGTAGCTATAGCAGCGGCTAGAGAGGGTTTGGCCAAGCGGCATCTCAGGTGGCACCTCGTGACGAAGTAAAAGGCAGGCTGCCGCAGGTGAAGCACGGTGTTTGACCCCAGAGACACCCTGCGCGCCCCCGATTTAGGTCTCTCTTCCTCCTGTGGCGGAAAGCACGGGAAACGGGGAGCCGCCCGCGCCGCTCTCCTCCCCGCGGCCGGCTCCGGGCCTTCGCCGCGCTGCTGCTGCCCTCTGCTGGGCACATCTGGAATTGGCGGATGTCGCCTCGCAGCGCAGGGACGGGAAGCTCGGGACTGCGGGGAGAGTCTGGTCCTCCTGAGGCTTCCTCTGGGGCCGCTGCTCCCGCTGCCCTGTCCTCGTTGTGTGGAGGGCGGCCCCAGGACCTGCCAGGAGCTGAAGGAAGAGACTGCTTGAGATGCACCTGGCCGCCCCACAGGGCTCTGGGCGCCTGGACCAGGATGCAGAGGAAGAGGCTTCAGGTGGCCTGGGGTAGGGGTCAGGAGGAGAAGAGGACGAAGGTCCACTGGAGGGGCCGAGGCAGCCTCGCCGTGGCCTTTAAGTGACACACCCACCGTCTGCATACCGCAATTACCACGTTCATTTTCAGAAACCGCCCCTCAGAGTGGGGAGATTATGTCCCTTCACAGCCGCCAAGACCTCAGACTGAGGGTTGTGTCTGCCCTCCCGTCTCAGACGCTGGACGTGCGACCTTAGCAAGGCACTTCATCCTTCCGGGCCCGCTTTGCCCTCTGGGAACCATGGAGGGGCGGCCGACAGGCACCCACGAGCAGGGTGCAGGAGGAGCGCGCGGGCTCGGGCCTGGCGCAGGTTAGAGCTCAGAGCCATGGAGCAAATGCAACTTCTGTCCCGAACACCCCCTAGCAGATGGCTGCTGGGCAGGCAGCTGTGAAAGAGGCTCCTGGGGCAAGTGCGAAGGTAGCATGTGGTGCTGTCCTGGGAAATATGCAACCCACACATCCCGCAACGTCTGGGGCCTCCTGCAGCCATCTCAACTCCGGCCTGCCATCTACGTCTCAGAGATCTCTGAGTACTTCCTCCAACCCCAGGGGGCCATTTTCCTTCATCCTTTGGACACTTCTCACTTCCTGCTTTGAGCTGAGCGGAGGGGGTGGAGGACAGACAAATCTCTCTCCTGGAGTCCCTGCACCACTTTATTCGCCATTCATTTATTCAGCAAATATGTACTGAATGCGTTTTCTGGACGACCACCATTCTAGGGGTGGGGAATCAGCAGTGAACAAAATAGACCATCAAGCTGCTCCCATAGAGCTTACATTTAAGTAGGGGTTAAGGGAGATAGGAAATCAATATGCATCAAGTACAATATATAGTATGATAAAGAGTGAAAATGTCAGGGAGAAATACGAAAGCAGGGCAGGGGAGAGGGGTGTTGTGATCCGAAATAGGGGATCAGTGAAGGTCTCCCTAAAGGGACATTTGAAGAGAAGAAGGTGAGAGATTGAAACTTGTGGTGTCTGGGGGGAGAGTGCTCCAGGCAGAGGGTACAGCATGAGCAAAGGTCCTGAGACAGGAGTGTGGGCGCCATGTTTATGGAACAGCAAGGAGGCTGGCATGGCTGGAACAGAGGAAGTGGAGGGGCAGAGGGAGGGGATAGAGGAGCTGAGGTGGGTGGGGAAGGGGGTAGTTAGATCTTGTAGGGCCTTTGGCCTTTACTCTGAGTGAGATGGAAAGCATTGGAGGGTTCCTGAGCACAGAAGAGGTATGGTCTGACATTTGTAGACTATCCCTTTGTCTACTGGCTGAAAAATGGACTACAAGAGTAGGGGGCAAGGGCAGAAGTGGGCAGACCAGTGAGGAGTCTCTTGTAAGAATCCAGACCAGAGAGGTGGGGGTGGGAACTTCCCAATGAGAACCCTTGCCAGATATTTACGGTCTGAGAAGAGGAGAATAGGGGTAGGAGAGGGAGTACTGGGCCAGTGGTTCCTGGCCGGTAGGGCTCTGAGGGTGCTGGGGAGTAGCTGGAAAGGACAGACGAATCCATATTCCCACCAAGCACACATATGCAGAATATGCCTGGGATACATGTATATATCTTTATTCTAATGTAGGTAGATGCTGTTGTCATAAAAATAATGTTAATTTTTTTTAAAGGCAGACGCTTAACGGCTGAGCCACCAGGCGCCCTACAAAAATAATGTTAATTTTAAAATGTTGCTGATTGGGGCACCTGGGTGGCTTAAGTCTGCCTTCGGCTCAGGTCATGATCCCGGGGTCCTGAGATCGAGCCCCACGTAAGGCTCCCTGCTCAGTCAGGAGCCTGCTTCTCCCTCTGCCTCTGCCCCTCCCCCCTGCTCGTGTGTGCTCTCTCTCAAATAAATAAATCTTAAAAAAATAAAATGTTGCTGATTTATCGAATGCTTTGAAGGCATTCATGCTTTCATTCAGTGGATCCTACCCATTATTCTTTTGGTGGGTGGTGGATGGATTGGGGGCACCGGGGGTGTCAGGGTGTGCCCCCCCGCCCCCCCGCCCGCCCTGCATCCCAGGAAGTGGATTCTAGATTCAGACAGCCTGGTTTGCAGGCCTGGCTCCGCCACGTATGAATCATGACCTTGGGCAGGTCGTTTTGTGTCTCTGAGCCCCTACTTATCCACCTGTGAAGCGAGGATTATCGGACCTGCTTCATAGGGTGGCTAATACTCTGGGTAGGGATAGGGGGCTCGGTATTTGGAGGTGTTTACAGGAGGTGCTCAGGAAATGCTGGTTCCCACCATACTCTCTGCCCTGCCTCATGGCCCTGAAAGCTGGCCTCTGTTCCTGCTTGAACCCTGGCTTGCTGTGTGAGCCTGATACTTCCCTTGGGGAGGACCAATGCTGCCGGCAGGAAGGAGCAGGCCGGGGAGAGATCCTCGGGCCTCTCCATGCAATCCCCCCGTGGTCAGAGCTTGGGTCCTCGGAACGGCTGGCCTGTCTGCCCTCTGCGCCTGCCCCCCATGTCCCTGCGCGTCCTTGCAGTCTCCCCCGGGGGCCAGGTGGGCCGTCAGGGCTCAGGTCTCCTCCGCTCTTCCCTGCCCCGCCCGGGGGGCTCAGCGGGCAGCTGGCTGTGGGCACTGCCTGTGAGTCTACCACCAGGCTCTCCCCTGAGCTCCAGACCCCCACTTCCAGCTGCCTTCTTCGCATTTCCACTTCGCGTTTCACGGAGCCCTCAGACTGAAATCAACAGGACCCCTGACATTTTCCCTCCAACCTGCCCGCACTGTGTCTTCCCCGTGTCATTCAATGGCAACTCTTCTCCCTGTGTCTCAGACATGACTTCTGGGACCTCCTTGACACTTGTCTCTCTCACACCCGCATCCAGTCCGCTTGTTTATCCTGCCAGCTCTCTTTTAAAGACACACCCAGACACCAGCCCCTTCTCACCGCATCCACCGGCCCCTCTGACCGCCCGCGGCCTGGGCACCTGCAGCCCCCGCCTGGCAGGGGCCTCTCCCGCCAGCTCCCTCCGCCCGCCTCAGTCTGTTCTCATTGCTGCAGCCCAGCAACCCTTTTATAAATTTAAGTCAGACTGTTTTATACATTCTGTAAATTAACACCCAGAAGGTTTCCGCTCAAAATCCTCCATAACTCCCAATTTCCCCTCAGAATTGAAGAAAGATCCTGGAGACAAAACCCTGAACAAGGCCAGAACTGCGCTTGCCCCCGTGGGGCTGACAGTGGGGTGGGGGGAGCCCATAGCAAGGATGAAAACAGCCAACACACAGAGAATTTCAGACTGTGATGGTTCTAGGAAGACCCTGCTGACTCGGGAGGGAGACTACCTTGCCCAGGGGCTCGGTAAGGCCCCTAAAGGGGTGGTATGTCAAAGAGACTCAATGAGAGCTGAAAGGGACTCTTGAGACATCTAGGTAGTAAGTCTTCCTGCCCCATTTATATATGGTGGAAAAAGAAGCCCAGAGAGGCAAAGTGACTTGCCCACGGCCACACTGCATACCGCCTTACAGACCCGGAACTCCATGCAGGCCTCTTTACAGCCTGGTCCGTGCCTCAGGATTGCTGGCCTAAAGCCACAATTCCCAACGGTGATGTCGGGGAATGCTATGGGATACTAAGCTCCTTTTAAAAATATGTATATTATATTTTAATTTTAATTTATACATATAGTTCATATATTTAATTATACCTATTCATATTTATTTTTAGTATATGTCTATATTATTTAAATAATATATATTATATAATATAAATATATTTATTATACAAAATATATAAAATAAGATGCATAATATGTAATATAGATTATATATAATACATAATTATAACATGATATAATTATACTATACAGTTGTAACACATAATTATAATATATGATATAGAGGACATATGTAATATATAACATAATACATATATATTTCCTTTTATTTATTTATTTTTTAAAGATTTATTTATTTATTTGGAGGGGGGAGGGTCAGAGGGAGAGGGAGAGAGAGTCTTTAAGCAGATTCCACACTGAGCACAGAGCCTAACATGATCCTGAGATCACAGCCTGAGCAGAAACCAAGTCAGATGCTTAACCAACTGTGCCATCTAGGTGCCCCTCCTTTTATTTTTTAATTAAAAAAGAGTCACAAAATATATCCCATTAACTGCAAGGCCACATGACTAGATGCACCTGAGTCGGCGGAGCCAGACAGTGCCCATCACCCCTCCTTTCCGAAGCCGCTTCTTCCTCGGCCCCCAGAGCATCACCTCTGCTGGGTTTTCCTCTGTTTCACTGGTCTTTCCACCTCAGTGTCCAGAGCTCGTCCTCCCTCCTTTGCCAGTCTCTTACCCCTGCAAAGCCAGGGCTCCAGATTTGTCCCTCTTCTCTTCCTTCTCGACACACACTCCCTTGGAGACGTCCTCCAGTCTCACGGTTTTATGCACCAGAGACTCCAAAAGTCTATGTCCTGCGGAGGTCTCTTTCCTGAACACGAGAGTCACACATGCAGTTACCTACTTCAGTGCCACTCAGAGTGGCCCACAGTCTGGCAGCAGAGGCACCGCTGGGGAACTTGTTAGAAACGCAGTATCTTGGGCCCCCGCTCAGACCTAGCGAATCAGTACCTCAGGTACAGAAGCACCAGGGCGGTGTCCGGCATCTGGTTAACAAACTCTCCAGGACACCTGACTCGCTGCAGCTTGGGAAGCACCTCGCTTCCTGACCTCTCCGCTGGGATGTCTACTAGGAACACCATGCTCACCATCTCCAAACCTGAGCTCCTGACATTTCCTCCCAATGCGCTCCTTACCACGTTCCCCACCTAGGTTCATGTTGACCCCACCCTGCCCTTTGCTCAGCCCAAAACCCCCATGGTCATCTTGGACTTCTCTCTTTGTCTCACCCCCACATCTGGTCTGTCAGCAAGCCCGGTTGGCTCTGGATTCAAAATGTGCCTGGAGTCTGAGCCCTCTCCCCACCTTCACTGCTACCTTCCTGCTGGACCAAGTGTCCCGCTTCTGCCTGGGACCTCACCGTTGGGCATGGCAGCCAGAGGGACTCTGTTAATTGTAATCCAAACCTTCCACCGGCTCTCTTTCTCATGCCGAGTAAAAGCCACAGCCCTTACCAAGACCCTGCAGGTGATAGAGTTTTGTCCACTTGTCACCTCCCTGGCCGCGTTGCTCTGCCTTCCCTTGGTTCTCCTCTGACCCTGGCACACTCCTGGCCTTGCACTGGCTGTCCCTTCTGTCTGAAAAGCTTTCCTCTCAGAGATCTGCACAGCGGGCCTCAGCTTCCCTCAGGTGGTACCCGACCACCTGGTTGAAATATCAATTTCTTCCTTATTCTATTTTTATCCTACTCTTATCATGAGCTGCCCTACTTGGTTTTTTATCTAGTTTGTTGTCTATATATTCAGTAAGATGTGCATTCTGGGCTTTGCTCCCAGGGTACCGTCCTCCCCTAAATTGTGCCTGGCTCCTCATACCGCTTGGCCTTGTATTGCCCACTTTGGACACCAGGTGGAGCCCCACACTGCTCCAGGCTTCTGGTTTCCTCTGCTCTGCTCTTGCAGGAGTCAGAAACCCTCAGAAATCTGCCCAGGGGAGGCCAGTGACCTGATCCCCATCCAGTGACCTCCCCTTGAGAGGTGGATATGTTTTTTCTGAGCCCACAAGGAGGATGGCTTCCTTTAGACGTGGGGATTCACAACCCTTCCCCAGGGTAGGGGGATGGCCTCTTCCAGGTTCAGTCTGGGCTCAAGCTCCCCACCTCCCAGCCCATGCCAGGGAATACTGAGGAGGGCCTACTGTGTACTAGCTGGGTGCTGGGTGCTTTTTCCCAGTTGTCCCACGGAATCCTCGCCGTAGCTCTGTTCCCATTTATAGACATTTTAGATGCGGAAACTGAAGTTTAGAGAAGCCAGGTTGTCTGCCTGAGGTTACACAGCTGGTTAAGTGCAGACCTGGGATTCCAGGCCTGGACAATTGACTCAAAGTCAGGGCTCTTCCACTGTATCAGATGAATTTGTCTGCTGCCCCCTCCACCCCCCACACTGAGCAGAGAATGGCCTGGAGAAGAGGCAAACCTGGAGGCTGGTCCATCTTTGGGTTATCACATTTCAGAAATCATTTCACATTTCCAGAGAAATGCCACTTGTTTGTACTGGCCACTTTTTTTCATTTACTCATTGCCCACATCCCTGGCGATAAGGATGTGCAAGCTGAGCCCAGAGAGCCTATGGCCCAAGGTCAAGCAGAAGAGCGATGTTCTGTCTCCTGACCTCCCTGCCTCTGCCCCCCTCAGGGATTGCTGGGGGTGGGGGTGGGGGAGGCAGAGCTCTTGGCAGCCTGTACCAAGGGAGGCCACGTGCACAGAGATGGGTAGATTCTCTTCAAAGCGTTCTTCAAAGCCTTGCAAGGAAGTGCCAAGGGGTGGGCTGAAGCCCAGAAGGGGCCTCCTTTGTCGGAAAGAGATACAGGATTGGAGGAGAGAATCATAATTATAGAAGAATTAATGATTCAGCAATCCAGGTGGCTTTCGTTGGACAGGGCTTGATTTCAGGGTTTTTCTAGTGTTTTCTGAGTCTCTTCCCTGCACTGTCACCCTGGGGTATCTTCTTTCCCTCACTACTTTAAGCCTTGATTCAGGTGCTTATCTTACTGAGATAATTCAGATGCTTATCTATCCAGATGAGCCAGGGCTGGGAAATGGGCAGAAGGACAGAAGAAAAGGGATGCAGGGCCTCTGCTGCAGGGGAGGGCTCAGAGCTGAGTGTGCTAACTGCCTGGCTGTCCTGGACGCTGAGGGCGGGCTGTGAAGGGGAGGCACACCCCTGACATTCCAGGTCACCGGTGTGGCCGGATGGCCCTCGCTGCCACCACAACTGCTGCCATCACGGAGCTGTGTTAGATGCTGCCCTTTCCCTGGTCGGGACTGGGGCTCCGACCTGGTCCCTGGCTGGTCAGTGGTGGAACTGGGATACCCCCCAGGTCTGTGCCCTCACTGGCCCCCAGGGGTAAGAGCCTTTTCTTCTGCTCCTGAGGAATTAGGAAAAATAAGTAAATCAGCAGTTTAGGGACGGGCAGCTCGGTAGGGAAGGCAGATCTTTTGTGCAGGGAGATAATTCTGTGTTGTTGTTTTTTAAAAAAATTCCGTCTGGGAAAGTTCCTCTTCGGGTCTCCAGCTGCTTTTGAAAAGCCTTTGATATGGAGAATGGCAGAGACTAATGACCAAGGCTCAGACTTGCCTTGATTCCTGAAGCCCATTCCTGGGACCCGGGGCCCTGCCTGTAGCCGGCAACAACACACTCAGTGTCCCCTGAGCTCCTACTCTGTGCCAGGCACGGTGCTCATGCTCTCCCAGACAGTCTTTGCCTTCATCCTCACAGCTGCTGGGGGAGGGAGGAATCATGATGCCCATTTCACAGAGGAGACTACCTGTCCAGTGAGCTACGGACAGGGGGCCAAACCCACACTCAGCCTTCATCTCACAGGTTCTCCGTGTACACAGAAGAGGGAACAGAAGCTGTGTGGCTTTCCTTTCTCAGGCTCAGGTTTAATGCATTCCACCAGTAGGTTTGGGTGTGTTTTGGTGTCCCTACTAAGTGTGGCCATGCTGGGATGTGGTGGGGCGTGGGGATGGGGGGAGGGAGGTGGCAGCCCTGAGTGCTCATGCAGTCCTGCAGGGGGAGGCCCTGCCAAGGCCCCAGGGACGGGGGACATAACTGGGCAATGACAAGGAGACCAGGACTGCTGGAGTGATGGAGGGAGAGTGCAGTGGGACCAAGGTATCTCCATGACCACCTCTGGACTATGATGGCTTTGCAGTTGCAGGGCCTCCCATTGGCTGCCCTGTCTCAACCTTTCCTCACTCCCCCTGCAGGGAGATGGGTCTGACTGAACTGGGGGCGGGGTGGGGACGGGGTGTGTGGCTGTCCAGACCTCTTCTAAGAATAGGTAAGACATGTTCCCAGAGAGTAGCTCCTTAGCCTGCCAAGAGTTTCTCAGTTACCCATCTGATCTACCTCTTTCCTTCTGGTCCTGACCTAGGATCTCAGCCAGGAGGTCACTGCATGGACAAGGGCTCCCCCTCACCCTGTGACTCCCCTTGTCAGACTCCCCTGGCCTGCCTGTACCCTGTCAGCTCCAAGCCCCCAGACCTGTGCGGGGGTCAGGAGCGAGTGTCTGCTTCCCAGGCAGTGAATCTGAGCAGTCGGGCTAGCACGAGATCGATGCGTATGTCAGGGGTGAAGGAGGGAACAGATGTTTTCTGAACAGCAAATCCATAGGTGCCAGAGGTGGGAGGGGAGGGAAGGAGGGATGAAATGATTTTGCATTCTGGAGTGGGCCCACGGCATGATGGATGGAAGTGCTCGGTGGGGCTGGGACTGAGGGGGAGCCTGTCAGAAGCACTGGGTGGGCTCTAATCCAGAGCTGCCCCCAGTGCCAGACTGTGGGTCTGGAAGGAGGGGAGGAGGCCAAGGGCAGATTTTCTGTCCCACCCTCTGTGCATGGCCAGAGACCCCTGATGGGGGCTGGGGGCCAAACCCACACTGCTCAGAAACACCAAATGTAAATCCTGCAAATTAACCTTGAGTTCCCCTGGAAGAGAGATTCCATTTCCAGAAATGCATTCACTGCAGCAGTGTGTGTGTATAAATATTCATGTAATGATGGGCGTCTTGGTGGGACAACCAGGCCTGCAATGGGAGCATTAAATCATAGCTTCAGATCTCAGATACCCCATGTTGCTTTTTATGACACTTATGAAGAAATAAGTGCCTCCTTTACTACACATTTTATTGATATCCCCCGCCGGCCCCCCAAACAGTATTCCTAGCAGTTTCCTCATAGGGTCTTACAGCGAGCATTTTGGTCAGGGAGAAAAAAACCCCAAACCTCTGGAGTCAGAAGGACTGCAGTTGAAATTCTAGCTCTAATACCTATTCTTACACAGTTTTGAGAATCTTGCCCTTTCTGAGCCTCAGTTTCCCCACTTGTACAAATGGGGATATTATGTAGAGGTGCTGTTATGAGGATGAAAAACCATGGATTGCATAAGGTGAGTCAGGCTCACAGCAGCCCTTGAGGATGGTTTGTCTGACCTCTCAGGGATGAAGGAGGCAGCATGTATGTTTGGGAGGAGGGTGAGGGGGGTGGCCGGCCATGGGGTGTGATTAATAGGCTGCCTGGGAAGTCACCGGGCCCAATACTTCCCCCCATGTGAGCCAAATGCCACCACAGAGACCCTCTTGGCAGCATATTCGTTTCCTAATGCCATCTCTGTGTGGGGGGTGATTCTGAAGGTGAAGAAATTCTCACGTGCTTCTCTGCAGCGGGGGTGAGGAAGGAAGGGTGGGCCAGGCCAGAAGCCTCCACACCTGTGAGAATAGAGCAGGCATGGCATCTGGGGGGAAGACTTTTTAATGAAAAGCTCTTATATTTCCTGGAGAGAGAGGCCTCCTGACATTCCCACAGTGCTGAGACTTCTCCTCAGGCCCCTGGGCTCTGGAGTCAAGTCCCTCTCCTCTCCGGCCCCATCCCTCAAAGCACGAGCAATTCCCCAGCCTGGGCCTCTGTGCTTGGTGGGACTGCAAGGGCAGGCGGCAGGCAGGGAGTTCCCCCCTTGGCTCTGGCAAGCCTCAGCCTTTCTGTGTGTCACCCGGGGGGAGCTAAACACCACAGGCTAATTCAAAACAGACTTGCTGAGTGCTCTCTTCAAGTCAAACCAAAGTGCTGTAGGCTTCAGTGGATGGATGCCTGAGGCCCATGAGCTGCCCCAGTGCTTGGGTACGTGGGTCCATGGTGTCAGCCAGGCTCCTGGGCAATGGCAGGAGGACCTGGAGCTCTGTCATCTCTCTGGGACTTGCAGTGACCTTAGTCCCTTGCCAGCACAGCTTGGCGTTATGCGAAGCAGTAGCCAACTTCTTGGGCATAGGGGGTGGCGATCTGGAACATTCTCACCCTAAGCTAGTGTGGGTCTGTGTCCTAAGATGGCCGACCGAGCCAGCGAGGGAGTCCCAGTCCTTGCCCCGGCGCTCTTCCGGTTTCCTCTCCCTGCCCTGCTTTGCGCACGTGCCCAAAGTGCCAAGTATGAGGAAGTAGAAGTGTATAAATTGGCCCCTATGTTTGTGCTCGGGCATCAGACCTTTGGGGACCACTCTCCTCTGAGCCCGCCGGCGTTAAATAAACCTCCCATCCTCCAAGGTCTCCGGGTGCCGCTTGGTTCTTCCACTGGGCGATCCAGTCCAGGTTCCATAACAATGTCACTACATGCAACTTGTGTGCAAGGCTGCAGCCCTGGTAAGTCCAGCTTCTGACTCCTGTGTGGGCGACATCAGGGCAGGGAAGCGCAGGGGAGCTTTCCTCGGGGCCGCAGAGGCCGAAACAGCCCCTCTGCACGCCTGCCCATCCCTGTGTGAGGGGCCCAGCCCCGACCCAGCACGGTTAGCTGGGCGTGGAGCTTCTGAGCTTGCAGCAGCTGCTCCAGGGCCTCCCTCCCAGCAGCTCCCAGGCCTCCTCGGCTGGTTTCCAGGCTTCCAGGTTTCCTGGCTTTCAGGGTGGTGTGAGAGCAGGGTCCCCTCCACGCCCCTGTTGGAAAGTCAGCATGCTCTGCTCAGAAGTGCTAAGTGCCAGGAGTCTCCAAGTCCTGGGCATGACATTCAGCATCTACCCCTGGGGAGCCTGGGACAGGCTTCCCGAGCCCTAGTTTCCCTGTCTCCTAAATATAGGAGCTCAGACCTAGAGGACATTTAGATTATTCTAAGGATTGAAGGAAGTAAAGAGCTGAACATGCTGAACATAGCGCCTGGCACAGATACAGGCCATTCTCCACACGGCTACAAGTGGCCATATCCCTCCTTGGCTTCAAACGTTCCAGAGACTTCCAAACTCCTTACCATGCAGTGCAAGAACCTGCAGGACCAGGCCAGCATCCTCTCTGACTTTAATTATCCCATGCCACTCACCCCACCACTCACTACACTTTGGGCATCTTCTGTTTTGTTCCCTCGGGCGAGGCTGTTCTCACGTGGGGACTTTGCCCCCATTCTCCCAGGTCTGCATGGTCTGCGATGCTGGAAGCCCAGCCCAGGCTCCAGGGCTCCATGCTGCCTCCTAGCAGTGTGGCCCAGTTCCCCTGCCACTTGCGCTCCAGCATGGTAGGTGTTTTATTGCCTTTCAAAGGAATGCTTTGCACTCCAGAAATCACTGGAAGAGAAGGCAGAAGGAGACATCCTGCAGCCCAGGATTCTGGCTAAAGTTTAAAATCTGGGGACAATGGCTGGGAAGCTGCTCTGTATACATAAACAGAACAGTTGTTGGATGCATCTTAAGACTTGCTGAAAGTGGGAGGGGTTTTATGACCACGCCCCGGCCAGGTATCCAAGCAAAGGCTAGACATTCCCAAGGGAATGGAAGGACATTCGTAGAAATAGAGAGCACTTGGATTTTCTCCTTCCCCTCCGTGCAGGGGTGTTCCGCCGGGTCACAGCTCAGTAGTGGGGAGCCAGGGGAGCCCCTCCCAGAGGTGCGAGTGTCCATGTGAAGGGGAGGCTGGTGGCTCATGCCACAACCAGGGGCCCTGAGCAGCAGACACAGGCCTGAAGCGAGATGACAGAGCCCTTGAGAGCACTTCCTGTGTCCCTGGGGCCTGGGGGAGTCTGTGAACATAGAGACTGGAGGCTGAACCCCCTTGGAAAATTCAGGAGGCGGGGGACATGCCAAAACAGCCTAAGGTGGCTGAGTAAAGAGAGAGGCCGGCTGGGCACATTGTACTCCTGCCATCTGGGAAGGAAGGGGAGGAGTTTCCTGTGGCCAGGGGGACTCTGAGGAAGGTAAGTGGGCTGGAGGCATTTATGTGAGATACCTCCCCTCCTTGCCAAGCGAGCTACTGCTGGGTGAGAGGACCCAAGCAGGGGCCAAGGGGGCCCAGGAGCGCATCTATCTACAAAAGACTGGGAAAGAGCCCTCCACGCGAGGAGCCCAATGCTGGCAGCGTGCCATGTCATGGAATATCACAGACAGTTCATGTTGGCCCAGAGAAAGTCACCAATAGCTCCAGCCAAGACCAGAGAACTTTGTCTCTCAAGCCTCTTACTGCCCTGGGCCGGAAGCAGGAAGGCTAGGAAGTGGTGGGAAGTAGTGTGGAAGCTCCCTTCTAGGTCTGAGCACTGGGGCATAGAAGTGGTAAATGGCACAGGAAGTCCTGATTGGACAAGACTTTTTCCACACTTGAAACTGGATATTGTTACTGAGATGAGAGTGGAAGCAACTGCAAAGCTGGGAGAACAGCTTAGAGATGCCGTAAAATGGAGAGGGATGGAGAGGAAAGACTGTAGGGCTGAAGATGAAGTTTGGAGAAAATGAAGCTCTCTGTTGTTTGTAGGCACCCCTCCCTGAGTTTAGCCCAATCAGTGCATGGTTATCGCTTTGTTACTCATTTGATATTCTTTGTTCATTCATTTCCTACCTCCCCACCCCCACCTGACTCTAAGTGCCACTAATCAGGAATCTTCTCAGTCAGGGTCACCACAGCTAGTTCCCAGTGCCTAGAACAGTGGTTGGCACATGGTAGATGCTCAATAAATGGATTTGGAATGCGTGAAAGAACAGCAAAGTAGATGTTCAAATATATACACCAGTATTGCTATGACTTATTTTATTAATTTGGTTGAATCCATCATTCAACAGTTGAGGACTGAGTTTGCCCCAGTTAAAGCAGCCCGGGATCCTCATGCCCAGGGACTGATTGCTCAGGTCAGTGCATTAGGCAGGGCCCCTTTCTCCCAAACACCGCACTACTGGAGGCAGGAGGACAGAGCTTGGGGGAGTCTGGGATGTAGAGTGAAGGCTGGGCCTGGCCACAGCCCTGGGGCATGGGGGTGTTGAGCTCCTGCTAAGAACGGCTCTGTGGGGGCTGGGGGCTCAGAGCCCCCAGCAGGAGCCCTCCTTTTGCACTTATGTGGGCCACCCATCCTGTTAGTCTGCAGGTCACTGTCAGAGGGTGCTGGGATCAGAGTTCCACCCCTCCTGCCCATCCTTACTGGCCCTTGCATCCCACACTTCCTTACCTGTTACTTAATGAAGTGGTTTTCACTTCTACTTTGGTGAAGGGGAGAGAGGTGGGGGAGGGAGGGTGGTCTCCTTTCTTAGGGGGGCTATAATAAAGCACCACAAACTGGGGCTGTCTAAAACAACAGAAATGGATTCTCTCCCCATTCTGGAGGCTTACACGTCTGAAATCAAGATGTTAGCAGATTCATACTCCCACCAAGGATCTGGGGAAGCATCCTTCTTACCTCTTCTAGTTTCTGGGGTCCCCGACTTTTGTTGGCCTGCAGCTGCAGAACTTCACCTCTACTCTGTGTTCACATTGCTGTCTTCTCTGTGTCTCCGGGTGTCCCCTCTTCTTCTTAGAAGGACACCAGCCATTGAATTTAGGATCCACCCCTAAATCCAGGATGATCTCATCTTGAGGTCCTTAACTAATTAATCTGCAAAGACCCTATTTCCAAATAAAGTCACATTTCGAGTGTCTGGGTGGACATGAATTTTGGGGGAACACTATTCAATCCAACACAAAAAGAATCTTGATGGAGGACTTCCTTTGCAGTAGGGACTGTGCAAGCAACTGTATCCTCTACTTTTTCTTATGTTCCAACAAACTGGGACAGATGCATTATCAAGGAAACTAAAGCTCAGAGAGGTTCAGTAACTTGGTTCAAGTCACACAGCTGCTTAGCAAGGGAACCAGGATTGAACTCAGGACAATGAGACTCTGAAGCTGTCTATACTGGTTTCTGAGCAGCTTGAGGACAGGGAGTTTTGTCTTATTCAGATTTCATCTCTCTTCTCTCATCATTTCTGGACCTGGTGCTCTGTACATTGATAGCTCTAAAAACTGATAAAAAGATGGGAACCGCTGACCTTGAGAAAGACCCGGAGAGGATGTGTCACTGACTTGGGTGCTGAGGTGTGTGGCTGACCACCCTCTACCGACCTCCCCCAATGATGCTCTGTGGTGACAAGTGATAAAGCTATCTCTTATCACCTAGCTTCTGCTCCACTGAGAAATCTTGGAGTCCCTCTAAATTTAGATCTACACTGGCCCAGGAAAACAGGCAGGGCAACCATAATGATAACAAAAATCTAAACAACAGTTACGATTTATCCAATGCTTACTACTCCCCAGGCTCTCAGCCAGGCATTTTTACACGTGATGTCTTGAAATTATCACAACAGCCCAGCAGGGTGAGTATTATCCCCCTTCAGCAGATGGGAAAACCGAGGCTCAAGAGAGGTGATGTGACTTTGGAAGCTTGGAAGAAATAGGGCTCGGATTCTGAGTCTCCCTGACACTGGAGTTGGTGTTCTTTCTCTGGCCCTATCTTTCTTTTTCCCAGCTTCTCTGCCACTGGTTTCCAGTGTGGCCAGGAGATGGACACCTCTGTCCTAGAGCAGATTCCCTCAGTGAAGGGAGGAAGTGTAAGGTTCCAGGAAGGAGAGTGTCCAGGCTATCGGTCAAGAGGATTCCTGGGTCCATGAGGTCCCTGTGCTGCTCTGAGGTTTTTTTTTTTTTTTTTTAAGATTTTATTTATTTATTTGACAGATAGAGAAATAGCTATAGAGGGAACACAAGCAGGGGAGAAGCAGGCTTCCTGCTGAGCAGGGAGCCCGATGTGGGGCTCAATCCCAGGACCCTGAGCCGAAGGCAGATGCTTAATGACTGAGCCACCCAGGTGCCCCCTGCTCTGAGTTTTAAATGACTTAAGAGAGAGCAGAAACCAGTCCCTGGAAAGCCAATTAATGCAAGTGAATTTGCATATCTGAATTGGTTTATGAAAATTGTGACAAGCTCCAGGTAGACTTGGGGGTAGGTTCAGGTGTGTTGAATACCTAAAGGGTTTTTAAATTTTTTTATTAGTTAAGATGCTTTTTATTTTATTTCTCCAAAAATTTCACTTTATTTGGTTTAAATAATGGAGGGAATTCACTAGCTCATGGATCTAAGATGTGCAGGTACAGTTTGATCAGGACTCAGCATCATTTTCTGTGGTGTCTTCTCCATATTCAAGTTAGTTTTGTTCTCATGGAGAGTTCCTTCATGGTAGTAAAATGGCTGTAGCAGCCCCAGTCCTCATTTTTGCCTAAAACTCCTTCCAGAGAAAGTTTCTCTTTCTAATCAACAAACCAGATTTATGAGCTTAAATCTTATTGAACCAACTTAGGTCTTTTATCTTCTCTGGACCAATGATCAAGGCCAAGGGAACCAATGGGATCAAATTGCTGGGTGCACACCCATCAGAAACCACTCCCAGAGCTGGAGGTGGGATGATACCATCTCAGCTCCCACAGGACAAGGAAAGGGTGGGATGGGTGTTAGGAAGACATCCCAGTGTTTACTCAAAGTTCTCCATGGGGAAAGAACATGGAACTGACATTCTTTGAGCATGTGCTATGAACCAGACCCTACGTTAGTTTCTCCAACACACTGCATGGTATGTGGGTTTATTTCCATTTTCGAGATGGGTAAACAGACTCAGAGGTTTGTAGTTCATGATACTCTTGAGATTAGCAAGTGATGACTCTGGGCCAGAACCTCGGGTGACTTGCCCCTCCTCCTGCCATCTGCTGAGGGAGTTCTGGCTGTGTTGCATCTCTTCCTCTAATTCCTTCTTCAGACCTTTCACCCTGCCTAAGAGTTGGAGCTCTGTGACTGGGGGATGCTGGCATGGGGTAGGTCTGAAGATTCCTAGCTGAAAGGTGGACAGAATCCGGTATTAACAGTACCAGGAACTCGCAGAATCCTCTAATTTTCCCTAGCACTATGAACCAACGTTCCCCTTTCAGATTGTTAGGTAAAGGCACAAAGAGGGCAAGAGGTTTTTTTTGTTTTGTTTTTAAGATTTTTATTTATTTATTTGACAGAGAGAGTGAGAGAGCACAAGTAGGCAGAGCGGAAGGCAGAGGGAGAGGGAGAAGCAGACTCCCTGCTGAGCAGAGAGACCGACATGGGGCTCGATTCCAGGACCCTGGGATCATGACCTGAGTTGAAGGCAGACACTTAATGGACTGAGCCATCCTGGTGCCCTGCAAGAGGTTTTTTAAGATCACACAGCAACTAATTAAGGGACAAGAACAGCAAGAGCCAGAAAGCCTGTGTTCTGATCCTGTCCTCTCTCACTTGTTTTCAATTGCCCCTGGTGTTTGGGGCTGAAGCAGGACATGCACCTCTCGTTTCTGCACTTGGAGCTACGGGACCCTGCCAGAACCTTCAGTCCAGCTTCACACATAGGAATCGCTTTGGCCAATTCAACTATAGCCCGGGTCTGACTGTGAGCTTCTTAGGGCCTGCCAGAAACTCCGATCCAACAGGCCTCCTGATGTGCCTCCTGCTCACAGGCTCCCAGCAAGCCTTTGGGGCCATCAGCCCCTTATTCCTCAACAAATGGCCTGCAAGAGGCGGGCTCCCTTTCCCCAGGGTTACAGATGAGTAAACTGAGGCTCTGAGAGTTCAACCACTTGCCCAGAGTCATAAGCCAGGCTATGAACTTGAGTCAGTCAGACACCGGTGCCCGACTGTTCCACCTCCGGCTGAGGCACTGGGGAAGGATTTGAGGAGGAGGGAGCATCACAGCTGTGTTCCGAAGGATGAGGGGCAAGTCAAGCTATTAAAGGGTCTCCCTCTCAATTGGTATAGTGCTTTACAGATTAGATGCTATCTTTACAGATTAGAGCCACTCACTCTTCATTCAATCATCCATCCATCCCTTTAATAATTGTTTATTGAGCACCTACTATGCGCCAGGCACCGTTCAGGTTCTAAGGATACAGGGATGGACAAGACAGGGTCTCTGTCCTTATGAAGTTTCTGGTTAGGTGATGTCTCAACAATAGTGTGAGGCAGGCCAGATGTCACATCGTCATCCCCATTTGGCAGCCAAGGAAACTGAGGCTTAGTCATATGATGTGACTGGTCTGAGGTCACACACATAAACGGAAGACTAGGATTTGAATTTCAGTTCTCCACCCCCTCAGTTACACTGCCCTGAGCACCAATGAGATGGCAAAGGAGAAAATGTCAGTTTTCTTTCTTTTTCTTTTTCTTCCTCCCTCTCTCTCTTCTTCCTTCCTTCCTTTTTTGGCATAAAAATATAGAGAAGATTGTGTATTTTTACTAGGCTCTGTGTGGAGAGTTGCAGCCACAGGGGGACACCACCTAGGCCTGGGAACCCTCCCTGAAGGTTCTAGAACTTGGCAACCAAGGTCCTTGTAGGGAAACTGTTAGCACACATGTAAGTCATTGCAGCCAAGCCAGGGTTTTTAATCAGGCAGCATTTAAACTGTCCCATTCTGTCTGTGATTGCACCGGATGTTTACATCCTTTGTAATGAGACAAATTGGGACAAATTGCCAAGGACACTTATGTAAATGAAACCAACAGAAATGTTCCCATCTCTAGTGGTCGGTCGGAGGGCTCCTTTCACTTTCTCTTTCCTTTCTCCCCAGGGATGTTTAGGGGAAGAATTGGTGCTTTCTATTCTGAAAACCCTCTCCCTGGGCAAACAGAACATTCCCTGTAAGACAACTGCGTTACATCTCCGGTTGTAATTCTCGCCTTCATCGTATTTACTCTCTCCTCCACCTCGAAGGAAAAATAACTGCGCAATAAGTGTAATTGCTTTAACTTTCTCTGTCATTCCTTGCACAGAGAATGGATTCGATCTGCATTTCCTGGAGTTTGTCTGCAGAACCTTTGGTGGGCCATAAAAAAGACCGCTTATTCAATTGAGTTTTGGGAACAGGGCGACTAAAGTTAACCCAGTCTTTCCTGCAGGACATTTCAGAGCCTTTGCTAAGCTAATGAGCAATGGGACTCTCCAAGAGCAGATGTGGCTTTAGGATCCTGAGCTCCCTTTGTAGGAGACCTTTTATGGAATTGGTCATAAGCAGAACCAGCTTTGGAAAAAGTCAAGTAAATGCTTTCTCCTGAAGGGCAAGGAAGAAGACAGCCTGACTGACAGTAGCCTGGACCCTCTTGGGCCGATTCTAACTTGTAAGTCTGGCTTATGATAACCCAGATTCTGGAGGTCGAGGTCTCAACCCAAGCACATAGCATGACTGGGATGTATGGGAGCCAGAGGATCGTGGTATGTAGGCCTGCAGGGGTCAAAATCTGACCTCAGTCAAGTTTTCCACTCATCCTAACCTGCTGGCCTCAAACAGGTCTTGTGCTTTCTGGTCCCCTATCCTTAGCTCCTGCTGTATCCTCTGGCCTGGATGCCTTTCTCCTCCTATCCACTCTTTATAGAGAAGGCACATTATCATATAACTTCCTTTTGTCTTCCCATCCAGAACTGGGATCTTCAGGGCAGGGACCCTGTGTTCCTATCTTGAGATAAGGATCGCCAGCTCAGGGCAAATATTTATTTTCCACTCACTACGTACCAGATCCTGGGTTCCTGAGATGCTGAAAAAGAGCATGCTCTTAGTGGAGGCGACAAACAGGGAACCACAGTTACAATCCATGTGATCGCAGGGTAGTGGGGACAATCAAAGGGTGAAGGTAGGGCAGAAGGACCCTGCCCAGCCTGGGGATGTCCCAGGGAGACTGGATTCCAGGAGATACCCCATCTAAGCAATGACATATAAGTATGAGTTAGCCAAGTGAAGATAGGTATAGGGAGGTGGTGTTCCAGGCAGATGGAAGAGCCTGGACTAAGGTCCAGAGGCAAGAAAGAGCATATTGCTTTGAAGAGCTAGATGAAGGTCAGGGTGGCTCTGGGGGAGCATGGGAGATGCAGAGACTAACGAATGCCAGATTAATTGTCCGAGGAGAATGATGTCCAAGAGGGCACACCAAACCGCACTTCTTTCACCAAAAAGGGAAGCTCAGGGCCAGAGGGAGCACTGGCTTTCACAGGGGAGGCAGAGACATGAAAACAGTGGCCCCCATCCCCTTACCCAGCCCTATCTGCGTACCTGGATCTTGCAAGTTCCTCCCCGCCGACCCCACTGGTTCTGTGTAGGAAATGATTTGAAATTACAAAAAATAATAGAAAGAAAGAAAGAAAGAAAGAAAGAAGAAAGAAAGAAAGAAAGAAAGAAAGAAAGAAAGAAAGAAAGAAAGAAAGAAAGAAAGAAAGAAAGAAAGGAAGGAAGAAACTCAGCAGTGGAAGCATCCTCCAGGTTTGTCCTTGCTGTTCCCTCCCCTAGAACTCTTCCCTCAGATGGCCACATGACCTGGTCTCTCACTTCATTCAAATCTTTCAGGCATCCCTTCTGTCCAGGAGACGCCATTCAAACAGCCATTCTAGAAAGTAGCTCAACCCTGCCTCCCCACCCTGCTGTGTTTTCTCTCCATGATGTTCTATTATACATTGATCTGTCAACTTGGTCATTGTCCTCCTTAACAACTATGATGTAGGGCGCCTGGGTGGCTCAGTTGGTTAAGCGACTGCCTTTGGCTCAGGTTATGATCCTGGAGTCCCAGGATCGAGTCCCGCATCAGGCTCCCTGCTCAGCGGGGGGGTCTGCTTCTCCCTCTGACCCTCTTCCCTCTCGTGCTATCTCTCATTCTCTCTCTCAAATAAATAAATAAAATCTTAAAAAAAAAACCACAACAACAACTATGATGTAAAGCTCCACGGGGACCAGGCTGTTTCTGCTGAATCCCATGCCTAGCTCAGTGCCTGGCCCAGAACAGGTGCTTAATAAAAGTTGTTGATCGAATAAATAAACGGAAGAACAGTTACAAGCATGAGATACTGCCACATGTGTGGAAACTACCCTATGAAACCCAAAAAATCATCCTCACTTTTTGGGGAGGTTTTGTGGGAAAAGGGACTTGTTTGGGTCCCACAGTCAGCCATTGGTGAAGCCAGGAAGTGAATCCAAATGTGCAGATTTCTGCTACTCCAAAGGCTGAAATTATATTCCTTCAAAGGCTGCCACCCTGTCAACGTAACCCGCTCCCAGACATCCCAGTTCCGCCTCTTCCGAGGTGATGCAGCTCCCTGAGCTTTCTGGAGGAGAGACAGTAGAACCACCACCAAAATTAAATAGATCATAGGCACGATTTATAGAGCGCTTACTATGTGCCAGACACCGTGCTCAGGACTTAACCTGCACCAATTCAGTTAATCCGCACAGCAACCATATAAATACAGGTAAAGAAACTGGGCACTTTAAGTAGCTCAAGGCCCCAGCAGCACGTGCTGAGACCCGGATTCAAGTAGCAGCTGTCATGGCTAGGGAGGGTGCAGGGTGACAGAGAATTCTTTTTTGCCCTTCACCAACTTTAATCTGATGGCAAAGCCCACACTGCTGGGATTCTCTCTACAAGGAACCAGCAAGATCATGATTGGGACGGCGATGTTTTTTTTTTTTTTTTTCTTCCCTAGGACAGACAATTAATCAGGAGTATTAATGAAAATGCCAGCTCTATTATTGCAGAAACTTAAGTAATTTATTGGGAATTGAACTCAGGCCATTAAAATGTTATTACGGGCTTGTCAGTTGGTGCTTGTGTGCTCTGCTAAGGAACCACCACCTTAATGAAATTGTATGGTGCTCCTGACCGAGAGCTGATGAAGTCTGAGTGCGCTGTACCAGCGAGGGTGACCTCCCACAGCTGTACATCACCTCAGGCCCCAGGCTGGGGCAAACCCTTCATATTCTGCCTGGTTTTTACCATCTGTGAGGCTCCTACTATGCCCCAGGCACTGAGAGGGGGAGTATACAGCAGAGACACAGGCCTGGGCCTCAAGGAATTTGTAAACCCACGAGGGAAACCCCTATGTAAAGATGGTGGTATAAATGTACAGGAAAACAGCATATACAGCAATGTTAAAAAGCTCAGCTCTGGCTCAAGGAGGATGGGAGGCTTCTCGTAAGAGGCGTCGCCATGCAAAAACTCTTTCTGTCCTGCTGAGTTGTTTTTCTTCCCTAAAACCTGATGGGACTGATTACAGAAATGTGTTATAGGAGGGTTTTAGGGTGCAACATGCACCTCAGTGGGGATAAGAGCATCTTCACAGGGGTGAAAATTGGTTCTTGCAGGGGATGGGAGTGTGTGTGGGAAAAATCTTACTCTTCTTATGTTTAAAGCACAGCTATCCATTAGTACCTAAACAGGAATAAGGTGGATTTCTGGTATTAAAATTTTAAAGTGATCAACACTAATTTAGTGGAAGGGCAGGTTAGAAAAAGAGACAAAGAAGGCTCAGCAGAAGAGGGGAGATTGAAGCTGGAATTTTAAGGCAAAGGCAGGTGTTTTCGTGGTGGAGACAGGTGCGTTGAGGACAAAGGGATCAGACGCTATAGTCACTTCAGTGTGAGAGATGGACACAGCTCTGGGCTGGAGGTCTTTAGCAGGGGAGAGTCCTGATCACCCATGAATTTAGAAAAATCTGCTCTGTGAAGAGTGGATGGGACCAGAACTCAGCCCAGGACCTGGAGGGGCTATTGCAACAATCCAGGGAGAGGCAGAAAGACAGGGGAGGGACCAGCAGAGCCCACAGACTGACTGGCCCTTTGGGCTAGAAGGGGAGTCAGCCGTAGGTTTCTAGCCTGCCCAAAGAGAGCAGGGCAGGGAACGAAGCCATTATCTGAAAGAGGGTACACCATGGGTCAAACTGAGTTCCCTGAATAATGCTGGCCACATTCGCTAAAAGCCAAACCTAACCTCGTTAGTCTGGGGCTTGGCCATCAGTCTGCTCTCTTCCTGCCATCATGACAACGAGACTGCACTCCATTAAACCAATTTACTCCATCTCCTTAGACTCAGGAAAATGGGAACAATCTCTGGGGAGGCCTGTCTGATCCCTGACCTCCAGTTCACCCCAGGAAGCAGTGCCTTTTTAGCCCTGCAGGCAGAAGGCCTGTTGGCTGTCATGGGTCCACACTGTTCCTGAGGTTCCCGGGACGTGGGATTCAGCCGTGGGATCTGCACCCTCCTCTCTGGTCACCCCCATTAGTCTCGGAAGGGGAGAGCAAATGATCATCTTTCTCATGATGGCTTAGTTCGCTAATTGCACTTAATTCCTCTGCGTTGGGCCCAGCAGGGGCCGGCAGTGAGTTGCCAGCATTCTGGGAAGCTGGCTGGCCCAGGCGCTTGCAAGCCAGGCCCACAGCTGGGAAGGAGATCTGGCAAAGGCCAGGGTTGGGGGGTGGGGGGGTGGGGGCCGTGGCTCAGAACCGGAATGTCCTTTTGGGCCAGGTGTTCTCTGGAGCTCATGCCTGCTTTTTGCCTCCTGCCCCATCTGAGTGGTAACTGGGTGTCTGTATGTCTAGTTCCCCCAGGGACCATGAGTTCACTGAGGACAGGAATTCTTTTTTTTTTTGCCATTATTATATCTATTTATTTATTTATTTATTTTTATTCTTATGTTAATCCCCATACATTACATCATTAGTTTTAGATGAAGTGTTCCATGATTCATTGTTTGTGCATAACACCCAGTGCTCCATGCAGAACGTGCCCTCCTCAATACCCATCACCAGGCTAACCCATCCTCCCACCCCCCTCCCCTCTAGAACCCTGTTTGTTTTTCAGAGTCCATCGTCTCTCATGGTTCGGAGGACAGGAATTCTGCGTGGACACCTTTGTCTCCAACATCTGTCCAAACTTGGCACAGGGTGAGCACCCAGTCACTATCTGTGGATAAATCGGGGTTTATTCGGTAGAACGTAAGCTCCACGAGGGTTTGTGTCTCTTTTGTTTGCTGCGGCGTATCAGCACCCAGTGTGGGGCCAGACAAGTGTTCGCTAAATACACGTGGGATAAGTGAATGAGCAAACCCTCCCTCTCAACCACCCTACAAGGTAGATGTGGCAGATTGCATCATTTATAATGCTTCACTCCCTCCCTCCCTTTTCCAGCCCCACTGACTTTGGGCTTGGCCGTGTGCCTTGCTTTGACCAATACAATGGCTGGGAGCCCCAGACTGACTCCAAAGTCGCTGCCTTTCCTGTGGGAGCCATTAGATCAGGAAGGGGTTACACTGAGGGGGGGAGCTGGGGGGGTGCCTTGGAGGGGGGTGTGCTGGCTTCCCGGAAGGCAGCTGTGCCTGTGAACTCTAGGAGAGAAGGGAAGCTGGACAGACACCTGTCTCTGTGGCCTTGACCCTGAATGGGTTTGTATGACACTTCCCCACAAGGGCTATGTGGATGGTTCCACATCTTCTGAACTTTTCTTGCTACACTCTGCTGTGCCACGGTTTTCACGGGCATTAACGTCACCTTTCAGAGATGCCGTGGGGTATGGGGCGGAGAACTGAGCACCAGAGGTGGATGGCTGGAGACCTGGCCCTGCTGAGTTCTCACTGGGGACCCCAGGCAAGCGAGGCCCCTCTTGGCACTGGACTTTCACAACTGGTAATCAGGGGTTTCAACCAGATGAGCTCAGATGCCCAGCCCTGCTGGGATGCTAAAGGCTGCCTCCCTTCCCCACCCCGAGTGGGGCTGAGAGCCCTCTCTCCCAGAATCTAGGGAGCCTGAGAGAGCAAGTCAGACATCCTCAAGGAAGAACTGATGAATCTGAGTCGAACTGTTGAGCCAGAGACCTGGAATCAAATCCTACATATGGCACTCCTTACCTGCATGACTTCAGGAAAGTCAGCTCATTTGGGGGGACCTCAGTTTCCTGGTGCAGAAAATGGGCAGTAGTAACTAGAGTGCAGAGCTGTTGAAAAGATGAAAGGAGAGGACTATGTGAAAGAACCCCGCTTATACTAAGAGCTCACAAAGTTTGAAGTGCACATCTCTAGAATAGTCCTCCAGGGCAAGAGACGTGGATGTAGGCTGGTGGCTTGCATGACCACCTGTAAGAAATACACTCCATCAGTTTAGTATCATTGGGCCATTTATTAAGTATACTAGTGGCCATACTAAACACATTGCCCATTGGCCCACTGAATTTTTAGAACGGTTCTATAGAATAGGTAGAATATTTGCACTTTACACATGAAGAAACTGAAGCATACAGAGGGAATTCAGGAAACTGGCCAAGGTCACTCAGTTAATGAAAGCCATAGCCAGGATTCAAATCCGGGTCAGCCTGGCTCCAGAGTCCTGGCTCGTCTACCAGCTAAGCAAGGATGCTTGCCAGGCTGCTCAGTCTCAGAACTGGGCAGAAGTATGAAGCAGGCCATCATACTGTGTCTGGAGATATTGCTTGGGCCCTCTGGAGCTGTTTTCATCGAACTGTGCCTTCATAAGGTTCCATGGGTCTGGGATGCCTGGGTGGCTCAGGTGGTTAAGCATCTGCCTTCGGCTCAGGTCATGACCCCAGGGTCCTGGGATCGAGCCCCACATGGAGCTCCCTGCTCAGCGGGGAGTCTGCTTCTCCCTCTGCCTTCGTTCTCCATGCTTGTGCATGCATGCTCTCTCTCTGACAAATAAATAAGTAAAATCTTTAAAAAAAGTCTCCATGGATCTATGCTGTGGGGAAACCTAAGGAACCAGTCCTTCCAGGCTCATGATGATGTTTACAATAAGGATTTGGTTAAAATAATGGCTCACTGCATCACAAAGGGTGTGAGAGAAATCTCTCCTAGACATATAGGTCAGGAACTAGTGTGTTCTCATTCGAAGGTAAGTGGTTCCCAGACTGGAATGTGTATCACCATCACCTGGAGAGCTTGTTCAAACACAGATGGCTGGACCTCATCCCCAAATTCTGGGCTGGGGCATAAGAATCTGTACATCTCACAAGTTCTCAGATGATGTTGAGAACCACTGCTGTGGAGATGTGCATAGTAGATCTTGTTTCCTTCTCTGCAGGGGCAGCAAGGGAGCTTACAGCCAAGTGGCCAAGTCAGGAGCCACTCCAGAAAAAGTTCATGCATCTTCCATTCAAACTTTATGCCAGGCTTCCTTTTATTTTTCCTATTTGCATTTGCCCATTTGTCATATTTTCCTCACTCACATAAATGAACAAACTAGCATTTAAAAAAAACTTTGTTCAATTGTATGTCTATACCCATCCCCCAAAACCTTGTGAAATGCACAAAAAATAGGTAATCAAAAGCTTCAATGAAAGGGCTAAGAGCTTAGATGGCAGCGTTAGGCTGACAAAGGATTCAAATTCAACCTCTTTATGCATCAGTTTCCTCATCTGTAAAATAATAACTTCTGCTTCTTAAGCCCTTTGGAGAGACGGCATGCGGTAACCCATGCAGTGAAGTGCTTAGCACGGTGCCTCACACAGACAGCTCGATAAATGGAAGTGATTATTCTAATTACAATCAGGAAAAAAAAAAAAAAAACCCAGCCTGGTGGCTGTCATTGCTCTCTGTTGACTCTCCCATGTGACTGGAAGGAAGAAAGGAAGAGCTCTCTCGTTCCTGTGTGATAAGAAGTCGCCATGGGGAAAACAGCTTTCTCTTTTCTGGTCTTCGCTGTGTATGGTTTTGCAGGAGACGCAGTGAACAACATGCACCGTGGTGATCGGCTTCTCCTGCCCAGAGCAGGACCCCGTGGGGAACACAGTGAGGCCCTATTCTTCTGCTGCCACACTGGGAGGAAGCAGAACTCTCCCTGCGGGAGGGGGAGACACACTAGTGGTGAAAGCACAGAACTCAGGTAGACACAGCCCTGACTGCCTGCCTCCACCCAGGATCATGCTTCCAACGGGGACCTTAATCCTGGCTCCTAACCTTTTCCTCCAGCAAAGAGGACTTTGCAGGGTGTAGAAGGAGCCATAGGGCCCTGTGATTGTCATTTCCCTGAACAAAGTGCGGTGGTCTAACTAATTTCACCTTTGCACCAATTTCATCTTCATTAGGAGTCACTCAGGTAGACACAGTTGTCCCCTTTTTATGGGTGAGTAAACTGAGGCTTGGAGAAGCAGAGGTCACACAAATGATGTCATCTAATTTCAGCAATGATCCTCACGTGACTGTAAGGTGTAATCTAACAATTTTCTGTCTCAAGTGCAACTGGACACGGACACAGAGCCGAAAATCAAACACAGGTCTCTAACCGCTGTGCCATACTGCACCCCAGGAGGGAGACAGAAGACTCAGTGGCTCACACAATTGGATCTGCTCGGGAAAAAGGCACTGCCGGCAGCCAATGCAACCTGCTGGAATCATGAGGACAGACGGGCCCTAAATCAGGGGCCCTTCCCATGGAAAACTCAGTGGAAGGACAGATGGGAGCGGTGTGTTGTATTGTAGTGGGGAGAGCGCTGAACCTGGAGACCCAGTTCTGGCCCTCGAGCTGCCATTTTGCTAGAGGTAGTGTGATCCGGTGTATGACCTAAGTGTGAAGCAAAGCCACTTTGGACGGCCTGGCTTTCAGCCACACCTGCCTAGAGGCCATACTCCTTCATGCCATCCTCCCTTTGGTAGGCTGAATAATGGTCCCCAAGATGTCTACATCCTAATCCCTGGAACCTGTGAATGTTCCCTGATATGGCAATGACTTTGCGGATGAGACGAAGTCAAGATATTGAGATGGGACACCACACCCAGGATTATCCAGGTGGCCCTAAGTGAAATCCCAGGTGTCCTTACAGGAGGAAGGCAGAGAGAGGCTTGACACATTCAGCAGAGGAGGAGGCGAGGCGGCTGAGGAGGCACACGTTGGAGGGATGTGGCCACAAGCCAAGGAACATTGGCAGCCACCAGAAGCTGGGACAGGCAAGGAACAGATCTCCCCTACAGTCTTTGGAGGGCATGGAGCCATGACAACATCTTGATTTCAGTCCAGGGATACTGATTTCAGATTTCTGACCGCCCAAATGGTGAGAGAATTCATTTCTGTTGTTTTAGCCCATTTAGTTTGCAGTTATTTGTTATAGCAGCCACTGGAAACATACCCCTCACACATAAATGCAATTCTAAAAGCATTGGCAAATCATGTAGATTTTAGTGAAAGTTTTGTGGGGAGTGAGGAAAAGAATTCACTTTGAATAGGATATAGCTGGTAATTACCCAGACTCTGCATTAGAGATCTCTGTCTTCATTCAGCTACAAACTTCACCTTATCTCCCTACAATCCTTCTATGACCCCGGCGTGTCCTGGGCCGTTCATCCTCAGGCAAACACAAAGACCCTCCTTGAAACAGAGCACTCAGGAGGTGGGGCTCGACCAAAGGTAAGAAGACACTGCATTTTTTTGGCCATGAGTGGAATGAGCATGGACTTTACAGTCAAGACAGATCCGGAGTCCTCCTCCACGCTCCGTCCCTCACTGCTGGGTGCCTCAGGACCTTGTCCGCTAAGCAGGGTCTTATGGTCATTGCAAAAATAGGGGCAGGCTCTAGCCCTGGGTTTGGTATATATTCATCCCTCAATTAATGATTGTTTATATTAGATAATGATGTTTCGATTAACTGAGCACTTACTGCGGGTCAGGCACTTTTCGAAGCTTTTTTACAAGGATTAACTCATTTATTCCTCACCTCTGCTCTATGAGTTAGGAATTGTTACCACTGTTCCATCCATGAGAAAAGGGAGGCACAGAGGCTAAAAACGGGAGCCGAAAGTGACTGTGGCTGGTAAGTGGATCCAAAGCACCAGTTTGGAGCAACTGCAGAGCCACACCCTTAGTCTCTCAGGACCTAAGGGGGAGTTAGAGGGGGACGCCCTGTTGAGAGCCTAAACTGGGAATCGACCATGTCCGGGCACACTGGTGAGTCAGGCGTGGTCCCTCCACGGGCCTCAGCCGGAACACCCGAGGCATTTCCTTCGAGAGAGCACATCGCGGGGGGACGGAGCCCACAGGAGCAGCTGGGCAGGGAGTGGGTCACATGGTGGCATCTGGCCCCAGCCAAGGGCATAGCCTGGTGGGAGGGAGCAGTTTCTCGGATGAAGCAGTTCTTCAGGGGAGAGGAACTAGAGCAGCAGGAGAAAAAGAGCTGATGCCACGTTTGTGGCACAAGTGGGAGTACAAGCCAGGGACCCTGGAATTATGGTCATGAAGTGGCCCACTGACACAGGCCGGTGAAGCAATAGTTATTAACTTGAATAAGGGTTGTTATGAGGACTCATGGAGGTCGTGCATGTGTACTAGACACGTCACATGACCTGCCATGCCCAGCTCCCCAAACTGCCAAACCCACAGCCCCAGAAGAAAGAAAAAAGTCTGAGATGGCCAAGTTCAGGCCAGGGGACTCCGGGCTCCTCCCTGCCCCCCTCCCCCCATTCCCCAGCAAACTGATTGGCCAGCAAACACTATCAGCATTTTTTTTTTTTAAAGATTTTATTTATTTGCGAGAGAGAGAATGAGAGACAGACAGCAGGAGAGGGAGGAGGGTCAGAGGGAGAAGAAGACTCCCTGCCGAGCAGGGAGCCCGATGCGGGACTCCATCCCGGGACTCCAGGATCATGACCTGAGCCGAAGGCAGTCGCTTAACCAACTGAGCCACCCAGGCGCCCACTATCAGCATTTCATAGGCTATGGAGAGATTGCTGCCTGTTGAGGTTTAAAAAAAAAAAAAGGTGGGCTGCACACACATTAGGGTGACCATAAGTTTTTACAAAGGAGAATAGCAAGTGTTGGCAAGGATGTAGAGTTTTAGAGCCCTTGTACATTGTTGGTGGGAATGCAAAATGGTGCAGCTACTGTGGAAAGCAGCTTGGCAGTTCCTCAGTCGATTAAACACAGGACTAGGACCCAGCAAGTCCACTCGCAGGTATATACTCAAAAGAGTTGGCAACAGGTGTTCAAACCAAAACTTGTACACGGATGTTCATAGCAGCACTATTCACAACAGCCAAAAAGTGGAAAAATTCCAAATGTCTATTAATTGAAGAATGCATGAATGAATGAAATGTGGTCTATCCATACAATGGGATATTGCTCAGCCATAAGAAGGAATGAGGCACTGACGAATGTATACCGTGGATGACTCTTGAAAACATGATACCAAGTGAAAGAAGTCAGACACGAAAGGCCACATATTGTATTATTCCACTAATGTGAAATATCCTAAGCAGGCAAATCAGCGAAGACAGAAAGCAGACTGTGGTTGCCAGGGTCTGGGGGAGGGGGTGCTTAATGTGTACAGGGTTTCCATTTGGGGTGATGACACAGTCTGGGAACCAGATGGTAGTGACGGTGGCACCACATCATGAACATTCATGCCACTGACGTTTACACTTCAAAATAGTCAATTTTAGGTTATGCATATTTTGCCACAATAAAAAATTAAAGACGGGCTGGGTCTATCTGATTCTCCTATCTGCCACAGAAATTGTCACTGGGAAATAACAAGAAAATAAAGAAACAGGAACAGAGGCTTCAGGATCGTGAGGAAGAGTAGGGCAAGAAGGGCTCGAGGACCTGCTGGAATCATGAGGACACAGGGGCTAGGATGCGTGGAGATAAGATCAAGAAGAGGGGCGCCTGGTGGCTCAGTCGTTAAGCGTCTGCCTTCGGCTCAGGTCATGATCCCAGGGTCCTGGGATCGAGCCCTGCATCGGGCTCCCTGCTTGGCCAGGGGCCTGCTTCTCCCCCTCCCACTCCCCCTGCTTGTGTTCCCTCTCTAGCTGTCTCTCTCTCTGTCAAATAAATAAAATAAAATCTTAAAAAAAAAAAAAAGAAGAGAAGACAGGCAGCTGATACAGAGGGCAGGGCAGAGCATCTGGAAAGACCTATGAGCTCCCACTGCCGAGGTAGTTCACCTCATTCTACAACGGCAGACCCGAGGCTGGGAGAGGCGAGCTCACTCCATGCTGCCCACGGACACAGAGCCGAGAATCAAACACAGGTCTCTAACCGCTGCGCTATACTGCACCCCAGGAGGGAGACAGGGAGACTCAGTGGCTCACACAATTGGATCTGCTTGGGAAAGAGGCACTGCCGGCAGCCAATGCAAATGGCCCTTTGTTTGCAGAGGGCCAACAAGCTGTTTGCAGAGCCCTTCTTACACTGTGATATATTCTGATGCATGCATTAGCCGGTCCTCTCCTGGGGGGCTGCATCTGTCTTGGTGGCAGTTCTCAGTCATTCCAGCTGGATGAGAGATGAAGTCAGGGAAGGGCAGATCTGGGATAAGCCTGAGCCACCCTGCGTGAAAGGCTCCCACAGTTAGCTCCTACTGGAGGGTCTCCAACTTCCATGAAGCACTGGAGTGAGCTGACAACTTACTCTTCTGTGGCTTGCCCTTCTTCATCCTGGCTCCTCAACCCTCAGCCTTCTTGGGTACGACACAGCCCACATTTGCACAAAGCCTTGCCATTTCCAACTCCCCTTTGACGTCTCTCCCTACAGTGTGACATGAGCCGCCATGAAGGTCAAGATGGTCTCTGGGCCAAGGATCCTAAATATCCTGCTCAGCTCAGTGTGGTATCTGCTGTTTCTTCTGCTGCTCCAGATCCCCTCCATTGCACTGTGTCCAACATAAACTGCTGCCCATGGGTTTTGGCATGAGACAGGGCTACTAAGACACCCCACCCCATCTTTCCTAAATGTCCTAACTGAGTATGTTCCCCAATCTCATTCCGGTTGACTTTCTGTCACTGCCAACCAAAAGAATCCTGATGGATAGGACCTGAGGGAAGTTCCCTAAAATCAGACCTGCCCTTCATCCTACCCTCCCCACTCTAGTAAGTGGTGCCACCTGTTGGTCAAGTCAGACACCTTCAAGGTCCATCATTCCCAACACAGATAAGTCACCTGGGCTGATTTTACTTCCTATCATCTCTTGAATTTGTCCCTTTCTCTCTCCCTAGTTTAGGACTCACCAACTCTCGCGGTTAGCAGTTTTCTTTAGCAGTTTCCCAATTGGCTTCCCCACCCCCAGTCTCTTCCCTCCCACCTCTTGTTTCTCCCCCAGTCTACCTCCAAGAGTAAAAGTAGAGCTGGAGTGAGTGGCTTTCCTGAAAGACAAATTTTATGCCCTGTCCCCCCAGCAACAATACCCGTGGGTTGTTATCCTAAAGTCCAGATGCCTTTGCTTGGCACTCAAGGCTCTGCCTGGCCTGGGCTCCACTAATTTTGCAGCCCCAGCAGGAGACCTTTCCAACCACATGGATTCTGGAGTGTGCCAGGCCTCTCACCCCCTGCCCTCACTCATGCTGGCCCCCCCCGCTGGGACACCCTGTGTCCTCCTCTGGCTAACTGGTCACCCCCATGAGCGCTGCCCTCACATGCCCATATTTGTACCCCTTGCCCTCCCTGGGGCTCCCACCCAGAGCCCCGTGCATCTCTTGTCCTGTCACGTGTGTTGTGACCCTCCATAACCTTATCTGTCTCTGTGAGTTCTGTGCATCTAGAGATGGCAGCTGTCTCGTCTGACATTGTGTGCCTGGCTCCCAGCACAGGGCCTGCCACATGGTAGGGGCTCACTGTTGAATCAGTAAATAAGTGAATGGAAAATGATTCATGAACCTGAGTTCAAGGTCTTCAACTGTGGGGTAAGGAAAGGGGGAGATTTCCCTTTCTCTCCTCCTTCCCACCAAAGGTGTGATCTGGATCATTGCGGTTCCTCTGCACCAATTCGGCTCAGCAGAACCTCCAGCGACACTTCGAATTCCTGTAAATTACTTCCCTGCTATGACTTGTAAGCTGGGTTGCCAAGCAACGAGAGGGGATTTGGTCCTTATCAAGGGGCCTCATCCACACATTATCCACTCAAAAGATGTCCTGGCACAGGTCGGGGGCGGGCAGAACTCCACTCTCTCAGCCCTCTGCCCTGCTGGGTACCCCAGCTGTGGTGGGGGTCTCACCCCCGCCCTGAAAGGAGCTAACCATATTGGGGACATCTGAGATATCTCTTGCGGAGATGCCATCCTGAGTGGCTCACCCTGGGGGCAGGGGAGGAGAGAGAGCTCCCGAGCTGCGCGACCCGGTGTGTAGGGGTGTAGAACTCTGAGACGACATGCTTTGGAATCAGGAAGCTTGGGGTTTGCAGCCCCGAACTGGCACGTAGCCACATGCCCTTGGGAAAGTCCTCCTCATTGGGTCCGGTCTGCTTATCAGGTCAGTGTAAATACTAAGACCCTGTGTTGTGGGTGGCTTACATGGGACGACATGGCCCGAGCCAGCTGCAGCGGCTGGCACTGAGAAGCGGAACGAGAATGGCCACTCTTCTGACCCTGGAGGGCTGACACTGTCTGGGGCTCCTGGAAACCACAGCCCTGGGTTGTCAGGCCTCCAGTGAGAGTCCTTACTTGTGCCCACCACTGAATGAAGGGGCCCCCAGCGGGACCAAGGGCACTGCCACAGCTCTTTGGGAATGTTCAGTCACCCACCCCAGGCCTCACAGCCCACGTGGCAGAGGGTGGATGCTCAGCTTCCAAATTTTTCTCCAACGCTGAGGGTTTTTTCACCTGCCACTCCCCAGCCTCTGCGTCAGCCAGGAAGTGAGCTGGGAGCCGGGAGCCCCTCTTGTCCTCCCAAACAGCCGGGATCTCCCTGAGCACCAAGGCCCAGCTGTGGGGTTTGAATGCAGCCGCGTCTCGCGTCTCGTCTGAGAGCCCCTGTGGCCGAGGTGGGGAGGGGGGAGCCCCCTGGGGCCTGGACCAGTGCCAGGGCAGGGGGCCCCCGTGCTAAGCATTTGTCGATGGGCTGGCCTTAAATGCACAGACTACCCAGGGCTTATGCGGGATCTGATCTTAAACTGTCAGAGTTCTGGGGATAAAAGGCCCCGTAGAAAGGTTTGCGGTGGTGCAGCGTGAGGCACTTGGGCTCCCAGGCCCACACAGAGGTGGCTGCCTGCCTCCCCTACGTGCTGACCATCTCAGTGTCCATGGCAGCCTCTGCTCCCTTCTGCCTTTTTTACTGCTCTTTGCCAGGGTCAAGGCCCAGGTTGGACGCCAGCCAGGCTCCACCTCTTAAGGATGTCTCCCTCCCCCACCCCGCAGCCCTGGGTCCGAAAGCTGCACTGAGATCCCTTCAGCGCCGTGATGCCACCTCTACGGCTCGAAGCCCGTGTTCCAACGCCTTTGCGCCTGAGCCCACGAGCCAGGTGTGGTCCGTTCAGGTCCCCAGCACCCAGCCCAGGGCTGGGAACAGAGAGCAGGTGTCTGCTGGGATCGTTAAGGTGGAATGAGCACAAAGCTTTTCTTCCCACCTTCTCCGCTGCTAACGCCCCTGTTCTTTCCGCCCTTCCCTGCCCCCGGATTTCGTTCCATGTCCTTTCATCTCACGTGACTTCGTAAAACAACTCGTGTCCTAAAGGGAGTCAGAACCCAGAGAAGCCCTAAAGAGACATACTGCCTCATCCTAAGAGGAGGCGTGAAGCTTGAGGGCAAGGGGGAGGCCAGCCTGAAGTTTCACGGGGTGTTCTAATCCAGCTCCAGGCAAGGCTCCCCCTCTGCCTCCGTTTCCTCTTCTGTCTCCGGGGATGGCTGGCACCTCACTGTGGTTCTGATCCATTGCTCCCATAAGCACTTCCAAATGTTATTTTCATGAAGCCATAAGCCACAACGCTGTGACTCCCAGCTGTCCCCACTACGTGCCCCATTAGCTCCAAACCTGGAGCTGGTATATTTAAAAGGCGCTGCAGCCCAGCGCATGGCCCTAGTATATGAACTGGAATGGTACTTCTCTGGAGAGAGGGGATAGGAACAGACACTTATCGAATACCTACAGGGTGTCTCGAACCTGGCAAGGGCAGGCGCACTCTTTGCAGTGACCTATGGTATTGCATTTATAATCCTGTTTTTTTTTTTTAAGATTTATTTAATTAATTTATTAAGAGAGAAGGGGTGGGGCAGAGGGAGACGGAGAGAATCTCAAGCAGACTCCCAGCTGAGCGCCGAGCCCGACGTGGGGCTCGATCTCACAACCTGGAGATCATGACCTGAGCTGAAATCAAGAGTCAGATGCTTAACTGACTGAGTCACCCAAGCGCCCCTACAATCCTGTTTTAAAGACTCAGGCATACAACCTGCCAAGGCCACACAGAGGGTCCATGGCAGAGCCTGAGCTTATGTCCCCTGTCTGTACTCTTTCCCTTGCCCACACCTCCTCCCAGAAATGCCACAGGTGACCTGGGATCACCTCTCGGGAAAGGCAGATATGTAAAACCAAATGTCCCAGTGGACAGAGGCCCCTTCTTGTCCAGGCAGCTCTGTGCCCTCCCTCCAGCCTCATAGAGCCCTCTTTCCTTCCAACACCTGTAGCTGGGAGTCTGACCCCACAGTCTCACTCTGGGTTGGCCCAGGTCAGCCTCCCTTGTGAAGTTTCATGTCAATGAGTGTAGAAGTGTGCACCCATTGCCAAGCTCACGGCAGGCCAAATTCAATAAACATGCACTTAAATAATGGTAGGGAATACCGACTGAGTGCTCATCGTGTGCTAGGTACCATGGTAAGCATAAATTCTCACAACGGGCTTCTGAGTTGAACCCTAACAGTAAGCCTGCCTTCTAGATGGGGAAACAGACTCAGAGTGGGTGACTTGTCCAAGGTCACAAAGGTGGTAAGTGATGGAGCTGGGATTCAAAAATGTCTGCCTGATTCCAGCCCAGTTCTGAGGTGTTTCCAGACATTGATTGGCCATCTGCTCAGTGTATGCCAGGCACTGTGCTAATCAATTTATATGAGCTGCCTTGATGAATCAGCACAAGGACATTGAAGGTGTATCCTATTTACTATTAAATCAGGTTCGTGGAGGAAACAGAGGCCAAACACTTGGCTGCCTTGCCCAGGGTCACACCGCTAACAAATGGCAGAATGTAAATTTTAATTAGACCCTTTTGTTTCTAGAGTTTAAGCTCTAACCGTTTGCTGTCCTGCCCCTGCAAATAGTACATGCCTACTGAAAGCAAGGCCTCAAGCTAGACCCTTGGGAGACAGCAAAGAAGGAGCCATGTTCCAGGAGAAGATGACAAGGATGTCCTCAGTTGCAGTGCAGTGTGAGAAGAGGGGTCTGAGGTGCTGATCAGGGTGGGGGATGAGCATGGGTGCACAGAGCTCAAACATGGCCCCCAAGAGTAGGGCAACCTTAAGTTGGATCTTATAGAACAAGTAGGATTCGGGTGGGAAAAAAGGCATTTGGGAGAGGGAAAGTGCAAAATACAGCATGATATGCTCAGGGAAATGCAGGTCATTTCCTGTGGCCTTGGCCAGGAGTTCCAGGTGGTGAGCAAGTTAAGGTGAGGCTAGAGAGGCAGGCCAAGGCCAGGCTGATTAAAGTGTGGGTTAAGAACAGCAGTGCAAGGACTAGTTACCCCAAGATCAGGTCCCAGCTCCATCGCTAACCAGCTGTGTGACCCTGAGCAAGTTAATTGACCTCTCTGGGCTTCAGTTCCTTTATCTGAAGTGGTGACAATAGGGGAGCCCACCCCATAGGGTTGTTTTTAAAAGGATTAAATGAGCCGGTGCCTGTAGTAGTGTCTGTCTACACTCTCAGTAAATGTTAGCTCAGGATTGATGAAGATCCTGAGTACTAAGTTAAAGAGCTCTAGTCTTCTCCTGAAGGGTGTAGGTGGTGGAAAGAGGGTGAATGGTTTGAAAAGCAGGGAAGTACTGTTCTATTTCCATTCAATAAATACTGTTTGATTAAGCCTCCTGTCTGTCCTCATTCAAATAACTCAGGTCAGTGCTACAGAAAAGGAGGAAAAGAAGGAGGAGATATTTAGGTTAAAATCATCTGCTTGGCTTCCTGAGTTCTCTGGTTTCTTCTCCTTTCCCCATTCACAGTGTTCTGACTTCTGGCTCCCCGCTCGCAGACCCATCACATGCCCCTGTCCACCCCGCAGTCCTGAGCATCATGGAATCTTGGTGTGAAAGGGCACCTCTGAGTTCCCCTTGACAACTGCCTCTTCCTCCACCTATAACCAGAAAGGCTCTACTTGATTGCTTCCAGTGATGGGAGACTCATTACATGAGATAAAGGGCCTGTAACTCTGAAGAATTTGGGCAGTGGGAAGACATTAGCTGCCTGGTCTCATTTAAGAAGTCAGAAAACAAAGCAGATGGTACCATTACATTACAGTGCATGAGATTCCAGGGGGTTGGAAGCGGCCTGCTGAGCGGTGTCCCGGTGAGACGTCACAGGTCAAAGATGAATGCACCATGTTGTGCCATAACCTCTCCCCCCCAGTGTAACCATAACAGCTAGCATTTATTGGGCATTTATTGTATGCCTGGAACTGTATTAGCTCATTTTAATTGCTTTTTCCACCTTCACTGACAAACTGATGACAAATTTTTAGAGGTAACATTTGTTAGAGGAAGGAGGAGGGAGTCCCTTTTGTCTGGCCCGTGCTCTAGTGCTCCTCAAGCCTGTGGTTCTGTCTAAGAGAATGTCAGGGGGCCTTGACCCTAAGGCAGCCTTGTGGGTCTGCGTCGGCCTATAGTATAGGATCTAGAAACAGCCTTACTTATGGTCAGGGGCCTTAAGATCAGCCTTCTGATCTCTGTCCCATCTTCCTTCCCACTGCCCTCCTCCACTCAGCACACACGCAGGTAGGGGTCCTGGAGGGGGCCCGTCAGATGTGCTTCAGGACTTGTTTGCACTCTCCATAGCTGGTTTCAGTTTCAGCATCTGCAATGGCAGGAAGGCCCCTCCCCTGCACGGCCTCTGTTGACTTCTGTCCACTGGGCCCATGAAGGGCAGGACAGCCCCCTCTTTCTGGGGAGGGCCCTTTGGAAGTGTGAAAGGGCCCCCGTGGGCACCTCCCAGGCCTTCCCTGTCTGTGCAAGCCAGAGATCTCCTCTTCTGCAACCTCCCAAGCCGCCCCCTTCTCAACTGTGGGTGTCCCTGGCAACAGGCCCTGCCCCAGCTCTGAGCGTGTGCGGGTTTAGTCAGACGAGCTCACAGGATCTGAGGGTATGGGTGTTTGCACAAGGTTCCTAATGCTTAAATAACGCCTCTGTCATTCGGTTGTAAGACTTCAAGTGTGTTCCTCTCTCTCGCTCCTTTGATCCTCACAAAACCCTGCGAGAGAGGCCAAGGAGACATTATTGCCCCCATTTTACAGATTAGGAAAATAGGGCTCAGAGAAGTGACTTGCTTCCCAAGAGCTGGAATGAGAAACCAAACCAGGTCTACCCGAGTCCTGATTCTCTGCTTCTTCTATTCTTGATTCTGTGGGTTTGTTTCTATACTCACAAGCCTAGGTAACGTGTCTGGGGTCACACGATCAGAAAACAGCAGTGACAAAGTTTGAACCCACAGACCATGCTTGGTGTCTGACGTAGAGCAGGTGTTCGCCAAATGTGGCGTCGGATGACCCCCCCACTTCAGCACCCCCTCTGCTTGGTTGCCTGCAGGTTCCTGCGGGTCTGGGCTCCCTCTGGCCATCTAGCAGGTAGGGGGAGGACTGGCAATTCCTCCCTCCTCCCGGGCTTCTCTGGCTGCCAGAGAAGCAGGTGGCTCTCCCTCATCTCCCATTCAAAGGGTGTCGAGCTTGCAGAAGGCAGATGAATGAGCTGCTCAGCCAGGGAAGATTTTGTTGCTAAAATACACGGTCTGATTACGAGTGATTGAGGGGCTGGAGAGAGAGTGAAGTTGGCTGTGATTTGTTCTGATTTGAAGTAGTTCTAAACAAGTCACCGGGAGGCAGGATGGGGGCCGCAGAGTTCAGCAGCACAAGCTTTGGCAATGACACATTTCCTGTGGACGCCAGGGCTGTTTCTGACAATTCCGGACAGGGTTTTCAAACAGTTTTTGAAATCAGATTCAGAACATTTATCTTGTCTCCTTTCCATTTGGCATGAAAGCTTCCCTATTTTGTCTTCCTCTCTTTTCTTTCACATATTATACACACACACACACACACACACACACCCCACACACATATATAATTTTACTTTTATTTCTCTGCAGCATCGGAAGTGAGCCACAAATTAAGTGGAGGCGGCTTGGGAGACTGAAGCCAGCCTGGTGTGGAATAATGATGTTATCTGTGGCCCAAGATTCGTAGTAGCACAGCCTCCCGTGTCTGTCTGACAAGGAGAATCTGCTTGAGGGAATTCATCCTGTCAGGACTGAAGGCAGTAATTGGGGCCAGTGATTCATGACCCCTTTATGGGCTCATGAATACATTCATCTTCCACATTTATCTCATTTCTGAAACCCATGATTGTCCATTCCAGCAGGAGGTGGTGGGGCGGGGTGCGGTGTGGGAAGCAGGGTAACGGGGGAGGCGCCTCTTCGCCAACCAAGATGATGGAGGGACATGGGGCAGCTCCTCTGCATGATGGGAAGTGTGGCTCAGTGAAGAGGCTTCAATTAGACGGTTTTTGAGATGGCTGACTCAACCCTGCAAGGAGCCTGATGGCTCTTCCCTCACTAGGAGGAAAGGATGAGAGGCCCCCCTCATTTGTCACTTCTGCCTTGATTTGAGTCATAGGACTGTCACAGCTGCAAGTGACTGTCCTGCTCCTGTCCTTTGGACTGGACTGAGCCAGCCACCCACCACTTGGATGCTCTGGGGGCCAAATGCGTGTTCCCAGTGATGGCTCTGGACCCATCCCAACAGAGGCAAGAAAATCCGCAGTGACGAGTCAGGAGCCCAGATGCTGGAGCCAGGTCAGCTGGGTCCAAACCCTAGCTTCTCCCTTCAGCAACTGCTGCATGAGCTCCTCTTAAATGCTCTGTGCCTCAGTTTCTCTGTAAAATTCACCTACAGCCTGACTGTGTGGCAGAAGAGTGACTATACATTCAATGCTGAGCACTGCCTGGTATACAGCAAGTGCTCACTTAGTGTTGGTTAACACCACCTCCTCTCCTTTGCTTGGCCAGCCTACTTCCCAGAAGCTCGGGTCGACATCTGCTTCCAGTTCCATTGGCGGGGGACCTTCGGGGCACCCTCCTTCGGTACGTTTCCCGCATATGTTTGGCTTGGATCACAGCTCCAGCTCCGGCCTCCGGCATCCCGCTGACTCAGCAGGCCCCACACTCGAGCGGCATGCGGGCAGGGTGAGAGCTTCGAGACGGTTGGCCAGTGGGATGTGGCTGCAGATGGCTGAGGCCCAGGGGAAGGAAGGTACCTGCTGGCGGTCACTAGCCAGGGACTGGTAATGCTGGCTCCCAGTCCAGTGCTTCCCCCCCCCCGCCCCCAGCCCACCGCTCCATGCTGCTTTAGATGGCGTTTTCTCTGCAATGCCATTTCCTTTCTCCTCGATTGTGGTCTGCACGCAGACCTCCAGAACATGGGAGTCTCTTAGGTGATACCACAGTCTGGCATGGGTCTGTAAGACAGGGCTTTCTCCCTTTGCTCTTGGTCTAAGGATTCTACACGGCAGCCGGGGCCTTGTGGCCTGCACCTCGGGCACATGGGCCGGCGTGGCACCCGTGTGTTTGCAAGGACATGTGCTGATTTACAAACGGACATACTAGCCTGCTTGTATAGGGCTGGGGGCTGGGAGAGTCTAATCTTCCAGAACGAGTTATTTGGATGACTGGCTCTTTCTTGAGTATACGAGAATAAACCAGCCCTTCGCATCCTGCTTCCTTTCTCTGCCTTCAGAGCCAGGTTCTCAAAACCTTGTGGCTTCAGAAACAACTTTTTGGGTCCCTGCATCTTAAAGTTGGAAAGGCTTCCCAGGTAGTTTGGTATTTGTACCACTGGCAGCCTTGCTGTCCAGGCAGTTTTGGAATGAGCTTGGATGAGGCCCACCACCCTGACACTCGTCCCCCAGCACACTTCCCCATACACATGCCTTCCTTAAGGCTAGGAGAGGGGACAGCATGTCAGCCACATCATCCAGACCCAATATGCAAACTTGCACCATGTAAAGGGATGACTGGTAGACGGTGAAGAGCCGGGCTCTGTGGAGTCACAGCCCTGGCCTCAAGTCCAGCCACTTGCTAACAGTGTGACCTTGGCAAAAGGTCCTCGGGATCCAAGCCTCCACTTCCCCTTCTGTAAAATGGGCTAAAAATACTTACCTTGCAGAGTTCTTCTGAAGAGTGAATGAGCTAACACAGGTGTTCAATAGGTGCTAGTTCTTTCTCCTCTCCCCCTCCTTCCACGTCCTAAAGCCTGAGCACTCTGGCCGTCGGACTCCACCCTGGAGAGTTAGTCCTAGAGGTGGGCAGGGGATCAGCCCTGAGAGGCCTGCAGGGGAGAGGTACAGGAGCCCCTTCTTCCCGTCATCTTGGGCCTTTCTATTGGAGCACTTCTAGGCAAAGGGCTCAGTGCAAATCAGTGCCCCCTTGCTCAGGAGATCCCAGAGCCTTTCCTGGGGGGAGAGCGGGTCTTCTGAAATGGCTCAGGGGGAAGCCTGGGGAGTGTGGGCAGCACGCAGGGTTCTCTGCTTCTCTGGCTGGTCACACTGGCATGTGAGTTATGTTCACAGATTCCCCTACACATGAAACTGGACGTGGCCGTCTCAGACATGGATCCCGAACCAGAGGCCGCCCTGTGGGCTCTACTTCAGAGAAGATATGCAACTGAGTCGTCTACACCCATCCCGCACTCCATCCTTACCCCCACCTCCACTTCTCACCCCTCCAATCCCTAGCCCCAGCTAAGCCCCACTATAATCGATGAACACCTGTCCCTCAGGACTCTGGGAAGGAGCCAGGCTTGGGGACTGGGATTTTGTTTGGCAGGATTCTGGTGGCCTTGAAGCAGACCCTTACATGTGCTGCGAAGGAGGTGGCCTGGGCGGCCTATCTGAAGAAGGGGTGACTCAGTTGGATTGACCTGATGTTCCCTCCCTTCTAGCTGTGCACAGAGTGCTTGAAACCATATGGCCAAGTGGTACCTTGCTACAGGCTTCATGAGAAACCCAATGGGAACAACGGCTAACATGTACCACATGTGGACACCGTGCCAGGCGCTGTGTCTCATAACTCTTTAAGAGGACTACTGTAATTTTCAATTTGTAGGTAAGGAAACTAATCAAACAGAGTCTGTAACATGCCCAGCCCCATGGTGGGAGAGGGTGTCTTTGAACCCCGGTGTTCTGACGGCAGAGGGCTATGCTCTTAACCGCATAGACATACTGCTTTCCCGGAGAGGGAAGAGCCAAATGCCGTCTCTTTCTACCCAAGGCAAGGGATGATCCAGGATGCTTCCAAAGGTGTTCCGCACCCTGTGGCTGGGTCTGTGCCCCCTACATAATCCCAGTGGATGCCATTTATTAGGAAGGAAGAGGTACCAACAAAAATAAGGAAAGACAGGAACATTTATGAGCCTCCTACTGTGTGCATCATACCACATCAGGTCTCGTGGAATATTTAAAGACCCTGGCCCTGCCCATCTCTAGGTGTCATGTAGGGGAAGTCACCTTTTCGGAGACTTGGGTCCTTCATCTGTAAAATGAGAAGTCCCTCAAACGATGTCAGGTGGCTCCTCCTTGAGCATGAATGATATCCTGACTCAATCCCTTATGGGTAATCTTGTATTGTGTTATACAACAGAGGTCCGGAAAGGCTAATTGGCATTTCCTAGCTGAGATCCCTTCCGAAACTAGAGTCGATGTTCTTGTTACAATCTCCAGCCTCCTCTCCCCTTTTGGCAGTAATGGCTGGGAAGGGAAGTCCCCACATTCTAAAATCCAGCAGGAAAGCCAGTGCCTCCCACCAACACTGACCATCACCAAACCATAAACCAGAGCCTGACTTCCAAGCTCCTCCAAACGGGATAGAACACACATTCTAAAATCCAGCCCTGTCTGAGGCCCATACTGAGGCAACAACTGTCCCCCCACCTCCCACCTCCCTCTGCTCTGGGAGACAGTGGCTGAGAGCACTGGGAAGAGGGACCCTAGCCGGGGATGATGTCTTGCTTAATGAGGGATTGTGGGAGGGTGGAAAATGCACCCAATTTATCTTTGTTGCCTAAATACCTCTTAAATTTTCCCTTACATACTTCTAATTCAGCAGAATGTGAACAATTATAGCAGGAAGCTATTCACAGGTGGAAGGGGGCTGATGGAATTATTTATCAAAGTGACATTTTAATTATAGTGAAGAATGAGTTTGTTGTCACTGAGATGGAAGGCGGTGTAACCAGGCCTCCACACACCCCTCCAGAGTAAATTAAAAATGCTCCCTCTTCATGATAACTCCATTAGGTGCTGGAGATGCAGGAAGCTCATGGCAGGTTCTTTCTGGTAAACACTGCTGGGAGTTGGTGAGGTGCATCCCTGTGAGGGCTTCTGCTTCATGCTGGGACGTGTGGGGTCTCTGAGACACAGGAGGTTGGTAAGTACCAGCAGGATGAATTCAGGACTATTTTTTCTGCTCTCAGGGGTCCCCTCCTCCGCCCCTGCCTCTGTGGACCAGGCCCCTTGCTCACACTTTCCTAGTGCACACACTCTCTTCTAAAGAGTACTATATGCCCGTGGTAGATTCCAACTCTACAAATGTGTATACATTCCTGTATATTTGTCTGATTCCTCCCCGTGCCTACCGCTGTATCCAAAGTGATTAAGAGTCTCTGATCTCCAGGCACTTTCAATCTACATGTGGTGGTAGGGTGGGGGGAGCAGGGAGGAGGGCAGATAAGTAAATCAACGTGATATTATGTGGTGATGCTAGTTGAATAGAATGTGCTTAGTATTTGGAAAGAGGAAGATGTTTTGGGGAGAAGCCACCTGTTGTCATGTTCAGCCGCTGAAACTCTGGGGCTGTCTGTTACAACATTGGCACTGTTCTGACCCATACAGTCTGGCAGGGGACCCAATTATTTAAAAGAGAGACAGTTTCAAGAATAGTCAACAGAAGAGGAAATGCCTCCCAGCTGGGGTGGTGATATCTGGTGGGGGAGGGTCAGGCAGTTCAGTGTGAGTCTGGAACGCGGCCGTCAACCTGGAAGCCAGTGCCTCCCACCAACACTGACCATCACCAAACCATAAACCAGAGCCTGACTTCCAAGCTCCTCCAAACGGGATAGAAATGGCTTCGTGACAGCTAGCCATCCTCTCCCTGGGGGAGCTCATTTCTGACTCCAGACTTGCTTACCCACACTTGCTTTGTCTGCCTCCTAGCTCTCGGCTTCAGTCAGCAGGATGTGACTCTCTGGTCCCCAGGCTTTCCCTGTGAGGACCTGTGTCTGGCGACTATCACTGTTGATGCCCTGGCTGGGAGTGATGTTGACCAAAACCAGTTATCAGGGTGCTCTGGGATGACAGCTCCCTAGGCTCCCCCCGCTAGGTCAGGGAAGTGTAAGTTTCCAGCTACCTTCTCTTCACATTCAAGGTCATCCCTACTTGCTCTGAGTTGCTAAACGCAATCCAATAATATGAATATCAGCACTTCCCAATTACACGGTGTGCGCTTGATGCCAGGACCTCTGCTCACACTTGACGTATGTTTTCTCTTCTAATCCCCATACCCTTCCTGGCAGTTCTGGGCCGTCCCCATCCCCATGTTGCAGAGCAGGAAAGAGACCCTCAGAGACGTGAAGCCACCCACTCTGAGCCATGAATCTCAAGAGTGGCAGAGCTGAGATCAGAACTTCAATCGTCTGATTACAAAGTCTGCTGCTCCAGCCAGATTTCAGATCCTGAAGGCCAGTGGGCTCCTAGGCCAGAATCAGCTCACAAAAAAAGAATAATTTAGGTACAGTCATCAAGCACCTTCCCATACCCCTTTCATTCAGGTCTGTGCTCCCACATCACCTCCTCTGAGAAGACGTCCCTGGATACCCAGTCAAAAATAAACACACCCTCAGCCTGCCATGCACTCTCCACCCCTTACCCTGCTTAATTTTCTTTCAGAGCATTTTATATCTCTGAACTTATACATTTATTTCTGTACTGGGTGTCCCCGCTGCACTAGTATGTAAGCTCCATGAGAACAGGGATGCTCTTTGATTTTATTCCCTGCTGTGTTCCTAGTACCAAACAGTGCCTAGCACAGAGTAGGTGCTCAATTAATGGGTGAATTAATTAATTCTAGACTCTGACTACCTGCTTAAATTAGGTAATAACAAATAACACTTATTGGTACCTTCTAGGTGTTAAGAATTGTGCGAACGCTAATATGAAAGTATTACCTCATTTTATTGAAGAGGTAAACAACACTATTATACCCATTTTATCAGATGAGGCAACTGAGGGTCAGAGGAGAAGTGCCATGCCCTAGGCCATCAGCAAGAAGCAGAGGAACATGAAGAGCCTTGGTCTTTCTAACTCCCAAGCCTGGATGTTGAGCCTCTGCACAATACCCTCTTTCTCCCCTTGGGCTGAACTTGACCCTCACCCTGTGGCCATTTGCAGTCAGACTGAGTCACAGGAAGCAACGGATATGTGACCAGGGAATGGTCTGCTCTGCAAAGCTACCAGGCTTCCTTGGCGGTATCTGGTACTTCCTTCTCCAGGGGAGCTGTGCAGAGCAGCTGCAATCCAGGGAGCTGGAGATTTGGGGAGGAGGGTGGGAGCATTCCCTTGGTCCTGCCTTTCCCCTGACTCCACCTTGTTAAATAATGACAGGGCATGCCCACAGGCATGAATGAGTGACAAGCACAGCCAGAAGCTGATGCATGCTTTTTAAAATCTTGCACGACTGCAAAATCATACATACAATCCAGCAGGGAAATAGGAAGTTCCCTTGAGGATAAAGCTGGGCAGCCCCAGGAGTGGATTTACTAAATGTGTGCGATAGAAACAAGCGTGCTGGCTCTGCAGTCAGGCAGCTGGTGTTAAGTCTCTGCCCTTCTCTAGCTGTGTGGCCTTGGGTGAGTGACTGCACCTCTCTGTGCCTTAGCCCTTCTCTGAGAAATGGAGACAACAGTGGCTGTTGCCACAGAGGACTGTGAATTAGATAAAGCATCCTGCATGGGGGCTCAGTACATGGTTGGTTTCGGAGGTCCCTCCTTGACTTTCAGCTCTAGGGCACAATGAGTCTGAAAGGTTTAACTTTGCAGCAGGTTTGACCTTTGATGCTTGAGGGCACCTTGATAACAAAGCAACAGGTTCTCAGGGGACCCATGGGAGCCCATTTCTAGTCTGGACTCTTTAGGCCAGCTTAGCCTTGTCGCTTTCCCTCTGTCTTTCTCTATCATTCATTCATTCATTTTTTCGTTCATTCATTCATTCATTCATGGCCTCTGCTGTACCAAGCATTGAGCCTAGTGATGGCAAGCACAGGACCTATCTAAAGTAGAAAGCCTCTGTTAGGTGGAACAATGGCCCCCTAATGTAATGATGCCCATGTCCTCCTAATCCCTGGAAACTGTGAATATGTTACCTCACACGTTAGAAGGAATTTTGCAAGTGTAATTAAATCAAGGATTTCTGAGATGGAGGGATTATCTGGAATTATCCAGGTGGGCTCACTGTAACCGTAAGGGTCCTTATCGGAGGCTGGTGGATGAGAGGCAGAGGAAGGTGCTGTGAAGACAGAAGCAGAGCTTGACGATGGAGGAAGGAGCCACAAGACAAGGGATGCAAGTGGCATCCAGAAGCTGGAAAAGGGAAGGAGACATGTTCTCCCCCCGGAGCCTCCACAAGGAACACAGCCCTGCAACCCCTTGATTTTAGCCCCTTAGAACTCATTTCTGATTTCTGACCTCCAGAACTGTAAAATAAAAAGTTTGTGTTGTTTTAGCTACTAAGTTGGTGATAATTTGTTACAGCAGCAATAGGAGAGTAATATCCCTCACCCACCCCACATTATTCTGTATCATGCACCTGGTTGGCTTTCTTCAGAGCATTGACCTCCCCCTGTAATGACAAACCGGTAGCTCGTCTGTCCCTCAAGGCGCACATACAAAGCAGCATACAACCCTGCTCTCAAGGGGAGTGCTGATCCGTGGATGGGGAGACCAGAAATGCACTGGCACGAAGAACAGCGATACCTGCTATAAATGGAATGTGTGCTAGGCCAGGAGCTGTGCTAAGCACTTTATGAGCATGGCTTCATTTACTCCTGCCACCAGCCTTGTCGAAAACGAGGGACAGAGGCCCAGACTAGAAAAGATGAAGTAACCTCCCCTGGTCACACAGACTGATAATAAATTTAAGCACAACTGTCTTAACTGTCTGGCTCCAAAGTTTATTCAATTTCTATTGTGACAAACCACTGCCCTGTGATTTCTAAGGTCTTTTAGGGCTTTTAAATTCTCACCTATTCTCCTCCTCCCCACCATTATCATCATCAGCCTTATCATCATCACATCTTAATCACAACATCTTATTACAGCACCTAATAAAAGGTACTGTGAAGGTTACACAGAAGTAAACCTTATTATTATTGTTATTGTTGTTATTGTTGTTGTTGCCATTGTTTATTGAACATCTACTATATACCAGCGACTGATTCAAACACCTTGACACCTGATCACATTTCACTCATATGGCCCCCCATGTCATATGTATTAATGATTCCCATTTTACAGATGAGAGCACTGAGACTCAGGGACATTGGCCAGCTTGCCCAGCATGAGGAGGAAGGTTGGAACTTGAAAGCATACTCATTCGACATCGGACGTTGTGCAGTCAACCACTATATCCTCCAGCCTCCCTAACTGCAGGGTCAAGGCTGTGTACTTGTGAGATGCTACGGGAGACACGCAGACACACCAGCTCCTCCCAGGCAGGGCTCAGGAGGGCCAGGCTCTAGGGATGGAGAACTCTCTGACCAGAGTGGGAGACTGCCCTGCTCCTGAGAGGTGTGAAGGTGGCCCTGCAAATAGGTTCCATGTGAATATCTGTCATGGCCACTCAGACAAAGGCACCATCTAACCTGGGAGGAATTTTCACCATGAATGCATTCAGCTCTAATTTTCTCCATTCGCTATGCCATTATCTGCCAAGTTCTAGATGCCACTGGGAGCACTGATTGCTCTAGTAATAACCGAGCCATCTCAGCCACGGGGCTGAGAGGTAGGGCTGATATGCTCACAGGTACTGTGAGCCTGGTAACGGGCAGAACCCATGTGTCTGGGAGACTTGCAGGTGCAGCTGAACACCTCTGAGTGAGGGGGTGGGGAGTCACAATGCTGAACGGCTGGGGAGATGTAGTGAATCTAGTCCTTGTTATGGCCTTGTTGAGAAGCTAGGTGTCAGGATGTCATCCAACGGGGGCTAAGATGGTGGACTGTGCAAGACGAGGTCAACAAGCAATACACAGCAAGTTCTGTGGATTCATGCTTTCTTCTACTGGTTCAAGTCCCAGCTCATCCTGCAAGTCACGGGTGACCTTGGACAAAATATGTCCCTTCTTGGCCTCAGATTTCCCCTCTGGAAAGTGAGGGAGCTGTTGAATTAGAAATCCTCTAAATTCACTTCCACTAGTGAAATTTTATCGTTTAATTAGACCAGATGCATATTAAGACAGCAAGCTTTGAATTTAGAATTCATTTATTTATTTTTTAGATTTTTAAAAAAGATTTTATTTATTTGACAGAGAGAGAGAGAGAGAGAACAAGCAGGGGGAGGGGCAGAGGGAGAAGCAGGCTCCCTGCTAAGCAGAGACTCCGATGCAGGACTCCATCCCAGGACCCTGGGATCACGACCTGAGCCGAAGGCAGATGCTTAGCCGACTGAGCCACCCAGGTGTCCCTAGATTTTATTTTTTAAAAATGACTTTTGTTTCTGGATTTACCACTTATTAGCTGTATAACTTTAGGCAAGTACCTGTGCCTTTCTGAATTTCAGTTTTCTCACTTGTAAACTACAGATACTAGTAGTTCCTACCTCCTAGGGCTGTTGGGGCTTAAAGGGAATAAAGCCTGTGAAGGGTTACCCTTGCTGGACTCTGACAGCACTCATAAGAGGGGGCCACCGTGATGACGGTCATGACGCCACAGGCCCTCTCTGCTCCAAGCTGTCGGTTCCTTGTCTTTGGGAGAATGGGGGGAATTTGTTTGACTCCGGGACACTGCAGAGGGGAATGTGGAACAAGGGAAAGAAAGCACCTGGATTTCTCTATTACCACTGATTGGAGCTGAAAATAAAACTGAACTTCAGCTAGAAGGAAGGAGCCTGTGAGTCACTAGGGAAAAGAGCCCTCTGCCAACCGCGGAGTCCTATGAGCTGTCCCTCCACATCTTCTTGTCCTTGTCACCGTGACCTTCCTCTCCAATGGGCTGGCACCTCCCCCACACCTCACATGGGCTGGGCACCTCCCCCATACCTCACATTGACTAAAAACTCTCCCAGCGGTGCCCTCAGGCCCCTCAACTCCTTGCTGCCAGATCCTGCTGTTAAATGTAGCTTTTCTTACATTATCCCCCTGGGCCCAAACCTTTCACGACTCACAGGCTTCTGAGTTTGGCATTCCAAGCTTTTCTAAGTTCAGGTCCCAATCTCCACTGGCGTCCTTATCTCTAGCCGCCCAGCCTGGTCTCTGAAGACCCCTGTGAATGGGCCAGGAACAGCCTCTTTCACTTTCTACCTCAAACCCCTTCTCTAAACCTGGCATTAATGAAGTAGTCCGTGCATTCATTAATTTATTTAACCAACAGATGATCATGGAATTTCCAAGAAGCACAGAGTTTTAGGAGCATGGCATGGCACTGGGGACCCAGGGGCAGCTGCTGCCCAGTCCAGTGCCCATGGCAGACGTTACTAATAGGTCTCAGCATCTTCTTACTCACCAAGTTTAGATGCAGCCTCAGAATTCTCAAAACAATTCCTCCAGCCAGCCTCTACTCATCAACTGAGTTGGCAAAATCCATATTCCATCTTCAGGTAGTGGGGTCAGACAGATGGGGGATCCAGCCCTATCCCAGTGTCACCACTTAACCCTTAACCCGGCATGACCTCAGGCAAGGCATCCGTCCATTCTGAGCATCCATATCCACAATGTTAAATCAGGCCAATTATTTTTTACCTCCCAGAGCTACTGGAGGATTGGAGCTCATGAATACTGCAAGATAATATTTTGGGGTTTTCTTGCTACACTTTGCCCATTTGCTCAGCAGCATTCACTGCCTCAGGGGTGGGGGGCGAGGGGAGATGCAACGGGAAAGCTGAGAAAAGATTTTCAGTTTATTGAGACTCAAGAGCCTAAGCCCTCAGGATCATTCTGTGCCCCAAACAATAGCTTTCTAAGAGCAGAGGAAGAGGCAGGCTATTCTGCCCTCAGGCTAGATAAAGCGTCTCTAAGTCAGGGCAAGGAGGGGAAGGAAGAAGGGCACTAAGATGCTGGTAGTGGGTGGCTGAGAAGGGTGGACAATAAAGCGAATCCCTAAGTCAGTTTATAGATGAGGATGCAACTGGAAACCAGGCTGGGCCCTGGGCTCTCTCTGTCCAGCATGGCTCGAGGACGGCAGGGATGCCCAGGAAGATGGGCTGAGGCAGCCTCCCAGTGTGGCCATGCCCTGGCCTGGCCCAGAACCACAGGCAGCTCCTCAGTGCCACCTAGAGGTGACCCAGGGAGAGGGGCGCCCTGCCGAGGTCTTGGGTGGGACAGAGAGGAGGCAGTGGGGACTGCCCAGAACCCCATGAGGATGAGGAGGTGTCTGCGTTCACTGAGGTAGGATAACAGAGAGAGCTGGGTGTCCTAGCCTCCACTCACCCTTCCTGCTCCTGCCCCACGCTTGGATGCAGTGGCCGGGAAAGAAGGTGGGAGGGAATTAAAAGGACAGGGATTAAGGTCCTCCTACCCAAAGGGCTGGGGCTCCAGATGGGCATGAAATTCAGGGATAGGAAAACAAATTTACATTTCTCTTTGTCCTGAATTTGACGACTGCAGTTTGTGCTCACCACGTGCACACAAAGTACCTGCTAGCTATTGCTATTGTAAGTTTCAGCCGTTTCCCTACTAATTATTACTGTTCAATGGAAGTATTATAAGTGTTCCTGCTGTGGGGAGTAGATGGAATATGTAAGCCATCTGACACGCAGTAGCACTAGGTATTGAGTACTGACACTCAGTAGCTTCCTTATTTTCCCTTCCTCATTGGCAGAGCTAAAACCCACAGAATCTGAGAACTTTCATTTCTATCATGTAGACAACTTCTCAGGGGCTATGAGACTTATGATCTGACTGGCTGCTTGCTCTGTTTTCAAGTACATTTGATCCTGTTCACTTAATGGTCTTTAAAAAATGGCTTGCACTTTGATAGATTTGGGAACAGCAGGCTTGGGAGGCAGACTGCTCCCCTGCAATCCAAGGAAATGTGCAATCCTTCAACACTGAGTCCTTGGCCAACTTCACATTCATTGTCTCTAGCGCTTTCCCAACAGTTAGGACCGTGGTGTGGACTTTGAGAGTCCCGGAAGGAGAACTGGAGGGTGAAGGTGTTATGGAGGTAAGAGCTTTTCTGACCTCCCTTTCCCCCACCCTGGCTCTCCCCTGTTCCCTCAGCTGGAAAGCTGGTCCTGGAATCTCTTTGGGAACAAGAGACTCCAAAAATCTGCCCCAGACCAACAGCCTGGGTTGGTGACCCATATCCCCTGCCAATCTGTTTCTGGGTGGCCATTGTTGTGAACCCTTTAACAACACAGAGAGATTCTAACACACAGAGAAGGAAGTAGATGCAATATTATACTGCTAATACTTGGTACCATTTATTGAGCAAATGCTAAGCGCTACATTGTGCTGATTACTTTACTTTCATTTTCTCAATTTCTCATGGCAACCTTGTGAGGAAGGGCTTAGCCCTCATTTTACCAACCAGCAAAAAGATCTCAGAGAAGTACCAGCTTATGACCACCCAACGAGTAAGGGTTATAGCCACCTGCCACCCAGGGCAAAGCACCTGAATAAAGAAAGATGAACTAGAAATTGTTCATCCAAACCACCTACATATCACCTGTCATCTGCTCTCTATTGTTGGGGCTCAAGCCTACTGTGCATCTTTTTCATTCCATAGGTAGGTTTAATCATCCCACAAAGATCCTTGAACCATTTTCACAAATGAGGTGGCTAAGGCCTTATCTCACCTCATAATCTCTTCTGCAAAATTCATATCACTTCCAGAGAGCTCAGTTCGCACATCCAGAAAGTCAATGAGATGGACTAGCTCAAGGATGCCAAATCCTTGGCATGCAGGTTGTCGCTTCTCCACCTGTGTCCAAGGCAGCCATCAAAAATGATTTACAGATCTCATTTCCACTGAACCCAGATGTGGCCCCAGATTCTTTTTGAAAGAGCTCTTCAGGAAACCATGACGGATTAATTAGAAGCTGGCACAGGAAGCGAATCCTATTTGCCCCCGCTGCTTGAGGAGACTGCAAAGTATCCTTCATGCTATGGCATACCATGAGGCCACGGGGCGTGGGAGGTGAACTGGCAATGAACTCAGGAGCTGAGAGCCCTGAGTCTAGCCTGATTTGGCCACTTGCCAGCTCTGTGACCTGGGACAAGCTCGTCCCCATCTTTAGGCCTCAATTCCTTCATCTGTATCATTTAGCTCCGTGGGCCCATCTAGTTCCAATAACCTGTGATTCATGGCAGATCACCTGATGGGGTTTGGATGGGAAGCGATCGCACAGAATTTGCATCCTAGGCCAACAAGACATCATCTGGGAGTGATAATACCTACCTTTCAGCTTATTAAGAAGGTGTCTGTGCTGGGCATTTGAATGACAACATCAAGTGCTATTTGAGATGGGGCGCCAATGAATCACAGTAGAAACACATATACTTAGAATCACAAATGCCTCAAATACTATTTGGGTCACCTGTATCTGACACTAGAGACCCCTTTATACCATGCCCAATGAGATGTTGCCAAGTGTCTGCTTGTATGCCTCCCATGACAGGGCGTTTCCTACCTCCCAAGGCAGCCCAACCCTTCTTTGGATACTTCTGAGTATTTGAAAGCTTTCCCTAATTTGCTACCATTACAACTCTTGGGCTCAACTCTTGGGCTTACATTGGACCTTACAACTCTTGGGCTCAAACAGGGCCATTTAATCCTTTTGCCTCTTCTGGCATTGGAAGTGAGTTTTCTTGTCTTCCACCTCTTTATTCCTGTTCAACCCTGCCATGAGACTACCTTGTCTTCATGCTAAAACATCCTCAAGTCCTGCCACTATTCCTTATGTGATGTGGTTCTGAGTATCCATGCCCTGGATATGCCCGGGGTTGTCTACACAACGTCCAACCTAAATGTGGCCATGCGAGCACGATCTGCTCAATGCGACATGAAGTGGCAGGTGGTGAGGAGGCTGGGATTCTGGGTCCTAGGGTCAAAACATTTGGGTCTGCACCTCCACTCTGTGTGACCTTGCATTAGGGACTTCTCAGAACCTCCACTGTTTTATCTGGAAATGACAGTGATAATAGTACTTGTCTCATGGGGTTATTCCAAGGACTGGGTTGGCTAATACATGCAAAGCACACACAGGAAGTGCTCAATACTAGCTATTACCACCCCATCTTTCTAGAGGTGGTATTTTCGTTAGCATAAACTAAAGAAATAACTTTCTAGCTGTGTTTCTAAGAAGGTACTGAGCCCTGAGAGCAGTCTGGTCATTTTGACATGGGCAAGGCCCAGCGTGTGGTCGTGGAGGGGTCTGGAGGAGGCTAGCACACCCAAGCAGTTAATGGCCAGGGGACCAACGGCCCACTCTCCTTAAAGGCTCAGAAAACCAAATTTAGAGCAGAGAAGTCTAAACCCTGGCCTGACAGAAAGCACCAAGCATATCTGTGAACTTGCAAGAAACTCGCTATTTTCTTTTTCTTTCCCAATTAGGACTGTTCATTCCAGGGTGTTTGAGAGCTGGTTCAGGGCAAAGTACGTGAGCCAGTAATGAGCTTTCAGAACGCTTTCCCCCACTCAGGTGGGGATCAGAGGAGATGCATGCAGGGCTGTCACAGAAAGGCGGAGAACGCTTGCTTTGATTCCTTGTGAGCCACTCTAAGTCCTAGCCAGCAGGTCTTCCTGCCTCCAAGCTAGGAGCCAAATCCTGCTCTAAGCAGAGGATGAGGAGCCTTAGAATCCCAGGAAACCTCTCCCGGCTGTTTGAAGAACCTCTGATTTCCCTTTGAAATGCCAGAGGACCCAGCAGAGCTCAGTGGGGAGCAGAGTCCTAGGGGAGGTGTGCTATACCCAGGAGATGCCATTAACTCATAGCTTCCCTTGGCTGGGCCAGCCACATGGCATCACAGTGAAGAAAAGTGCATGCTAAAAATGCCCAGGTTTGCTTTGTGACATTGGCAACCAAGGGAGTCAGGACCAGCTTCTGCTTCACCCTGAAGGTAAACAGGCAGGACTATTTTTCTGGTGTGTCTGTGGCTGTCTTTGGTGAATTTTCCACCATTGATTCTCCAAGTGTGGTTCATGGACCACCTTCATCAAAATTACTTGGGAGTGATATTTTTAAATGCAGATTCTGGGGGCCTTCCCCAGGCACAGGGACGAGGCCTAGGATGTTATATACTTAACCAGCTTAGTATGTATTTCTTATGCTCAATAGAATTTGAGAGTTGCTGCATCTAGATGTAAGACAAGTTCTTAAATACTCAACACATTCTGAGGCTGCTATAGCTTTCAGAGCAGAGAGCTTGTACACAGGGAACTAGTGAATATGGTTGGAAAGAGAATAGACTTTAGAGGGATTCATAGTCCCAGCTAGTTGTTGTATGCTCCTGAGTTTTGGGGTGGTTCATTACACAGCATGATAGTGACAATTGCTGACTGACACACTGATGGCAGCCATTTTCAAATTAGCTCCCTAAGCTCCAGTCATGGCTGTCTCTCTGTTCCTCAAACATAACACGTTTGTTCCCACCTAAGGGCTTTGCTGTCACTGGTCCAATTCTCCCAAGGGTACTCACAACTATCCCTTTCTCAATATTCATATTTCAGCTCAAACATCCTCTCCTCAGAGAGATTCTCCTTGACCAGTCTCTCCAAGCAGACCTCTTCCCTCCTCAATCCCCTTTCTTTCTTCCATGGCACTGATCACTTTTTGAAATATTTTTTTGTTTATTGTCCATCTTCTTTGGTTTTAAGATACCTTATTGATTATGTGCATTGCTGGGCCCTCACTGCCTAGAACATAGCCTGACATACAGCAGGCATTCGGCAAACATTTGGCAAATGAGTAAATACACCACTTTTCCTGGAACCACATGTCCAAGGTAACCAGGGCTAGCTCTGGGGTGATTCTTTCAATGTCCTCTGACCTGTGGCACTCAGAGACCCCTGCCTCACTTTCCACCATTCTCAGCCCCACCCCCCTCAGTATGCACTGTTGTCTGCAAGATTCCTCTAGTTTTCTTTCCTCCCTTCTCTCTCTGTTGGCTCCATGAAGGTGGAGTCACCATTGGGTCCCATTGTATGGAGCAGTGCCTGCCTAGCACATAGTGGGCCCTCAAGACACATTTGCTGACTGAGTGAATAAATAATACAATATGAACTTTATCCTAACAATTCCACATGTAGCCATCTATGCCAAAGAGGTAGTCAAACCTGTACAAAGTGGTTCACTGAAACATTTTTAAGGATAGCATAAAATTGTAAACAATTTAAAGTTTACTGAGAGTGTGCTAAGTAAGTAAGTTGTGATGTAGAATAATATGGAATTTGCAGCCAATATAAATGAAGCTCTTGATTTATGTGTGTTCAGATGACTTCCAGCTCTTTTCTGTTGTTATAAGTACACTGCATTAGACATCCTTGGTCTCAAATACATTTGCTCGCCTCTGATGTCCTTGGGATAGATCTCTAGAATTTAAATTATTGGGTCATTTGATATGAACTCTTTTAAAAAAGTCCTACCAAATACACCATGCTGTCCCCCAAAATTGATCAACAAAATTACTCAGAGCACCTGAGAAAACACTGTTTCTTTGTTTCTTTAACCCTTTTAAATCAAATGAAAACAGTATTGGCCCAGAGCATAATTAACAAGCAAGACATTCTCTATGAAAAGATTCAGTTAGAATGAAGACAAAGGCATCATATGAGCTCTGACATTCACATGCAACAGACACATAAATGGATTTCTCATAGGCTCCAGCTTTTGACTCAATGTATCCAGGCAACAGAAGTCTGGATTTAATAACAGATGTTCGCTGCATAGCAATCACCATATAATGCCAGGGTAGACTAAAACAGCATTTTATCAACCAATAAATGTGCTGTTTGCTTTATTTTACCATGTTGTTCTTCAGTTCCCTTCAAAACCGCGAGGACAGATTGAGTCACTCGGCATCTGCTGGGAGCAATATGCTTGGCTTCATTTAAAATGAAAAATCAGGTCTGTGTTTACATTTTTCACCAAAGCATGGGATCTGATGTGCTAACACTCCCAACTGGGCTAGCCGGAAGGGCTTTCAGGAAAATCTCAGGGGAAATGGGACCAAAGTGGGGAGTCAGTCACCCTTCTGGGAAAGACATATGGTGGCCCTTCCACTTTAATCAGCCCCACCAGAGGGAGGTCCAGATTTCCCCCACTCATAGACCAGTGTTGGCTCCTTCCCACAGCCAGCAGCTTTGAAAACAAGTCTACTTTCAAAAGGCCAATCACCCTGCAGTGTTTAAATAACAATCTATATGTAACCTGTAAATTCAGTGAATAAAACACACACAATTTTCTGAGGGCAAATGCTTCCAAGGTGGTAGGTAAGAAGAATGCCATTTGAGTCTGTCCAGGTTGACTGAGATGAAGTTGGGGAAGAGAGAACGGAGCTAATGGTTGTGAGGCATGTTCTATGTGCCAGGTACCAGGCTAACTTTTTATATATGATTTTGTTTAATGATCACAGCATCCCCCTGAGGTCATACTATGTGTCCTCACTTTAGTAGAGGAGACAGAAGCTTGGAGAGTTGAAGTCGCTTGCCCAAGCAGCTACTACATGATGTAGGGTGGTGGTGGTCTGTGGCAAGATGACTCCAGGTGACTTCTGAGGCTGGACTGTCATAGGCAATACAGCTTCTACCTTTGTTGCTGGGATGCTTGTTCTTGAAGCTTTTAGACTGTTCTTGAAGCAGGCTGGCTGCCCTGAAGCCAACCATCTCCTCCGAGACCCAAACAAGAAGGCTCTGGGGAAGCTTACAAAGCTCCCTGCCAGGACTTGTCAACAGACAGCCAGCACCAGTTTGCCAGCCACATGCATGAGCCAGCTTGAAATGGATCCTCCAGACCCCACTTGAACTACCCTAGCTGGTTCTACATGGAACAGAGACAAACCATCCCTACCAAGTCCTGCCCAAATTGCAGACTTGTGAGAAAGTAAATAATTTTTATTGTTTTCAGGTGTAACCTTTGGAATGATCTGTTATGCAGCGATAGCTGACTGATACACTGGGGAACTCAGAAGGTGAATAAAAGAGCCCCATTCACTCTCTAATTTTCAGTGCCTGGGTGAAACTTTTCAGCAAAGGAAAAAGATGTTTTCTATATAACAGTTGTACTAAAGTGAATTATTGAGAAGAAAGACCAGTTGCTGTTAGCTGTTCTTTCCCACTTCATTGTCCAACCCCACACAGGAAAGTCAGTTATGTTTCTAAAGGCATCCTGAGAAAAACTGTGCTCTCTTTGTCCAAAAGGAGAGAGGATGAAGGGGAAGTGGGTGTAAAGGAAGAAGGTGGGTGTAAAGGACTAAGTGGGGGGCAACTTTAAGCCACTCTGAGCAGCAGAGCCTAAGGGATGGACAGTGGGGATCAGCACACACAAATACAGTGCAGCCACAGGACCAGTATTCAAAATATTTAGTCACCACCCTAAAATGAGAACCTGGTTCCAACTTAAGCTTAGGGTTCTTATTTGACAATCCTCTCTACCCTCAGACTGAGGTGAGGACCTCCCAAAATAACTAAGATAGAATCTTTTAGCAAGGTGCCAGGTGGCTATATAGAACAGATTACACTGATTTAAAGATACAGTGCAATTGATATTTCTTGCATCCATTTTTTTCCTGCTTAAACTTGAATAACATACACCCAATTAAAGGGGAAAAATTTCAGTCTGTTGACTTCAATTATTTTTATCATAATGTGACTTAATATAGACACACATAAAGCTAGATATAAAATCCTTATGCTTACGGTTCTTATTGAGCTGTAAAACAGAAACAAATTTCCAAATTAAACACAAATAAGACTGCAAAACCAATAAACTTCAAATTAACAACATTAGTTTAATGTGAGGTGGATCGGCTGAAAGTGACTTGAGGCTTGCAGTGTGACTATGGTGTGGAGTTGATATACTTCAGCCTGCCTGTCTTCCCTTATGCTATGATGGCTCAGGTCTCAGAGCTTCTCTCTCCTGGAACTGCTAGGAAATTGTTTTTGTTCATAGGCAGGCACTTTAGGTACCGAAATCCTTCTCTCTTCCCTTTTTCTTATTATTTCATGACAATAAAAATAAAAACAATCAAAACCCCCAAATAAACCGGGTACCCAACTCAGCTGGAAGCAAATGCAAATATGGATTGTAAAATCACACGGCATAGATGAAGGGTTGGTGAACTTTCTCTGTCAAGGGCCAAAGGGTCAGTATTCTCTGCTTCGTGGGCTGTATGGTCTCTCTTGCAACTACTCAGCTCTGCTGTCTTATTGCAAAAGCAGCCACAGATCACACGTAAGCCAATGAGTGTGGCTGTGTCTCAATAAAATTTTGCTTACAGGCATTGAAGCTGGAATTTCATACAACTTTCAAGTGTCACGAAATCTTCTTCTTTTGATTTTCTCCCCAAAGACTTAAAACTGCAAAAATCAGCCTTAGCTCATAGGGCCTACAAAATCAAGTTGGGCGTTGGTTTGGTCCACGGGCTATAGTATGTGGACTCCGGGCACAGACTGTTACAAGGGGGTTATGACAGATGATCTAGAATATTAAAGTGATGTTTAAATTATTCTTATTTAAATGCAAATTAAATTTAAAAAAAAGTTACCCTCGAGAATTCACAGACCTGGAGAATAGCTCCACGGATTGGAGTTTGAGAGGCACTGCGCTGGAGCACCCACAGAAAGCAAGCTCTAGGCATGTTCCTCTGAAATGCAAGAGCTGCTGGAGTAAATCTCCTCCGTCCTCCACCGCATCTTCCTCCTCAACAGCAAGCACAGGTGACACATTAGGGGCATAACAAAAGTACCAGCAGCACCCTAGACCACCCACAGAAGCACTGGATAACTAGAGTTTCTGCAAAACACTGTTCCTTTCCAGCCAGCTGGGAAGAGACTACATGGTCGGTGTTGCCCGAAGAGAAGGATGCCTGAGCCGAGTGAGGCAGGAGCCCGGTGGCTGCTCTAGCCTCTGTTCTACTGCTTATTACTTGTATGACCTTGGGCTTAACCTCTCTCTGCCTCATTTATTTTGTGTGTAAGATGGTCATGCTGCTGCCAAGGCTCCTTGCCCTCCCCCTCCCCACATATATTGCGAGGTGTTATGAAGCTTAAATAAGATAGGAGGTGTGATGTGCTTGGCACAATACTGGACTAGAGTAAGCAGTCCACAGATAGTAGCCATTCATTGTCCTGGTAATGACTGTTGTTGGATAGTTACTTGAGCTCCCCTGAGCCCATCGGTAAATGGGGGCGTGGGGTAGGCTCACTTAGCCTCAGGGGGCGAATCGGTCACCACAAATTACGGGGTGGCACACACATGCCCCAAGCAATCATCAGCCCCTCCCCAGGACTCGAATCTGTTCCAGAAGCAAAGCCTCGAAATGAATACTTCTGTTCCAGTCAATAACATTGGACAACTTGTGGTGCAAACGGAGAGGCGATTAATCATTGAAACCGGAAGCATTTGATCCTACAGCAGAGAGGAAGCGAGTGAATGATTTCAGAGCTCCTCATACGCCTTGATCTTTTAAGCACTGCTTGTTCGGGTTATAAATATTTTGCCTTTGGTGTTGGCGTTTGCTGAAGCTTCAAGAAAGCACCGTGAATGGAAGAAGGGGGTATTTTGGTGCACAAGGCCCTGGGCATTGACTGGATTTGGGTGTTGGGGTCCTGCTTGAGTCCGTCTGCATGGAGCTTTGCTCTACTCAGCAGGAAAACGTGTGCAGGAGTTGCAATCTAAGAACCAAAACCTCTCAGCAGATGTTTTATTTGGCTTGTTTATGTTGTTTTGGTTCGTGCATATGCGTGTGTGTGTGTAATTGAGGCAACTCTTAAAAACTGGGATAGCATACAGGCGGTTTATGTCTAGCTTCTTTTGAAAAGTCAGAAGATCTGGCCATATTCCCCTGGGCGACAGCAGACTCAGGGGGAGAAGCAGCTCTCCCTTTAGACAGGACCTGTGCGCCTCCGCTCACCACAGCCCCCGCCCCCGCACTCCTTTCATCTTTCCGACAAGTAGACTGCTTGGGTCGTCATTTATTACTGTGCGTGGGGTGCTATTTGTCTTATAGTAGAGACATAGTTCTCTGTATTCACATCTCCATTAAACGTGGGGAAATGAAAGATAGATCAAGAGGGATGCATTTTTCAAGGAAAATGATGGAATACATATTTTCTTGTGATATTGAACAATATTCCTCTGGATTTTGTATGCAAATGGCCAACTCTGATCACTTGCATGCCTCATCTGGCCCAGAGCTACAGACTCTTCCTGATTCCTTAAACCTCCAGAAATCCCACTTTTAAGCCCAGTCTCATTATTTCCATAACTTACTCAGCTAATGTCTACTGAGCACCTGCTCTGCACTGGGCACCATGCTTGGCCCTGCACTACAGTGGTGAATCAGGCAGACATGCCTTCTGCCCCCTTTCAGGCTGGCCAGCCAGAGGAATCCCAACCAGGCAAACAGGCCATCCCAACAAAGGGCTGGCTGCTGTAACAGGAGGAAAGCCATGGCAGTATCAATTAGGGGGAAAACACGTAACTAGGAGTCAACAATCATTCCAGGAAGAACTGATGTTTCAGCTGAGACCTGGAAGGTGAGACAGAACGAGCTGTTCCAGGCATGGGGAAAGCATGTGCAAAGGCAGGAAGGTAGCTGAGAAGAGGGGGGGGGGGCGCGGAGCTAAGTCTTGTTGGAGTATGCAGGATGGAGGTGAATGGGTGTGGGGTGTGACTATCCAGGAATGAGGCTGGTGAAGGGAGCAACAGCTGGGATGGGATGCACAGACTGTTGGAAAGTGTTAGTGGTTCACTGGGGGATCTGAAAAGCAGGATTAGTCCCAGTAGCCAGAGGAGGGCAAGAGTCAGCCAGACCCCAGAAAATAACCATGCGCGGGAGGAGAGGGAGGTGAGCAGACCAGACAGACAGTGCAGGCTGCTAAAGGGAGGCAGGGCATCGAGGGTAGTGACCCCTCCAACATCTTTGCAGCAGTCCCCTGAACATAGGGGTGATGAGGGCACAGAGGACACAGTGCAGGCTTCAGAGCTGGACCGATGATGTGGCCGTGACACTTTCTGATGGGCCTCAGGACACTACTTTCCATTTTGTAGCCTCCTCTTCCTCACTTACCAATTGGGATACTGGTAAATACCTCCATGACTTGCTATGGGGGATAAATGAGGCTAAAAGCATCTGGCACTTAAAGAGAATGTAATAAAAGTAAGCTGATTTTCAACTGATTTTGGTGTGCCTTTTAAAACCTGATCCCTAACCTGGGATGACTTAACTTTACTTCCTCCCATGAGGCATCTCCTGTTCAGTGCCCCCACCTGGGAGGAGCCCTCCCCAGTGCCTGCCATCTGTCACTGGTGCTCCAGTGCTGACCTGGAGCTGGGCACAGGGCTGCAAGGATAATTACCACTTCTGAATCGATTCCTTCGAGCCCTTTTGAGCAGGCTGAAAAATGCTGTGATTAAAATGATTAAAAACCTGCCTCCTATTTCACAGCTTTTAATATTTGATGAGATTTTGGAGAGAGGAATGAGAGCAAGGCATGAGATCTGGCAGTTTACAATCCCAGTTTCCAGCCCTCTCAGGAACCTATCAGGGCACTGAAAAGGGGAGAGAGAGAGAAAGAGAGAGAGAGAGAGAGAATGAATGGAGATGAGGAAGGATGAACTGGTATGCATTCTCCAAGGGGGAAAAGCATAGAAAGAAAAGGAGATAAGATTCTCATTCTTCCTGTTCATGGTCTTGAATGCCAGTCATAATTAACATTATTATCATGAAAATAATGATAAGAGGAAGATTCTAGCAGCTACCATTCCTTAGGTATATATGCCAAGCCTGTGTGTAAGGAATATACATCCTTGAATTTTCCCAATGATCTTCTAAGGGAATATATTTTTTCTTAATTGTATAGAAAGAGGCTCAGAGAGATGAGGTCAATTTTCTGGTATTACTCAGCCAGTTATTGGAAGAGCTGAAATCCACACTGGGTCAGTTGGATCCCACACCCCCTGTGGACCATAAAGCAGAAATAAGAAAATGCTGCAGAAAGTAGGAGACCCTCGATTCTTCTCTGTCCCTGTCCATGACAGTTTTCTTTGGAGAGAACAGCTCCAGTGGTTAGATACCAAATGTCTGACGTTTTACTCTTTCTGTGACGGCAGCTCATTCTAAGCCTCTCTCCATGTTAATTCCCATTCTCTCACTGAATCTTAATTACTCCTCTGGAGTCTAAGTTCACTGAGGACAGCTTCCCTGTCTTGATTAAAATAATAAGCCTCACAAAGCTAACCGAGGGCTTGAAGCTTCCCAGGGCGAGGTCGGGGAGGGCACAGAATGTCTGCCAAGAGTGTCAAGAAGAGTTCATGGTTAGAAGACCTAGTCAGAGAACGTCCCTCTCCTGCTGTGCATCCGGGGCAGATTTCGGGGAGCTCAGTCAACTGGGTCACAATGGGCTTCGTAGAGAGAGCCAGAGGAGTCGATTTGTTCTCCAATTTTGGGAATGTTCCAGGTTACCTCGAAAGAGCTCTATCTCTGTGTTTCTGAGGTCACCCCGGGCCCCAGAGAGGCCATGACTGTTGGTGGAAGGGGGAGGCACAGGGTTGCAGCAATTGGCTGCCTTCCACCTTGAGAGGGAAGGGATACACTGGAGCCCATTCTGGGGAGGGCGACTCAATAGTGCACAGAGGCTAAAAACCATCCTGATCTAGAGAGGGAGGCTGAATGCATTAGCCACTGAGATTTCCAAATGGGGCGCAATATGGGAGAGGAAATAAACAAGTCTGGGCAGTTTCAGGGGAAGAGCCAGGACGGGGAAGGACTTCAGCTCAACATACGTATGTGTACTCTAGCTGCGGTGCTCTGTGAAAGGAGTCACGTGCCTGTGGCTGTGGTGAGCCGGGCACCACTAGAAGTGTGTGAGCTAAGGCCACTTACTGGGGATGTTGTAGAGGGCACTCAAGCCTAAGGAGAGCATTTATGAACTTTAAGATCCCTTTCAAACCTCAGGAGTGTCGTAAACATAGACCAGAAATCAATCTCTGTTCCTCCAGTAATTTCAGCATTCAGCACGTGTTTGGGACAGACCGACTGCTGGGCAATGTTTGTTGAATGAATGAACGATTCTCTGCAACACATACGCACCAAAGTGTTCAGAGACACCAGTGACGGAATCGTGTTCCAATAATAAGAGCCACAAAGTCTACAGTTCAGGTAATCCACAATGGCAATCTCCTTTACTGCTTCTATTTTATAGAGGAAAGAGCTAGGTTCAGAGAGGGGCAGTGACCCCCCAGAGGCTACACATGCAGAAGGTGGCAGAGCAGGGATTTGGACCTACCTGGGTCTGATGTCATAGCCCATGCTCTGCACACCAGGGCTGCCTTGACCCTGGCTGCAAACCTCACCCTCCCCACCCAGGGCAGCTCTTTGGTGAGACTCCACCTGCAGTAAGGAGTGTTCCTGTGGCCAGAACACGAGGTGTGGCGTGAGCAGCTGCCTCCACTGTCAGTTTTTCTGGATGGTTTGCATTCTCCTGCTTGCAAATTTTTGGTCAGCATTTGGTCTCCTCAAGAGCTCTCCCTCTGGTACTGGTGGCCTCCTCCTCCCCTCTACCCTGCTCTCAGCCACTGCAGGTCACCTCTAACCAGCAGCCTGCCCTGGACTTTTAGGGTCCAGGATGGAATTTTAGATCCCATCGTCCGTTGGTGGCTCCTGGCAGGAAAGCACTCTTGGCTTTATTCAGACTTTTGTCCAGAATGCAATGGCCTTGACCCACAGCCCCCATGCTCACTTCCCATCCAAACGTGGACTAAGATGACTCCTTACCGACAGCCTTTATTCCTGGCTCTGGCTTCAACTGCCCTTCCTTGTTGCCTTTTGATCTTTGTTTCTTTGACGATTAAAGCCTGACCTTCTGTCTGAGCTTGGAAATTCCTTTACACCTTCTGCCTTCTTGCCTGACCTCCTGTATGATCTCCTAATCTGACTGATCACTTAACCTCCTTGTGTCCTCTTAACAATGCAATCTCTAGTCTGAACTTTTTTCCTCCTGACTTCCCATCTGATGTTTGGTCTGGACTCTAACACCCTCATCTCCTCTATCCTACTTCTTACTCATCCCTTAGACCATGGTTTCTCTACTTTGGGCATTTTGGAACAGGATAATTATTTTTTTTAAATTTTATTTATTTATTTATTTGTCAGAGAGAGAGAGAGAGAGAGAGAGAGAGAACAAGCAGGGGGAGGGGCAGAGGCAGAGGGAGAAGCAGGCTTCCGGCTGAGCAGGGAGCCCAACGTGGGGCTCGATCCCAGGACCCCGAAGGCAGACGCTTAACTGACTGAGCCACCCAGTCTGGATAATTCTTTGTGGTAGAAGGCTGTCCTGTTGCACTGTAGGGTGTTTAGCAGCACACTTGGTCTCTACTCTCTAGATATCCGTAGCCCCCCTCCCTGCCCCACCACAGTTGTGACAATCAAACATGCTTCCAGATATTCTCAAACATTCTCTGGGGGTAAAATCCCTCTGTTGAAAACCAGTGCCTCTCACCTGAGTGCTTGTCCCTGCACCCCAGGCACTGGCCTGGATTCCATCATCTGCAACAACATCATCTGCACTTCTGTTTCCAGCTCATCTAGGTAACAATTATTCCCACTGCCCAAGCTACAAACCCCTGCCCTCCAGAATCAGATTATTCTTCTGAATATCCAGTGGCTTGCCACAGATTTTCTTTTCTCCATACTCCATGCCAGAGCTTCCTTCTTCCTGATTCTTTGTGCTTGTTTTCCTCCTTCTCTTGGTTTATGATTTTGCATTTTAATAACCAGTTCTATTTCCCAGGTGCTTTGGGTGGGTCATTAATTTCATGGTGTTCCACTCTTAACAGCATTGCCTCTGACAATCAGGGACCCATTTAACCTCCATCCTCCCCCTCCTCTGCCTTATTTTTTTGCTTTGATCCAAGCCTTCTCCACTGGTCCAGTCTCCAAGAGAGAAATTAACACTGGTCCATGTACCAGTGTAGACTATGAGGTCTCTGAACCACTGCAGATCTGTTTCCCAAGTGAGGCAGCATGGTGTAGGGGGAGAGCGTGGGTATTGCAAACAGACCGTTCCAAGCCCTATCTTGGTCCCTCCAGTCATTGTATGACTGTGGGCCAGTCACTGAATCTCTCAGAGGCTCAGTTTAATGCAATCTTTCCCCTTTCCTTTAAAAGCTTAAATGAGAATACATACTAGCACAGATAGCTCAGAATTAGAAGATGATTCTCCTCCCACAATTGTCCTCTTTTAGAATCCATCCTTATACAGATATTATTGCTAATATATGTCCTGCACTTGTCTCACTTTTGTCATCTTCTTACATATTAGGCCTCCTAACACTTTACTGTTCATGTGGAGATGAGGCCCTTGAATTTAAATACCTTATCTAATTACTCCTCCCAATGACCCTAGAAGATAGATATTATTTCCTCCCATTTTGCAGATGAAGAATTTGAAGTCACAAGGAGAAAGTGGCAGGGCCAGGATTATAATCTTAATTTTCCCTACTTAAAACACATGCATTGAAACAAATAGCATATTGCTCTCCATATAAAATTAATGGATTCAATGAGATAATGTATGTAAAGTGCCTAATAGTGCTGGCAGACAAGACTTATCAAATGTCAATTCTTTTCCTTACCTATTTTTTTTGGAGGGGGTAATAAATGGAAACTGTGTTTCAAAAACAGCAAAAGGCCTTTGTAAGTTATCCCCCACCCCCCGGCCATACTCTCCACTGGGCTCCAGGTTCTTGTAGGCAGAGTAGTGTGTGTCCCTATGCTTCCTGCAGCACCTCAGAGAAGGTTTAATAAATAGTTATTGATTCAACCATTGATTAAAGCAGCACTGAGGGTGCCAAGTCACCTCCTTGGTGGCTCTGTGGGGAGCAGGGGAGTTGGCGTGCCAGTCTGTGGCTGCTCCCAGACAAGGGCATTTGCATAACTGGAACGTGCTGTCCCCATCTTTAATAAAGATCTGAACGTCACTAATTGGCAGGCAGAGGCTGTGTTCTTTCCATGGGAATCAGGAGGGAGCAGAACGTGCCCTGAATGTTAATTTTCTATGCAGCCTACACTTGGGGGTGGGGGATAAGAAGGGGAAAGGAAGAAGGGCCAAGGGGCACAATACACTCTACACATGGAGCTCTTGTCTGGTGGCCATTTCATTAAAATGTCCTGAAGTGAAGCTAAAAGGACACAGAATTTGGCGCCAGGTAACTTGGTTTATGTTTCTGAGTCATTTCTTAAAAGCTAAGTCAGTCAGAAACAAATCTCTCTCAGCCTCAGTTTCTGTATCTGCCAAATGAAAATAAAATGATAATAAGTGTGACCTGCAAAAACATTTATTGAATGAATGAATGAAAACTGATAGATTTTGCAAAGGGATGAGGCATCATCCATAACAATGGTCTGTGCTGAAAAAGTGCAAACAGGAAAAAGGTCTGGTAAAGATAAAAAATAATGACACCACATGCAGGCTTCCGGGTGAGGGTGGACAAGAGTCCGTTGCATCCTGTGGTGAAGAGCAACACCATGTCCTAGCCCAGGGGTGCCCATGCCAGGCTAAGCAACTATGGGAGGTGCTTTTAAAGATACAGACTTACAGTCTGTATCTCTGAAGAGAGTGTTGTTCAGCAGGCCTGGGAGGGTAGGAGAATCCAGAAATCTGCATTTTTATCCGAGCCTCCTGCCATTCACCCTGTAGGCAGTGCTGATTCAGCACCATGGGCAGCACCACATTACAGCACTTCTCTACCAAAGGTGACCAAATGAAAAGACAGGAAAGATGCTGTTCAATTAAATGTTGTTCTCCATTTACCCTCCAGGATCCTTGGGGACATTTAAGGATAACTGAGCAGGGGTGAGATAATCAGATAATAAGAAAACTATGAAGCTACAATTTTTGAACACCTCCAGAACATTAGTATAGTTTTTAATATATTATTAGCTTTGGCAACTGTGTTATTATAAGATGTACCTTATCAAACATGCATGACTATAGCAATTAAAAGTGATAAAATACAAAATTATCAATAAAAGGCCAATGGTTTCTTTCTGTATTTGTGATAATCATTTGTGGACCCTTGGGGTGTGGGCTCCTCAGTGAAGTAATGACTGCATTGAAGATGCTGCAGACCTTTCTTGTGCATCTACTCCTTGGCGTGTTCACAGTGTGCTGTGACATGGCAATGGAGGAAGGAGGATGCAGGGCAGCTGGGAATTGTGCGTGCATGCGTGCATTCATATGTGCATTTGTGTGCGTGTGTGTGTGTGTGTATAAGAACAGTGTTTGGAGGCGGGGATATATTGAGATGGGAACTTTCCTGAATATGTCCCAAATCCTAAAACCTCCACTTCTAAACTGTGTGCATGTGTGCCTTTGCATTCCTCTGCAGGTAAGGTATAGGAAAGAAGGAGACCAAGGAAGACTTTAATTGTACATATCACTTATGCCAAATATTTAGCGCAGATCCCCCTGCCTTAGAAATCTTGGGCCAGAGTGTGAGTAGTTTGGAAAAGAACAGGAGAAGAAGCTCAGTCCGGGGGCAGGTGATGTTAGGGTTGAACAGATTGAATACAGGACCGTGAGCCTGAGTCCAGCAGGCTCCGAGTACCACTCCATGCAGTTCCATCAATAGCTGCCACTGGGATGTAATACCAATAAAATGAGCAACTGATTGATCTGCCGTCAGAACACTCACTAGACTCATTTCTTCCCCCGCTGTGCCTGCATGGCTGGGCAGTGTAAACTGTGCCCCAGCCAAGGTGGAGAGCAGAAGCCCCTGCTAACTCAACAGGCAAGATAGTCACTTGTGCTCCAGGGGAGGCTTCTGACCAAGAATAGGGATGAATAAATGACAGGTTGGTGGATGGAAGATAGGGAAGCTCTGGGTTTTTTAGGCTCTCCTAGCAAGTCTCCAGCACTGCCCAAGACTGTAAGGGCAGATTATGAGGAAACTAGATCTGGATGTGGAGGGGTGGAGTGGGTGAGAAATGCCTCTGGAAACCAAACCAACAGTCTAAAAAAATGTGGTGGCTCAGGCCCTGGGCTCCTCTTCCAGAGCGGAGGAGATGATGGACACTGCCTTGGGGCCAGGGACTGCAGGGAGCCACAGGTCTAGACCAGGTCCCATGTGTTATTCCAGGGCCTGAACCTCATTCTGGGCAGACATCCCATTTGCTGTGTTTCATTCTCTACCTACAGCTTAGAGCCCTGGGCTCAGGAAGACATATTTCTCTGTACTACAATTCCAGGAAAGTTTAAATGCAAATTTGCTCCTTCTTGAAAGGACTCTTGAGAAAATGGAGCATGCTGTTTTCAGACCCAGGAGCTCAGGGGCTGAGAGACGGCATGCAAGGGATGAGGGAATGGGGGTACCCATAGGATGCCAGGCTCTGAGAAGAGTTTTTGCAAAATAAATGCACTTGCAGGGACCCACTGGACTTTGGAACTGCACAAGGGGAGGGAGGCCAGAGAAGACATCCACCAGATGTTTATCACGTGTCTGCTGCATATCAAGCATTTTTCCCACCACTGGGAGTACAGAAGTGAATAGATAGGTGAGGTCCCTGCTCTCACAGGGCCCATGTGCTGGTGGCAGAACCCCAAGAGTCACATGGTCCCTGGGCACAGATTTCAGAATGAAGCTGTTACATCCATGTCACTGACCACTCATTTATCCCTCGTCACTAAGTATTCCTAGGCTCACCCCACCTCCACATTAGTGTTGGGCCCTCTGCCTAGAATTCCCTCTGTCTCTGATTGGCCTTTCAAATGCATGTTTGTTCTTAGGGTCTCAGCTTCATTTGAGGTTTCCCAGGAGGCTCCTCCTGTCATCCTTCCTGGGCCAGCTTCCTGTCCTCTTTGTATCCACCTAGCTTAGCATTTGCCTTTTCTATTGGTCTTTGAGAACGTAATACACTCCTTGGGGCTGGGTCTGAGTCCTAATCATTTTGTAGCCTTGGTTCCTAGGTTAAGGCCTCCCACCCAGTGGGAACTCAATAAATAAGTACCACATTGAATTGAATAGACCATTCTAGTGTACCCACCGTGTGCACCAAACATAATGGGTGGTGGGAGATGAATCAGACATGGGTGCCTGCCTCAAGAAGCTCCCAGTCTAGTAAAGGGTGATCAGTCCCAGAGGAAGAGACTTTGCACTTAAGGGATAAATGCACAGGTGAGCTTTAGGCAATTCCCTGAAGCAACAGGGACAAGAGCTGAAGAAGGCAAACACTGCCTCTGATCTTGCCTCCCATGAGTCCCCTTCATACACCTGCTCCAATCCACCTTCTGAACGGCCCTGTTCCTGGCCTGGCCCCACCCCCTCTCCCTGCTTCTTTTTAAGAGGTCCTCCATGCCTGCAGTGCTCTCACAGCCATCTCAGCCCATTCAGTGTCTGCCCACCCCTATTGTCACGGTCACTGTGGCTGCCATGTCATCTGCATGCCAATGGCCCCCAGTGGGGTTGGTGGTGCAGGCGGGAGGGCAACGTTCATCTGAGGACCTAGGGGCCAGCCAAGCAGAACAGGGACTTTTAATTGACATTTAAATGTCAATGCACCACATTAAATGTTATGGGTGTTTCATCGCAGTCCGAGAGGAGCATAAACACATCTCCAGCTTCTTAATCACTGCCCACATTAATTACAGATGCCCTTTGGTAAGTGGAAACAAACCACTGCGGATGCCACGTTCCAGCCAGGAGGCTGGGCTCCTGTCTGCTGGAGAGCAGGAATGTCTGTCTTGTATAGGGTGATTTGCCTGGCCACTGGGCCTCCGGAGGGGATCTCTCCTAATGAGAAGGCCGCATAGTTAGAGATAGAAATAGGGAGAGACCAGTAGAGAGGAAGAAGCAGGGGAGAAGCAGAGAGAGGGATGGGAAAGAAGGGAGAGTGCTGGGTCAAGCTGGTACAGCTCGCTGGGTCAAGTCATTGAGAGGAGAACAGAGAATTCTCTTACAATGCTTTTTGCGGCAGGCCTGGAGGTTGAGAGGGGGTGCTAGAGTGTGGGTGATGGTTGGCTTAATGAGCTCGGCCTGCCCCCCGAGAGCTTACTACCCTGAAAACTTGGCCTCTCTTGGCTCCACAGAAAACCTTTAAGGGAACTTCTGGAACCTGTTTTACACTGACCACTGGCATATTGTCTCATAAATTTTTTTCTCACAAAGCAGTTGATTTACACAGAATGAACATATGTCATATATGTCTATGTTGCAAAGCATACCACTGAACATCATCTATGAACTAGCCATACCCCCAACTTAAGAAACAGAACAGTGACAATGTAGCTGAATGTCCCTTGGCAGATACTGTTGGCCTTATTCATATGGATGAGGATGAGGGATAAAGCAGGAGGGAACTGGGGGTGTGAGAAAGATGGTCAGAGGGGCTGGAATGGCAATCAAGATGCTATCTCTGGTTGAGATGTCTAAAACTGTGAGGTCTTGCCCTGTTGTGGGCCTTTGTCCAAGCTGAAGTGGCTTTATTCAGACCCTTGACACATCTGTTTAATAGCCTTACCATTGTCAGGTAATTAAGTTCAGTTTCCCTAACTTGCACCAAAGCCCTCACGGATCCTGGCCAAGAACACTGGGGATGCAGAGGTAAGATGCCCAGGGGCCCTTCTTTGAGGATCCCCAGCCTAGAGGGGAGGACTGACAGTAAGCGGGTTTTGGCAGCACATGATTTCCAGGACAGTAGAAGGGAGATGGGTAGGAAAGACCCCAAAGTAAGACCTAGCTGGGGAGAAGACAGAGTTTAACAGAGGAGGGGATTTTGGGGTTGGACTTTGAAGGATGAATAGGAGTCTGCCTATAGGCCAAGGAGAGGATATGGCCATCCCAAGCAGGAGACAGAAAAGATGTGAAATTATGAAGTTTGGGGAACTGTGACATGTTGGCAAACAGTTCCTAAGCTAAGTACTGGGGAGGAGGCCAAAAATAAATAATATGTGTCACTGCTTTGTAGATAATTTGACATATATGCAAATAACTGTGGGTTTATTATGATAGCTTAACTAAGAATGATATAAACAATGCTCTGAGACTACAGAAGTAGAATTTTGAAAATAATTCATTTATCTTTACCTCTATCAAATCTGTAAAAGGAGTTTATGTGGTTAGAGAGGAATTAATTCTGTCTAGAGTGATGGTGGATGCTGCCTTGAGGAGTGATATTTAAACTGGGATTGAGAAGAGAATTCTCAAGAGCAGATCAGACAAGGTGCCAAATAAGGATACTGGATAGCCCAGGGTAGACTTGCACTAGGAAATATTCAGAATCAAAGCCTGACTGGGGTGGAAGACGACATAGGCATCATTGTCTTTTTTCATTCTTGTATTTGGAGAAATACAGATGGAGAAACTGAGGCCCTGGGAGGAGATGAGACTTGTTTAAGGCCACACGGCTTATTAGGGGCTAACAAGATACAGCCCCATATGTCGATCTGCAATTTATGGGTTGGATTTACAAGCACTTTGTTTTATTTTATTAGGTTTGTGTGTCACAGCTGATACCCTTAAGGATTTCTGTTTGTGCTTTTCCAGCTCATTAAAACATAATAATAGACTTGGGGATCATTAGGGTTTCCCTGAATCAGCACTAGGCTGCCTCTTTTGGAAAAATGCACAGGTGGGCTGGATGGCAGCACCCAGGGTCATTCCCAGTTGGTCCCAAGGGCTGCACAAGCTGCTGGATTGACAGCTTCCATGACAGCACAGCCAGGGTCACACTGAGAGACCTCCTGAGACCTTGAATGGAGTCACTCTATCCACTCCCACCTCGCTCTGACCTTTTTCTACCGGTGAGCTCGGTGTCCAGTGATGCAGTGGGAAGGGATTTTTCCCTGAGGCCCCAGCCAGCTTGAACCTTCTGATTTAGATGGCAAGAGCAGTTTAAATAATGAGCATCTTTGACCTTAGTTCTTTACTTTCAAGTTCACGGTCACAGCCACCTGGGCAAGCGATATGATGCAGTCATTTTATAAAAGCTCAGGGAAGAAACAGGGCTTGACTAAGGCACACAGCCAGGGAGGAACAGAAATGAGACTTGTTGCCCAAGCCTGTGTAACTTAAAGTACAGTTCTTTCCTAAGCCAGAATGTCTATAATGTGCTAGTAGACTAGCGACAGCCTCAGTCCTGAGTGTGGGAAGATGAAGAGTGGCCATAATAAAGGCTAGCAATCATTTAAGGCACCAACATGCTAGATGCTGTTCCAAATACTTTACCTGTCTCCTTTCACCTAACCTCCATACAACTTTATGCTAGAAAATTTAGGCAAAACCCAAATTTCTCACTGTGACTGCAGAGCCCTCTATGCTGTGATCCTGGCTATTCTTCAACTTTATTGCTGTCCATTTTTCTCCCTCACTCCAGTCCAGCTACTCTGGCCTCCCTCTTGTTCCTCAAACCTGTTCCCACCTCAGGGTCTTTGCATAAGCGGCTCCCTCTGCCTGAAAAGTCTCTTCCATCTAATGGTCATATAGCTCAGATACTACATTCACAAAGAAGCCTTCCTTGATCCCCACCGGCACTATTTCTCAACCTGTAATTGTTTGTCCCCAAGAGGACAGGGCTCATATTGTTCACTGCTGAGTGTCTAACCTCAAGCACAAAGTTGGACACACAATAGGGAGCTCAGTAAGTGCTTCTAGAATGGGCTGCATGAAGAATGCCAGAGGGAGGCAGGAGAGGAGAAGGTAAGGGAAAGAAGGCATGAGGCCCCAGAACCACCTGCCTGTTGCCACCCCTCCAGGTCCCACCTCTTTGAGATGCCTTCACGATGGACATATCTTTGGGAGAGAAAACTGTTGACTGAAGTTTATCCAATTCATTCCAGAAAATATTCGCCATGCCCTAATAGTGGCTAATAACTTACAGCACTTAAAGTATGCCAAGTCCTTTCAGCGCATGAGTTTGCTTTATCTTTTTGACAACCCCACAAGGTGGATACCTATGGAATCCTATTTTACAGCTCAAGAGACAGGCCCAGGGGTGCTCTGTCACTTGGCCAAGGTCACACAGCTAGCAAGGAGATTGCACACGGGGGCTGGGACTGGAGCTTTGGCAGCCTTGGCTCTGGAGTCTAGGCACTTAACCTCTATACTCCACTGCCTCTCAAGGGAGGTAGAGGGACCTGTTCAAGGTCACATAGCTAGTATACAGAAACTCTGGGTTATAAACCAAAGGTCCATCCAACTCCTGAGGCATGATGACCTCAGCAATTGGAATCCAGGCAGCAGATCAGCAAGAATTCCCCTATATGGCAGCTGGAGCAAGATGAGGATCTAGAAGCATTCTGTTGCATTGAGGAGTGGGGTCCCCCAAGTGCCTTTGCTAATCACAGCTCAGATCCTGGAACAAATGCCCAGGGCCTCTCTCATAAAATGAGTCTTCTGCAGATGGGGCTGAGTGGAGACAATCAGAAAAGATGTTCCAGACTGCCAGAGGCAGGCAGCTGGCTCCAGCCCGCTTCCGGGCCCATCTGCCACACACCTCGTATCTCCTCTCCCACCCTCTGTCTCTCTTCCCTGCTGACACCAGCCCCCTCCTCCCATCTTTGCCTGGGGAGAAAGCTCAATCTGGGGGAAGCAGGTCCCTGCCCAGCGAGAGTAAGGGAAGTGTAGACAGCACGTGAAGGAGCTCTAGCTGGTGGGGCCAGCCGGCAGTGAAGCCAGGGGCTGGACGGCACACAGTGTGAGACTCCAAGTATCCCTCAAGATCGGTGGCTTGGAGGCCTTCCTTCCCACAATCACCTCTCAAACCATTCCTTGCAGCTCCTCCAAGAAAAGCTCTGGAGTTTGGGATCCCCTGGAATATAACCCATATGGGAGGAGGTTTTATGACATGGTGGTTTAGACAAACTGTCAGGCCTATCTGAGCCTCACCCATCATTTGCTGTTGACCTGAGGGGAGTGGCTTGATGAACCTCATTTTGTTCATCCATTGAATGGGGATAAGAGAATTTGCTTCTTAGTGCCTTGCAAATTAAGTGTACTGATGTATTTCATGTACATAATGCTATTGAGGACAAAATAGTATGTATTTTGTGCTCAGTAACAGTCAAGTTGTTGCTATGACCATTGCTGGAATGGGTCAGAAGTTCCTAGCAGGCTGGTCTACACTGGCCCAGCCTTGCCTGGTCACAGGGTACCTGGAAGCCAGGCTGAGCTTGGTTAGTGTTTCTATCCCATTAGCCTTTCCTCAGCAACTGCCTTCCCCTGCCTTGTCTTCTTGGTCCCCCCTGAACTATGGCACAGTCTCAGTAACTCGATTCTTTACAATTCCTAAGGTCTTCTCAATTTTCCTAAGACTTTCAAAGATGCCACCCAAGTTCATTTCATGAGAACTCTGAGTCCCTGTTTCACAGAGGAGTTCAACCTCACTACAGAACCACTGGGCAGCATGTCTCAGGAGGAAGCATTTGCTCCTGACTTGGCCAGAACTTTCCAGCAGCTACCCAATAGTCATGTGGAGCAGAGCCTGGGGGTGGGGTGTGGCATCCCTGGGACACAATGCCATAAAGTAGAAAGAGCAGAAGCTGTGAGGTCAGCTTGCCTTTGGTTAGAGTCCTGAGACCACCACAGCTGACTGTGTGACGTTTCCGCTCAGAGCCTCAGTTTCCCTACCTATACTATGGGATGATAATGCTGATCTGGCAGGATTATTGAGAAAGTTAAATTAAACACCAGACCGGTACATAGCAGGTGCTCCATACATGTTGGCTCCTGGAGGGGTAAGCTCTGTAGGGTATGGAGGGTATGGTTCCCACCTCAATTCTCTTGCCCTAAAAGGCCTTCGTTGGGAGCAGCTTCCCTAGTGCATGAAGCAGGTGCTCTGAAGTCAGCCCACTGCTGCTGATAATCAGGCTGAGTGGCATGTCTGCATTAACCTGAATCATGGCTGAGCTCAGTCTCGGCCTAATTGGTGAACCTAGGCATGCAGGTTGTTTATTGGTGGAGCAATGGAGCAGTCTGAGTACTCTTGTTCTAAGAAGATGGGGCTGGGAAGGAAAGTGATTCTGCCTCCGCCTGCCAGCAACGAGGGATAATTACAGTGCTTGTCAAAATAAGATGTGGAGATAGAGCCCATTGCCCGCCAGCCGGCTTCTCAAATCCCCTGGGAATCCCTGGTTTAATTAAATACCTGCAAATGCTCAGCGCTGGGTGTCAGCAACATGCCTGGATTAAAAGTCCATCCCAAATGCAGCCAGGATGAGCACGCTGCCCCCCGCCCCCTTCCCTGCACGGGCTCTGGGTGGTGCGGAGGAAGGGGTGGGGGAGAAGAAAGAGAAGAGGAAAATACAGGAAAGAGACAGAGTGGCAGGAAGATCTGGCTGCAGCTGAAGGGATTGAATGGAACATGAAAAGAGTCTTCCAACTGGGAAGAATGCCTGCAAGAAATTTTCTCTCTTGATTAGGAAAATAAAAGTCACATCTTTGAGTTTGGCCATAAATGGTGAATCTCCATCTGGGAAAGGGGAGCTGGGCTGTCAGCCCTGAACTTGGTCTCTAAGACGATGCAGCTTGTTGAGATTCATGCTCTCATCCAGCCATCTTCTGCCATCCTGCTGGCCCCCTTACCTCACTTTGGCCCAGTTTTGTATACAAGATCCATCCTGTCATTCCACTGCAGAATGGCCAAGCTTGGCTACAACATTAGACAAGATGAAACTAAAATCCTGGGATGACAACCGGAAAATAAACACCGATCATACCTTGAATCTGGCTGAGCCAGCACGCAGAATGCAACTTCCTCTCGGAGGCTCCCGGGACCTTCTCACCATTCTTAGTGATCACCAGCCAGAGTCTACTCTGGCCCACCTCCTACTGATTCTAGACTGGGGGCCTCAAACCAGTGGCCTATGGGCTTGGGCTTGGTCTAGCTAGCCCTTAGCTATATTTTTTCTTTGGGATGCAGCCTTTTAAAAATCAGTTAACTGTGTATGACATCTGTATATTCAGGTTCTCATGAAAAAATCTGATTCTCATGAAGACCTGGCCACACTGGGCCGCATTCCCACAGGCTTGAATGATTAGCTGGAGCCGAGGAGCAGCTGCTCCCTAGAGATAGGACGTGCCCTTGCAAACATTCGACATATGTCATTCGACATATAGACCTTGGAACGTGAAGGCAAGAACCAGATGTTGCCTGCCTGAGTTGTACCACGTGCTGAGTCCGCTGTAAAAATGTCCTCCCAGACTTCCTCATGGGAAGGGTAAGCCTGTTTTCAATGGTTCATCTATCCATCCACTCACTTGTCAAGTGTTACTGAGCACTTCCTCCGTTCTAGGTACTGTGGGAAGCCTGGAGACAGAAGGTTAAACCAGACACACATCTTAGATGTACCTTCTCACTCCAGGCTTCTTGTCTGAGGCCCTCCCCTTACTTATAAGGAATAGTAACTGGGAATGAACAACCTCCCCTTCCAGACGGGCCAGCCATGCTATGAGGTGTCCTTACCCTCACAGACCCCAAGATGGCAACTGTGCCACCAAACAACTCTGCAACACTATTGTATGTATAAGACATGCATTAGCCTGCTGGGGGCAGGGGGTGGTAGGGGAAGAGCTTTCTATTGTTCTTTTTTTTTTTTTTAAAGACTTTATTTATTTGACAGAGAGAGCACAAGCAGAGGGAGAGAGAGAGAGAGAAGCAGGCTCCCTGCTGAGCAAGGAGCCTGATGTGAGACTCGATCCCAGGACCCTGGGATCATGACCCGGGTCAAAGTCAGCCGCTTAACCGACTGAGCCACCCAGGCGTCCCATCTTTCTATTGTTCTAACTCATGGACAACAGAGGGGAGGTGGCATCACATAGGGTTAAAAAGAATGCGGATTCTGGGGCAGACTGCCTGGGTTTAAAGCCTGGCTCAGTGCTACCTTGGACAAGTTAGCCTCTCTGGGTCTCAGTTTTCCTCACCTGTTAAATGGGGATAATGATAGTTCTTACCTTATGAAGTGGTTATGAGAATATCTGTAAAATGATTAGAATGTAGCAAGAGTTTTATTTCAGGGTATGGTTAATAACTAATGAGAACCAGAGATGCACACAAGTTCTGAGACAGGAGAGCGATCACATGATTTCCAGGCATCCTTCCCTGTTCAAGATTTTAGGATTCGTTGCAAAGCAGAAGTGTTCCTCCTGGGGCTGTTGTGAGTGTTATCCAGAAAGTGCCTATGGTGTTCTATCCTATGCCTGGGCCACAGGAGGTGTTCCTTGAGGTCGTTTCTTCCTCTCTCCCTCAGGCACTCGGCTGACAGCTCGGTGCTGGTGTGTAGCCTCAGCACATCCTTGGGAGGAGTTCCCTGCATATCCAGCAGCCCAGAGCTGAGGATGATGTCATTCACTGCGAGCCTCCAGGGCCACCAGGGTTTCCAGGGAAGGGAAGGAGGTGCTGGCCCGGGCTCCTCAGCAGCACCAGCCCTGGCCTGGACAGCTCCTGACTGCCGCTGGTCCACACTATTCCCTCTGCCAATTCCTTCCCCACACCTAAGCTCTGAAAAGCATTAATGGGAGCTGGTCATTCCTGCTTGAAACCTGCTAGAGGCCTCCCGTTGCACTTAGAATAAAACCCCACCTCCTTAGCATGGTCCACAAGGCCCTGCATGGCCTGGCCATTGCTCACCTCTTACCTGCTTCTTCAACTCCTCTCCCCCTCATTTACTGTGGTCCAAGCATGGCTTCACTCCTTCTCTTCTCTCTGCCTGTCCCGAGGGGCCTTCCTTCTTCCCCCAGATGTTTACATATCTGGCCCCTTCCTGTTACTGACACCTGAGCATAAGTGCCACCTCTCCAGGGAGTTCTCCAGGATTTCCACATTTAAAACAGCTCTCCACTCCATCTGCATTACCCCTCTCATGACCCCTGTTTATTTCCTTTGTGGCCCTTATCATCACCCCCAATTATCTTATGGGTTTGTTTCCTTGATTGTTGTCCACCTCTACCCCAATTAGTAGAGCAACAGATCATAAATCCCATGAAAATAAACATTTGGTTCTGCTCTTTTTTGCTCACCTCTATATCCCTAGCCCTCAGCATGGTGCCTGGGACACAGCAGACTCAATAAATATTTGTGGAATCAACGTGTGAATGAATGGATTAATTCCTTTCAGAGGCCAAGAGATGTGCCCTGATCCCTCCCAGGGTCTGATACTGCAGTGAGACCTCCTGTGACAAATGGTTCTAATTTTAATAATGTCCTAAAGCTTGGATCAACATCCTTGATCTATGGAGTGGAGGACTCGTTCCCCCTCCAGCCCATCCCTGACCTCACCATGAAGCCCCAAACACAACCACCTACACACATGCATAACAGCATGTCTCTAGTGAAGGTCATACAGATAAATGCAGAAAGCAGGCAGGAGGCTAAGCAAAATCACATAGTAGTCCATTCCAGGATGGAGATCAGTCAAAGCCCCAGCTCTGACTGCTGAGCTGGACCCTGAAGGATGAGTATCTGTTTTGCTAAAAGACAAGAAGTAGAAAAGACAAGTAAGGGGAGGAAGATGAGAAAGGCATGCTGTCAATGTGCATGGTGTGCCTGGGGTACAGTGGGTTGAGTGGAGCTGAGCAGGGGATACATGTGAGCAGTGAAGAGATAAGGCTGAGAAGAGACACTGGAGAGGCTGGAATCCCAGCTACACCACCCAGGCAGCTTCACAGCAGGCCTTGGAGGCCTGGCAACTGGTTGTCAGTCAGACTTAAGCTTCAGGATGATGACATTAGTGCAGTGTGGGGCATGGATTGCAAAACTGGAAGTTAGAGTCAGGAAAACGAGATAAGGGGGCTGGTGAGAAAGGACCAAGGCTTATTCAGAGGTAATGGAATTTCACAGAGATATGAGAAGATGTATTTAAGAGTTATTTAAGAAGTAGACTCACAGTTCAGTTTTTAGTGACCAACTGAACATAGTATTAAGTGATAGGACAGAGTTGAAGATGACTACTACTATCATCACCATCATCACTGTTACTGTCATTGTCATCACCACCATCACTGTTACTGTCATTGTCATCACCACCATCACCATCACCGTCACCTCCAACATCACTGCCATCATCATCATCATCACCAACACCATCATCATCACCACCATCACCATCGTCATCATTCCAGCTAACATTTACTTGACTTGAACTATGAATTAGACATTGGCTTATTTCGGGAAGACTCCTCAGATCCACTGGTGATTCCGTAAGCCTTAAAAGCCACCTAGTTTGCTTACTTGTCTCCCCTGAACTTCCTTTCCTAGATAAATGCTTTCTTCTGTTCCAGAACCAAGTGTGTTTGTGCTTAGTCTTTCTTATGGTTCTCGTGAGTGGCACAATTATGTCAGTAAGTTCTGGAGCTTCTAGTCTAGACACAATAACCAACTGCCCAGCCAAGTGCCCAGATCATGGGCCTGTTCCATGGCTATGGTCCAATAACTTAAGGAACTGGGTTCTAACACTTGATATTTCTTTCTTAATGCTTCCCATGACAGCTTAATGCTCTTATAAACTCCACAAAACAGAAACCATATCTGTTTTCTTCACTGAGGTATACTCATAGTTGTAGGCATGGTGGGCATTTAACAAGTATTGTTGAATAAATGTTATTTATATCTCTATAACCAACTTATCACTGTTCATTGATGGAATATAAATAAAAATTGTCAAAAGTGAATTCTATCCAAAAAATGAATTATCCAAGTGCCTTATATTTTTGTGGTCAAATATTTTCAAATATGATGAAAACATCGAATCAAACAGGCTTTTCAAGTATAAGACTTCTCAGAACCTTTAATGTTCTAATGCATGTGGTGACTCTCTAAGAGAAGTTTCAAGTACATAACATTTCTTAAGCTTATTTAAACACAGAGGCCCTCCACGTGGTCTAATGCTTCCAGGAACACACTTTCAGAAATGCTAGAGTTCAGTCCAGTGCTCAGTGATTTCAGCAGCTGTAGACCAACCATCATTATCTCAGGTTCCCTTATTTGTACTGTCAACATGGTTAAGGGACAGATAATTGATTTTATCAATTAGTTGCATGAATGTCAGTTCCTTAAATCAGAACAGGTTTGCTTTGCCAAGAATATTATCATGGTCTAAGGTTGGTGCTAAAATTTTTTTTCTTTTAATAATTTAGAATCCAGGGACATCCAGGTTGAGGGTGTTATGCTAAGTGAAATAAGTCAGAGAAAGACAAATAATACCATATAATCTCACTGCTATGCAGAATCTAAGAAATTAAGCAAATGAACAAATAAACTTATGGACTCAGAGAAGAGTGGTGGTTGCCAGGAAGGCGGGTGTTTAGGGGGTGGATAAATGGCGGAAGGGGGTCAGGAGGTACAGGCTTCCAGTTGTGAAATGAATAGGTCATGGGGATGCGTTGTGCAGCGTGGTGACTATAGTCAGTGGTAATGTAGTGCATATTTGAGACTTGCTGAGAGTGGATCCTCAAAGTTCTCATCACAAGAAAAACAATTTTTTTATAACTTTTTATGGAGATGGATGGTGACTAGACTTACTGTGTTGATCATCTGCAGTGCATATAGATGTCAAATCATTATACTGTACACCCAAAATCAATATAATGCTGTATGTCAGTTACATATCAAGTAAATAAATACATAAATAAATTTTAAGAAGAACCCAAGAATTCCGTATTTGAAACTGTAGATGAAAGTCTAGATTGACTGAGGCTTATATAAGGCATATACTTTTTTAGCCCAGGTGAGATTTGTTTCCATTACAGCGAATACAGCTTCTGATGACAAGGCAACTGTCTGTGTCAGACTTGGAGTGGTGACAGAGGGGCTTACCTTGGGGTGTGCAGAAGCCAAACAGGGACCTCATCCCTCATAGTCATCATGAGTTCCCTAGCCCACTGCCCAGCTTCTCCAGCCTGTCTCTATGCTAGAGGTCCCAGCATCAGGATTCTCCTATCTAGAGAGGGACAGGATGATTTAGCCTGGAGCAACTTGGAAATCAGTGACTCTGAAAGCAGGTTTATTACATTTAAATAAAGAGCTGTAAGAGAGTTATGCACTCATAGACCACTCCCAACTCCGGAGGATAACTGCAACCCTGCTTAGAAATCAGGAGGTAAACTGGTGGGGTCCACATAAAACTTGAACCTCAAAGGGCTAAACCTTTGATATAATGTGAATGAGAAATGAATTAACATAGAAAATCTGCCTATCCTGACTTTGATGTTGGAGTTAGGTGGGGGAAGGAATGGGACTCATTTTCCTGAAAATTTGTAACCATATGCTAGCCCTCACTTGGGTTTATGGTCTGAAAAACTCAAGTAGAAAATTTTATTTAAAATGGTCATGGATTAGTAGTTTTCCCAGGTGACTGGAAGAAGCACACAGCCTTTTCTGGAGAAGTGAAAATTTAACACAGTCCTCAAATAATTCTCAAAGATAAAGTTCCAAGGAACATGCACCCTCAAAAATTATAAAACATACAAGGAAACAAGGCACTATGAAAGAGAGCCAGCAGGAATAATAGATAGCAAAATCAGATCTGCAAATCTTCAGGTGTCAGAATTTCTATTAGACACAGAATATAAGATGACAATGTTTATATGTTTAAAGAAACAGAGGTGTGAAAATATGAGCAAGTAACAAGATACTATAAAAATGTCTTACCAGATTTGAAAAAGAATCATATAGAACATATAGAATTGAAAAATACATTATTTAACAATTTTAAAAGTCTCAATGAATGGATATAGATAGGTTAAATGACAAAGCAGACATAATTGAAGACAGAATTAGTAAACAGATAAAAATAAATAAAAATTTTCTAGAATGCAGGCTAGAAAGACAAAAATGGGAAAATGAAATATGATTAAAAGACATGGAGGATAGAGTGAGAAGACCTAACTCAGGACCACTGCTTATGATCATTCAGATAGTATACAGCAAAATTCTAGAAGGTGTAGGTTACATCACAATTGATGACAGAGAAATATTAAAAGCAGTCAAAGAGAAAAGTTAGATCATCTACAAATAAACAGCAATTAGGGTAACAGCTGTCTTCTCAACAATAACAATGGAAGCCAGTATATAGTGGAATGATATTTTCAGTGTATCAAGAGAAAGTAATTGACCACTTGCAAATGTATACCCAAGAGAAATTATATTTCAAGAATTACAGCAAACTAAAGACACTTTTGGACAAAAAAGAGTTCATCACCACAGATCCTTACCAAAGGAAATTCTAAAAGATATAGCTTAGTCAGAAGGAAAATTAACCCAGACAGGTCTCAGATTCACAAAAGAATACTAAGCAAATACATGATTAATATGAAGGTAAATCTAAACTAAAATTACTGTATAAATTAATAATGTTTAATTTGTTCACATGATAATAACAAGATAAAGTACTATTTTCAGGTAAGATGAAGTAGATCATGGCAAGCACCTTTCCCAGTGCAACAACTATCCCCCCCCCCAAAAAGGAAGCTGCAAAACCAAAAATTTTGAACATATCAAAGAGTATGGAAATAAAGATTAAATGGACCAAAATTGCAGAAAGATAACAGCGCTTCCTAGGTAAGCTGATAAGTGCTGACAGCTTTCTTCCCTGGGGATGTTTGTGATTCTGGACATGGGTTGAGGCTGGCCTTGGCCCAAGAAGAGGTAGTTTACTGAGGGAAATGGAAACTAGTAGAGCTTTGGGCAGTTGTTCAAACTGGTATGATGGATTGAACACTAGAGGATCCAGAAATAGAAGGACAGTTTTCCCCCGTTGGACACTGCCGAGTGCTAAAGGAGCACAGGTAGCATGGAAGCTGAGATGGAAGACTGGAGTAAAATCTCATAATCTCATGATATTTAGGAGACAGAGTTCCCCTAGGGGGAGAGAGCCCAACATAAATACCTGACTGTTTTTGCCCTTTTTAGGGATGAAGAGAGAGAGACAATCTGGGCTCTCATTCAATAGCCTTGGAAGGCCACACTCAAGGAACAGGGACAAGCCAGATGTGATGGATTCAGTGTGTTATAAATTGCAACCCATCCATGACACACCTCAGTTACTGACTGGACTGAGATAATCAGCCTTTCATCCTGTCCCCCAGTTCAGGAGAGGGGGAATCTCTCTGGTAGAATATATCTGCTGGAGCTTCTGTAGTTCTTTACTACACAATGTTCAGCATACAGTCAAATTTATGAGGACTGTGAAGTGGCTGGTAGTGAGAGAAAAAAAGGAAGCAAACACAAAAATAATCCACAGAAGATCCAGATATTGTGGTCATGAGCCAAGGATGTTAACTATGATTACTTTGTTAAAAAAAAAAAAAAGAGGAAATGATGGACAAAATGGATGAAAATATGTAGCCTTCCAAAGTCTACTATCAACAGTTACTTGGAATGAATAAAAAAGTACAAACTTACTAGGTGGGTTTAACAGCAGGAAAGACATAACAGCCTATAAGATCAGTAATTTAAAGACAGAACAATAGATAAAAATTAAACTAAAATCAGAGAAAAAAGAAAGTAACGTCAAAAAAACAACAGAATATATGTATAATGTAGGTCATTGTAAAAGGTCTAACATACATATAATTGGAGCCCCAAAGGCAAGGCGAGAAATTGGGCAGAAACAGTATTTGGAAAGATAATAATCAAGAGTTTCAAAACCAAGAAAAGGCACCAATTCAGCAAAACCCCAAAAAGAATAAACACAAAGAAAATCACACCTACACACTTTACAAACTGTTGAAAACTAAAGACAAAGAAAATTTCTCAAGAGCAGTCACAGAGAAAAAAAGGAACAAATTATCTTCAAAGAAACATTAATAAGTCTGTTACCTGACTTTTCAACAAAAACAAATGAACTCTAGAAAATGTCTTTAAATGCTGAAATAATAAAAAAAAATAATAACAAAACTGTCACTCTTATATACCAGCAAGAAAATCCTTCAGAAAATGAAACAAAATAAAGACATTTTCAGACAAATGGAAACTAAAAATCAGCAAAAACTTAAAGCCATCAGACCAGCACAAGAAGATATACCAAAGGAAGTTCTTTAGACTGAAGTAAAAATTATTTCAGCCAGAAACACAAAACTGTAAGACTAGAGAACACTACAAAGGAAATATGTGCATAAATATGCAAGAATTTTGCCTATTTAAGATGACAATATTAATGATATCTTGAGGGATTTAAAACATATTTAAATGTCAAATGTTTAACGACAATAGCACAAAAAGCAAAAAGGGAGCAGCGGAGCTCACCTGTTGTAAAGTTCTTGTGTTGTTTAGGAAGGAGTATAAGTCCAAACTTAAAAGTAAACTAGGATGGCTAAGCCTTATACAGGCTAAAGATGTATATTGAAACTTGTAGGGTCACCACTGAAAAGTAATTCCAAAATGTTAAGCCAAAAGCCAATACAAGAATAACATAAAATAATAGAAATGTTTGTTTAATTTCCAAAAAAGACAGCGAAGAAAAAATAAAGAAAAGAAATGACGAATAAAAAACATATAGCAAAATGGTAGAATGAAGCCCAACTGTATCAGTTGGTATATTAAATATAAATGGATTAAAAATAGCAAGATGGAACTAAAATAATGAACCATGGCATTTAAGTTGGGAAGGAGGTAATCAGAGTCCAAATACCGTCAAGCTATCATTATTCAGAAGAAAGCTAAAGATATCAATGAGATTTAGACTTTGTTAAGTGTGCATGTTAAAATATCTAGGATACAGGGGTGCCTGGGTGGCTCAGTTGGTTAAGTGTCTGCCTTCAGCTCAGATCATGATTCCAGGGTCCTGGGATCGAGCCCCACATTAGGCTCCCTGCTCAGCAGGAAGCCTGCTTCTCCCTCTCCCTCTGCTTGTGTTCCTGTTCTCACTGTCTCTCTCTGTGTCAAATAAATAAATAAATAAAATCATAAAAAAAAATCTGGGATACATACTTAAAAAGAATCAACCTAGTAAGCTCGCTATTCTGAATTCCTTTAGAAGTTCTTATCAGTTACTCTGAATTTTGCAGTTAAGTCATTATTCAAGTCTGTACAGTTACAAGGTTTGGTAGAGAAGTAAGTTTTCCTAACACTAAAATATTTACTAATGAGCCTGCCACTTAAATAGTTTATACTCAAGTAACACTATTTTCTGACCTTACTCATCTCACTTAAGCTTTGTTGGTTGTTGTAAATGTTTGAAGATGCAATGGAAATTCAAAGGAAATTGATGAAAAGAAAAAGTGCAAATCTTGAAACAGATCAGGATTTCATGAAGTTAGCAAAAGGGCTGTTGGAAAACAGCTCCGCTGACATTTAAACTACAATGAAGAATTGGCAGAGTTAAACTAGTTAAGAATTGAAGAAGAGAAAATCGACAAAGATGCCAGGTGTCTCAAAAGAGAATAATTTTATCATCTGATGACTAGAAGATGCCCTTGGGAAAACTGATAAACTTCTGAAATATTTGCTCAGAATGACACTCTGTATAATCATGCTGTGAAAGTCAAACACAAAATGAAGAATGTTACTTTGCACTAGGATAGACCTCTGTCTAAAAAATTTCACCCCCTTCCCCCTCAAAACCCTAATCAACACTTGATAATTCTTATTTTTAATTTAAAAATCAGCTCATTTGACATTAGAACCTACATTTTGTTAAGAGAAGATAAAAAAAGAAGTGCTTTCATGCTTTCAATTTGTTTTTCAAGGTATGATCCCATTCAAACTTTCCCCCCTTCAGTATTTACAATGAATATTTGTTGTTTTGAGGAGGTTCTCTTTAAATGTTATTTCACTAGCACCAATTTTCCTTAGAAAAATAAGGACTGCCTGTGTCTCCTTTCTTTTACCCAGGAAGCATCTTCCTGTGTATATAGGCATGTGCGTCTTATTTTCTTTTCCATGCAAGACTGGGTCTTGACACTTTCTGGGTTTTGACAGTTACTACGAACCAGGCCCTCTGCTAAGTCCATATCTATGAGACATTTAGACTTAGAAGCTGAGGTCTAGAGAGTTTAAGTAATGACCTTGTCCCGTGCCACATGGGAAGTTTATGACTCAGCCAAACCAAGCTTTTGATTGGGATGCTATACTTTCTTATTCATCTTTCTCTCTCCAGGGGCCATCATGGAGTCTGCCACCTAGTAGGTACTCGGTAAATGTTGGCGGGTCCACATTGTAACTTAACTCAGTTAAGGTCCTCAGTTCAGTGTGCGATGTCCAAACAACTCTGACTAGCATTGTTCAGTTTGACTTGTGGGTGTATGGCTAGAAGCCCAGGTGCTATAAATCTGTATGCGGATTAGAAGCTTTAGAAGAGGAACTGAGAGTGGAGCATCTTTTTCCCATCTTACTTTATAGCTATCACTGGGATGGGAGAACTGGAAGGGAACCAGCTGGTCCTGAGCTGCTACAGTGTGCCAGGCAATCACTGTCTGATTCAATCTGTTATCTGCACCTCCTCAGAACTGTGCAGTAAGTATTACAATCTCATTATTGAAGATGCATAAAGTGGACCTCAGAGAGGGGAAGGCACTTGCCCAGGCTGCACAGCCCGCAAGTGGCAGAGCTGGGGCTCAAGCTGTCTGACTGCAGACCTCTTCCCTCTTTCCAACACTGCTGCTTATTATGGTTTGGACCATCTGGATTGGGTCAGAAAGCGGCGGTTGGCAGGGGGCTCTGCGTGGTGGTTCTGCCACTGCTGAGAAGAAGGACTGCAAAGTACTCAGTCACCTGGGGGGGCTGGAGGGTGAGGTTTCAGAGAGGGAGCTTGCCGGTGACAAGTACTGACTCGTCCAGCCCTGGTTTCTGGGGCACGGCTAAGAGCATCACTCACTCGGCCGAGAAAGGTGAATGCCTCCCAGTGAGATTCATGGAGCTGGTCCCACTTGCCATCAGGGACTGGCTAAAAGCTTTTTCTCAGTTCAGACAGAAGCCTCACATTGGGGCACTTGAGGGACAATGTAGCAGGCTCAAGAAGGTCGAGGAAAGAACCGACCTGTCCAAGAGGGAGGCCTCAGGCCCGGCACTTGGACAGAGAGCCCATGGGACTGTGTGGAATATTAGGTCACTTGCAGTGTAGGAACAGATGCAGCAGTAGGAAGGGGCCTCAAAGTCATCCTTTTCTCATCCCCCACCTTCAGCCCATTTTATAGATGGGGAAAACAAGGCGCAGAGAGGGGAAGGGACTTGTCTCAAGTCACACAGAAAGGATGATCAGGACCATTATTTTTATAGTGTGATTCCATTTATTTGAATTTCAAATTAAATGCAATACTTAAACATGTATTGCTTAGGGATATATCCATTAGTGGTAAATTTTGGTAAAATTTACCAAAATGGTAAAAATGGTAAAAAAAAAAAAAAAACGGTAGATGGGAAAGGGAGTGAAAGGAGGATTGGTACTTCTTAAGTACCGGAATATTCTGTTTTCAGCAAAGTGCAGTGTACACAGTGTATTTTGTTTTTACTGCTCTCCAAGCCCACACTTCCATAGTTGGAGAAATGAATTCAGAAAGGAGAAGTTGTTTGCCTACACATGCTATGAGATCATCTAGCCCTACGCCCCCATTCTATAGATGGGACCACTGAGGCAGAGATGACACAGCCTAGAATGGCACAGTGAGCAGCATCAGATCTTCCAGCTTCTGTACACCTTTCGGTGCAGCCCCAGTGAGAAATGCTTGGGGTCCTTATGCCACTCACTACACACTTTAGCCATTTGCCCATTTAGCTATGGCCTTTCTGGGGCCTCATCTTCTGCAGCTGAAGGTGGGTCCTCTGAAGAAAGAGCTGCCGTCGTGCAACCCTTTGTGCAGACCCGGGAGTAAAGGAACTCATCGTTGTTTCTGATTTATCAGTTGTCTCAGGGCCCTGCTAGGGGTGGGTCACCATCACTATCTCACTACTGAGGAGGGGACTGCTCAAATTCGTTAACCTCCAGTCTATGGTGTGCTAAGGGAAGGGCAAGTCTTCACCACCTGGGCACTGTGCATTTCCCACCTGCTATCTGAGAAGCACATGGTAGCTGGCATACTTGTGGGTAAGTTATAGTCTCCGGGATCCGTGATCGTAGCCACAGTACCTGACAATGGATGTAGGAATAAGAGCTCACTATGGGGATGCTGTGTGAGGAATGTGGATTCATTTTCTATTTGCCAAACTCAGGGTTGTGAGTCTCTCTGGGCTCCAGCAGCCTCCTCACTAGGTCTCAAAATACTTTTGAGACTTCTGCAGCAGGGAGTGAGGGTTGGCTCAGGGGCAGGTGCTCCATGCACCAAGTGCAGCTGGTCTCTCTGCAGGGCGTAGGCTGTGGGAGCCATGCCCCAAGAAAGCTCTTGGGCTGATTTCCATGCCTGGAAATCTTGGTTGTCTCCCATTTGAATTTTCCTGGTGTGTAGTGAGGAGAGATTTCCCTGGGATCTAGAAGTGAAGTAGTGTGTATCGGAGCCTCGTTTGACACAGGTAGAACTCGGGCTCTGAGAGCAAAAGTGAGCAGGTCAGATCCACACAGCAAGCTGGTGGAGCCACTGAGGCCAGCCTACAGCTTGAGGGACGATTCCCTTATTATTACTATTATTTTACAAATCAAATCTCTTCTTACTTCAGCTTGAGCACAAAGTCACTGGGGAGGATACATTTTTATTCACCCTGAGTTCTTCATATGCAAGATATTCACCCCAAGAGCAGAGAGAGCTGGGTTTAGAAGACACACTTCAACTTGGAGCTATGGGCTTGGCATTTGCTCCCTTTAAGATAACTTGCTTAGCACCTCTGCTGGGCCAGATCCTATTCCAGATGTGGCAGAGACACCAGTGAACAGGCTGACCCAGACCCGGTCTGGAGTCTAGCGGGGGTGATAAGACACTAGACAAGCAAGTAAACAAATTCACAAGGTACATTTAGGTTGGAATAAGTCTCCCAGGAAAATAAAGTGGAGATGACATGAGACACTCATGGGAGCAGGGGCTACTTCAGCGACAGTGGTCAAAAACAGGAGGAGGGGGGCATTTTTCCCGAGACCTGAATGCTAAGAAGGAGCTGCCAGCATGGGAAGGCCTGGCAGTCAAAGGCAGGACCAAGCCTGTTTGCAAAAGCACAAGGAAGCCACAGAGAGGGTGGGAGATGAGTTCAGGGAGGTCACAGGGCCAGGCCAGTGGCTGTCTTGAGGGCTATAGTCAGGAGTATGCATTCTACTCCAGGGGCCAAACGAAACTGCTGGAAGGTTTATGCCAGGGAGTGATAGTCTGACATGTGAACTGATGGTGATTTGTAAGAGGCAAGTTTGGTAGCAAGGAGACCAGTCTGGAAACTACTGCAATAGTCCAGGCTAGAGGTGAGATTGGCTTGGACTAAGGGGCGGTGGACAAGATGAGAAGTGGAAGAGTCAGGATGCATTTTGTAGGTCATGACCACAGGACCTGCGAACTGTATATGATGATGTTTAAGGCTAGAAGAATGCATGAAAGCACAGAGTGGGGGACAGGAAGCTAGCCCAGAGCCCTGGGGCCAGCCACCGTTGAGTAGGTAGCAGGAAGAGAAACCAGTGAAGAGGCATGGTCAGAAACGGGGTCACTGAATAGTATCGGTCAAATGAATGGATGTGTGGGGGGGGGGACACGGCCAGGTCTTTGCCTCAGAGGAAAATCTGGTGAAGGGCTCCTAGGAAGGATAATTCTCCTCAGCTGGAGCGTGGAGCACTGAGCACACTGCGGTCATTTGCTTCAAGATCGTCCCCGTGGACTGAGAGCTTTTGAGGGCAGGACCTGGGTGTCATTTACGCATCTCTTGTGCCAATGACATGGCTTGATGTGAAGCAGGCTTCTGGAATGAGGACTAGAGGACACAACTATGTATGTCATGGGATATGAGAAGTGCCCAGAGCCATCTCTCCTAAAATAGCATCCCCCCAACTCCCCTCACACCCAGTGGCAATGGGGTCTGAAACTCCAGCATTAAACCCACTCCAGGCCTGAGTCTTTCGCTCTGAGTGAAGCCCTGTCTCTAATTAGATTTTACAGTCCAGAGGGATGCATGTTTCCTCCCACGTCCCTAGGCTCCATGCAGGGGAGGAGAGGAGCAGGAGAGGACAGAGTGTCTGGAAGCAGGCTGGGGATAGGGAGGAAAGGAGGTGAGAGTGAAAGGGGGAGCCCCCACCCCGTGAAATTCAAAGCCACGGCCACCTGCTAGGGTGTTGAGAATAGGAGCTGCCAGGCTATGAGGCAGGGCTGGCCTCAGGGGACTTCCCATCCCTGAAAACTACTACTGTAAAGGGTTTTTGTAATAATAGCAAATAGAATATTTACCCTCTATTGTGTGTCTGCCTTGTCAGGCCATGCGGGGCTGATCAAATCAGCCCTGCTTAACGATTAGCCTGGATTCCAGCCTGGCATGTTCCTCAGACTTGGTATAGGGACGCCATGTCTACTTGAGAACATGCCTTGGAAGTTTGAGCCACATGCACTCTGAGGCTTCTCTGCCCGTACCAGAGAGGGAGGGGATGCATGATAGTCCTTAAGGGCTCTAGACTTAGTCCTGGCTGAGAGCAATTCCCAGAGCCCCAATTTCCTCGAATGTAAAATGGGAAGAATCACAGTAGCTTCCTCCCGGTGCTAGTTGAGGGGTTATGTGAGATTTCATTTGTAAAGGGCTTAGCATAGAGCTAAACTCAGCTTGTGTTAATTATTCTTGCTTTAAACGCCTGAAAAGAAATAGTGCCAAGTCTGTGGCCACGGGGACAGCTGCTTCAGGGTCTCAGCAGGACACTTTAGCCCACTCAAACTGGGTAACTTGAAGACAGTATCACAAAGGGACTAGCTACAGTGCTATAGCCAGGGTGTGGGAGAGCACGTGGAGACTGCAGTACCCTGGGCTAGGAACAGTGGGAGCCTTTAACACCCCAATCTAAAGAGTGGAGGGTAGCCATGAGCACCAGGGACAGGGTTGCCTGGGGAGACGTGGCCCCTTCTTGAGAGCCTGGGCAGCCCACTACGACCCTATGGGGAAGGAGCCTGTGAGTAGATATCTTGATGTCATTCTTCTTCTGCTCTCAGGTTCCTGCTGGTGTCTCCATTTAGAAGCACCAGAAGCCAGAGGCAGGGGCCTCACAGATAGGGTCCCCCCAGATTGGCCTCCCTAGCCTACAGGGAATAGGAGGCAGAAACAGAGCCTATTCAGCACAAGGGTTTGTGTGAGGGGAAAGGGGGGAAAGCAGACACTTGCCTATGCCCATGTGACAGTTGGAGAAACTGAGGCACAGACGGGTGACGTCACTTGCCGAGAATCACAGAATTTGGGCCACCTGACTCCCAAGTCCATGTTCTTCACCATTATCTCACATGGTTCCACTCATCAATACTCTGAGTTGGGTGTTATTTTCCTCGTTTACAGTTAAAGCAACACATGCTCAGACTGGTGAAGTGACCAGTCCAGGGTCACACAGCAGAATCCAGATGGTAGAAACCAGGCCTGAGGATCCCAACACCCGGCTGCTTTCATCACTCAGCGCCTTCCTGCCTTGTCAGGAAGACAGAAGCTTCTGGAAGCTAGGTTTAGATCAGAGCTGCTACCTCTCTGAGCCGCCAACCCAAAGTGAGATGGCCTATACCAAAGAATGGCTGTGAGGGTGGGTGCCCAGGGAGGGTTGGTGGCTCCCCCTTCGAGAAGCCCCGTTCTCTCCTCAGCAATGATTTTTCCAGAGCAGAACTTCACAGGTTTGACTCTCTCCTCTCCATCTCGCCTAAGGCCCCGGAGACATTTCCTACTATCCTTCCTCCCTCCTTGCCCACCCTCCCCTCTCTCTTTCCCCCTCCTCCCCCAGCAGCTTTCCGAGCTTCTGAGTGGGTTTTCTTTGACTCTGTTCTCTGCACTAGACAGATAATACATAAGGCTGTTTGCCAAGGTCATTTTTAACTCCAGTGCACTGCAGGTGAGGGAGGGAGGGAGGGAGCATTAAATCACAGAGAGCCAGCTCAGGGCAGCTCCCCTTTCCCTAAATTCTCAGCAGGTGTGTGTGCAGGGGGAGGGGACACTCTGGTCCCACCCCTCCGTTCCCCTCCCTCTAGCTTGAGAATTGGGACTGGGCTGGCAGCAGGGAGAGGTTTGCCTGCCATTATTTCATCCTCAGGGAGGGTGAAGTGAGGAAAAAAGAGTCAGAGGAGGAGAAGGTCCTATTGATGATGGTAGACAAACGGTTCTGGCCACAGTCTGGACAGAAAATGGGCAGCTCTTGGGGGAAAGTGGGAGAGGACTCTGCCTGTTTCCTAAAGTGGAGGTCTGGTCCTTTCTCTAATAAGACACCCATTCTGCTGATGGGAAAACTGAGGTCCAGGGAAAGTAAGGCAGTGTCCAAGGACAAACAGTAGTAATTGGTGGAATGAGACAGCAAACTACCTGTGCCCTGGGCCAATGGAAGGATCTCTCAGGTCAGGACTAGGAGTCCTCAGTTTGAATCTAGACTCTGCTCTGATTTTCTGTGGGAGCCTGGGAAAGCCACAGCCACTCTCTGGATTTCAGAGTTGGATGGTTTTGTTTTTATTAAGCACCATGTGTGAGGTACTGGGATACTGCAGAGAGCAAACAAAATCTTCCCGTTAGGGACCTTATATTCCAAAAAAGTCTCATCTGGGCCCTCAGCTGGCATCATTTCTAATCCCTGGCACACCCAACTCAGGTCAGTGTTATTAATGCCATTTCACAGGTGACAAGTTCGAGCTTCATCTCTGCCCTGGTGAGACCAGAGGAGGCGACTCCTCCGACAATTCTTTCCCCTTTGATGTTCGGGCAAAGAGAAGCAGAGCGCAGGTCAGGTGATGCTGCATATCGCAGAGACCTGAAACTTTATTTATTTGGTCTAGAGATGAACGATGAGATTTTTTTTTATTCAAAAATAGATTTAATTATGTTTCAGTTAGATTTACAATGATATTAATTTCCATTCCCTGAATACACATGGCAGACAAGTGTTTATTTAGGGAAAGGCCTCTACAAGTGTGAGAGGTGAGGGGTGGGGGCCGGCAGCCTGGCATTTCTGACCTTTCTGCAGGTTGTTAGAGCGTGGTCCTTCACAGAGTAGAACAACAGGGGTGGGGAGGGGTTCCAGAGTTTCAGAGAGTTTGGGACTAAATAGGAGGGAGCCTCTGAAAACAGTCCCTTCCATCTTTTGATCTTAGACTTCCCAGCTTCCAGAACTGTGGGGAATGAATATTGTTTATACGCCACCCAGCCTATAACATTTTGTTACAGCAGCCAGAACAGACTAAGACACCTGTCTTCTGGCTTTTTCTATCCCACAAAAGCTGCTGGCCTTTCTTTGTGGCCTCTAGCTCAGAGTAACGATGTTAAAGAAAGCTCGTGTCTTCCCTCCTCTTTCTTTCACCCATGGGCACTGAGCTGCAAGGCCGGAGGTCAAAGCTGGGGAGTGGAGGACACGGAAACCCCTCCTAAAGTCTCCAGAGACAGGAGCTGACCTAATCTACACCGCACAGGACAGAGCCTGGCAGGCAGCCCTGCTCGTGGTCCCCCTCCAGGTTGCTGGGACAGCCCTGGGACCGCAGGCCCTGCAGCCCCCGAGGCCCCAATATCTCCTTGTGCCCGAGGGGGAGGGGAAAAGGGAGGAATGACCTGGACTCCAGAGGCCTTGAAGCTCAGATGAGGAGAATACCCCAGGGATCAGCACTGACCTGTGATCTGAGGCAAGATGGGTCAAGGACATCTGGGTAGATGCCACTACAAAGAGCCACAACAGGGTCTGCTGCCATAGGGACGATTTAGCAGCTAATGAGAAATGGAAACTTTGAGAACAAAGAAATGAGCAGCTACTGCTGTGCAGGAAACACATTCGTCAGACTCCGGGAAACCGAGGCAGGCAGCATAGGCCGCTGCACACAGGAAGAGGCTCCTGCTCGTAAGCAATGTCCTGGGCTGGGAAGCAGGCGGCTGCCCTGGCCTGACCCCCAAGAGGGCCCGTGCATCACCTCGCAGGCTCACGCCTCCTGGGCCTCAGCCGAGCAGGACTTGCCTGGAGCTTGCCCGGGGCAGAGACTGCCTGGAGGCTGAGGCTGGGCACCTTCTGGGGCCACACCGAACCCATGGCTAAATAACTCCCCGGGAACACATTTGAAGGCCTGGCCCCACAGCCCACCCAGTCAAGCCCATCACCCTCCTCCCCGCTCCCTGCCGCAATGAACATTTATTTACTATTTATCAGAGATGTTGGTTGTGCCCAGTTTGGAGATCAGGAGACTGGCATTTGGAGAGGGGATAGGATGTCCCCAGGGCTGCGATCTAAGAGATGAAATTTAAACTTTGTGCGCACGAGTCTTAGGATCCAAAGTCTGAGCTCTTTTGGTCAAACTTTAGCCTGAGTCACTTATGAGCACAGTGGCCCTCGGCTAAAGAGCCTGTTACCCACCTTATAAAGAATACCAAAACGAGCCTAGAGGTGGCGAGCCACTGATCGGATGCCACATATCTAGGAAGTCATGGAGCAGAGTTCCACATGCTGGGCCCTACCGCGTCCCAGGCACTGTGCCACGTACTGGGCAGATGAGGCAGTTGAGCCCAGTGGGTAAGGCTCCCGAGGCTTCGACCACCAGCCAGGCTGTGGACTCTGGCGGCGTGGCTTCAGGCAAGCTAGCCAACCCTGTCTGCGTGAGTTAGCTTCCTTAGGTGAGGAGTCGGGATAAAAATAGTTCTTGGCGCATAGGATTGGGAGATAGCATGAGGCAAGCAGGGCCATGCTCACTAGAAATGCCCCATAAATGTTGGCTCCCATGAATCCTCACTACACTACACCTGGTTTTGAAATGTAGGGATGAGGGAGGTGCCTCCTTGCCCTCTCTGAGCTCTCTGATCCGTGTGTTCCCCTTTCTTGGTATTCTCAATGTCCAGAGACCCCTCCCCAATTTGGAGTACAGGCAGGGTTCCACAAGGTGGAAGGCAGAGACCAGAGAAGGCACTGCTTGACTTTTGAGTCTCTACACAGACTTGGACAACTGTAGGCAAGGACATAGAGACATGAGAGGAAAGCTTTTTGATTTCTTGGGCTCTCTGAATTCCAAAAGCCCAGAGCTCTGAAGGACTCATGCACAAATACCAGATGTGGAAGGCTACATGCTTGGCCAGAGAGACCTGTGCCTTACCTCTCCTTCCCCTGCCCTGTACATAGAATGTACCTGGACAGGGGTGAGGAGGAGAAGAATCAAAAGGGAATGAAGTTGAGGTATTTATTGGTGGTTATAGGAAAGGGGGCTGTCACCCTGCCCTCCAGCCAAGTCCCATGGGCAGGGGGACGCAGAAACTCCCTACATAGCCAGAGGGGCGGCTCTGAGAGCAGAGGGTAGCCTTGCAGCTTCGTAGCCCATGATCCAGGCACCAAGATGATTTTACAGGCTGTCCAGGGGCAATGGGTCTGAGGTGGTGTCAGAAGACCTCATTCCACAAAGCCCAATATCTCCTTGTGCCCGAGGGGGAGGGGAAAAGGGAGGAATGACCCGGACTCCAGAGGCCTTGAAGCTCAGATGAGGAGAATACCCCAGGGATCAGCATTGACCTGTGATCTGAGGCAAGATGGGTCAAGGACATCTGGGTAGATGCCAACACAGACAAAAGACAGAGGACAAAATGCCCTCAACTCTGCTCCTTCCTTTGGCACCCTTGCCTGAGGGCTGCCAGACATGGAAATGCAACTCCAGACAAGAGGGTGGGAAACCTGAGCTGACTAAGATTTTGTTTCTTTCACTTGGCAGAATGGGAGCTTGAAGTTGAAATTAAGTTTGGTTCCTGAACAATAAAGAACACAACAGTTCTTGCAGGCCTGTCTGTGGTCTGAGTTTGCTGCAGTCTGCAAACCAAAAAAAGTCTTAAAATGAAGTACTGAGCTCCAGGATTTAGGTCAGTCTAAGGACTATAAAAAAAAAGAAGGGTCTTGGAAGGCTTCCTGGAGGAGGTGATTCAGGAACTGGGTTTTGAAGATCATGGAGGAGTTGGTCAGAGGGATAAGGTTGGTAGTGATGAGGGTATTCCAGGCTTGGGAACTGCCTACGGAAAGGCTTGGCAGAGGGAGCGGGAAGTCCTCTTTAGGGAATTAAAAGTGGCCTAGGGCCAGGTAACAATGGGAAATAGTATGGGTTTAGTTTGGAAAGAGATAGGGCCAGGACTTGGATGTTCATAAATGGTGAAGATTTCAGTGAAGATTTCTGAGGCCAAGCTGCTGTTTCCCGGGCCTGCTCTCACGGGTGGGGGATTGGGGCTCCTGCAGTGCCTTACACACTGTTGGCACTCTCTGGGCTGAGTTAGAGGTAAAAATAGCACACCACACTCTCATCATACTGCCTGGGGGGCAAAGGAACCAATCCTGTTTATTCAACAAAGCAAATTACTGAAATGTCCTCATTAGGAGCAGGAGTGACATAACAAAGCATGCTAATTATGAGATTGGAAGCTCCAAGTACCTTAGGACTGATATTACCAAAGATTGGAATAATTGTCAGTAGTAGACTTGCCAGGGAGGGATTTGAGCTCATTATTTCATGAAGCATTTATGTGACATGCAACATTTTGCCTGAGGCCTAAGGGCCATAGGCACCTCACTACCTCACTGGTGGTCCTCAGACTACCAGCATCAGCAAAACATGGGAGGGGGGAGTGCTGGACATGTAGGATCCCAGGTCCCAGCCCAGAATTTGCATGTTAACAACATCCCCAGGTGGTCTGTGTGTGCAAAAGTTTGAAAGTGCTGATGTTCTTAGAAGGCAAAGGTTTCCAAAGACCCACTGGTATAACAATTCCCCTCTCTAATTCCTACAGGTCTGTTTGCTGCCACGTCCTCACCTGTTCTGTGGACAGTCCAGAACTCATGCTGCCTTCCCACAGGACCATGCCTAGAACCCACACATTCCACTGTAAGAGGATGGGTCTATCAGTCAGGGCTCTTGCTTGCAAACTATGGTATCCCTTCCATTTGGTTTATCCAGAGAAGGAATTTATTAAAAGATATTTAGTAATTCAGAGAATTTCCAAGAGGGTCAAGATGTTAGGTTTGGAGGCAACCCTACCTGGAGCAAGACTGAAACTCTATCATGGAGACCTCTCCAGAAAAGACCCCACTGCTCAACACAGGCACCATGGACACGGCAAAAGGAGGCCCCAGAACTTCCCCACCATGACCTCCAGAGAGCTGTTTGCTTCTGCTACCACCTTCACCAAAAACGGATTCCATGCTTGATCCACTTCCTCAGGTAGACCCCTTCCAAATACAGCCTCACCTGGCTCGGTGTGCTATCTTAGTCCTAGATGGTGGGAAGTCTGAGTGTGAGCTCCCTCCTTAGGCAGGGGGAATTCCTAATGTTGGGAATTCTCCAAACATACAAAAAATGTTCAACAGATCCTGGAAAGCCACAAACTGTTCAGCCACAGGGCCAGTCTTGTGGGCAGCAACCTGGGTATGTGAGGCAGAGGGTGTGAGCGAGTCAAGCAGCCCCATCCTTGTCCTTGAAACCCAGCTACATGAAATGCTAACCTTTGGGCAAATCATCTCACCTCCTTGAGTTCAAGCTTCCTCATCTACAAGATGACAAGAGTAACAGCATCACTGGGAAGATTAAAAGGAGCGGTTTGCAAAGCCCCTGATACAGTACCCAGCACACTGGCTACCATTAACATGATACTCAATAGGGCGCCTGGGTGGCTCAGTTGGTTAAGCGACTGCCTTCAGCTCAGGTCATGATCCCAGGGTTCTGGGATCGAGTCCCGCATCGGGCTCCCTGCTCTGCGGGGAGCCTGCTTCTCCCTCTCCCACTCCCCCTGCTTGTGTTCCCTCTCTCGCTGTGTCTCTCTCTGTCAAATAAATAAATAAAATCTTTAAAAAAAAAAAAAAACAAAAACATGATACTCAATAGCTATGAGGTCATCACCAGCATACTAGTCCCATCCTGAAGTCCCAGCAAGCTGCTGTGCTTTGACTGTATTTGTGTTGCCACCTGAACAATCACACATTTGATGAGCAATGAGCACCTGCTATGTGCCAGGTGCTCCGTGAGGTGCTGCAGTGATAGATCAGAGATCCAGTCTCTGCCCCCCAGCGGCTGGCCATCTAGGAGAAATGAACACCCCCACAGAATTCTGTGCTTATGGTGGTGCAGAAAAGGGCCTCTCCCATCATTAATTCTGGAAGAAACTGTTCAGACAAGACAGCATTCAAGGACAAGTTTGGCAAGTGAGCAAGGAGTGGAAAGAAGGGAGCCTAAAGTCTACAGACCAACAAGAACAAAGGCACGGAAGGGTGAGGTCATGAGGCATGTTTCGGGGAAGAGTATATGACTAAGAGTCTACACTCTGAAGTCACACTGTTTAATGTGGGTTCAAATCCCAACTCTGCCATTTATAAGCTCTGACTCTGGGCAACTCAATTCCTCTACTAATGGGAATATTGGTAATAGAATCCATCTTAGAGGTCCATAAGAAGAGGCGTTCTCAACAGCAAGCACAGCACCTAACACAAAGCAGGTGCCCAACAAACGTAAGCAAGAATGATGGCGGGGGGGTGAGTGGGGCCTTCGGGTGAGATTAGGCTTTACTGAAACCTTGCATCCTTTTAACAAGGCAGTGACATCTATTGTTTCTGCTGGCCCAGCAGCCATTCCCCTTCTAGGGAGAGCTCCTTGGTTTTCCCACTGTCCTCCAAACACAGTGCATTTGGTTGTTGAGGCAGAATTGCCCCAGAGGCTGGCCAGTCAGAGTACAGCACATGGCTGATCGAGGCCAATGAGAGCCAGCTCTGGGACTTTTCCTGGGACCCTGAAGAGAAGCCTTTCCCATTGAAGTTACTGACCAGACAGGGTATAAACCTGGGGCTTCCGTTGCTACTCTTGGCACCCCAAGCTTAGAGCTCTCCTAAGAAAGCCAAACAAGAGGAGAACAGACCTGAGAGAAATGGAAATCAACAGATTCTTATTGACCTTTTCTTTGAGCACCTGGATGCCGCCGTGCTGCATCCAAGTTAACCCTATCCTGGCCTACCTATTACATGAACCAATAAATCCTCTTTTCTCCTTAAATAAGGAGAACTAAGGGCTCTTGGTTGCAACTAAGGAATCGTTGAACACAACATCAAAAACTAATGATGTACTACTATATGTTGGTTAACTGAACATAAAAAACAAAAGAGTTGGCTTTCTGTTATTTAACACTGAAAAGGTCTTGGCTAACATAGATGGAATGCCCACTCACCCTTCATCCCACAAAGGGTTCACAAGCCCATCGTTGAGGCTAATGACCATCTCCTATTTAATAAGACTGTCAGCTCTGTTGAATAGTTGAATGGAGCCCACTGGGCTCCAATCTCAAATTCAGAGCATGACCCAGTCTGGAATGACATTCCCACTTGCATTTAGAGACAGGCTCAACACGAATCCCTGAGAGAAGTCTCCTCCTTCCCAAATGAAAAATGGCCTAAAGACTTTCTGGACCCTTGGATTTCTCTGACTGGGTGTCAGTGATCCTATGACATCTTGAGGTCCCAGAATGGGTCCTGCCTAAAGCAGAGAGTGTGCAGTGGGAGGGAATGGGCCCTCTTCACTCTGACATCCCGCAAAGCCCTCACCGTTCCAAATAAGTCCGGGACTTGCCTGTGACGTTTGTTTCCAATCACCTTCCAGACACCTTAGGAGGACGATCTAAGTTTTCCGGAGCTGCTGCTCTGCTCCAAGCCCTAGACACAACACTTCTCAAGTACTCCTCATGGCAGCCATGCAGGGTGGCCCATCTTACAGGCAGGTCTCCCTGATGGCAAATATCACAGCAAAATGAAGTCTGGCCTGCAGTTCTTTGCACTAGTCCACATGGTGTTGAGAGGGTCTGAGGCCTTCGGAGAGGCTCTCCAGATACCCAGACCATTCACTGCCAGCTCAGTCCTGAAAAAGGGGTTTGCTGATGGGGTCAAGAAGAGTGGGGGTGGTGGGAAATGTAGGGGCCAGGGAACCTGCGGCAGGCTCTGGCTGAGCAGAGCCAGATCAGCTTGGGTGGGACTCGAGGCTGAGAGGCAGGTTTCCTCCTGGGCAGGCTCTGGCGCAGAAATCATGCCCAGTTCCTACTGAAGTCAATCCTTGACACTCCAAGGAAAGCTCCAGGGCCTTCCCAAACCCTCCAGCTCACAGATAACACTGCATGCAATAAAGGAGACCTTTGCTGAAAAGGAGAAGACCCCTTTAGAACTTCTGTGTTTCTATAAATACAGGACGATATTGTTTTTGAAACTACTGAAATGAACTCCGACCCCAAATAAATGCTATGTAACATTAGATTACATCATGACTCTCAAAGCAAAGGTGTTTTGTTTTTTAAGTCCTTTTGCTCTTACTGAGGGCCCAAGGACGGATAGAGGAAAATGCAGCCGTTTGGAGATGTGTGTGCTGGGGGTGGGTGTGTGCATGGGCAAACTTCCAGCTCACAGACCACCCCCCCCAACATACACACACCTCCAGGCCTCTAAAGAGCACCATGGAAGTTTGTACCTTTGCAAAATAATCAGTGACCACCTGCCACACAGTCTTCCAATCCTTCATGAATATTTTAAAATGCCAATGTCAAACTCCTCTGCTTGGTTCTGCCACAGCTTTGAGCTGCTGACCTCAGCACATGGCCTCATACTGGGTCCTTACAACATTCAGGGCCCCCTTTAATGAATGAGCTAACTTAGGCTGTAGGAGATAAAAGGACTTCTCTGAAGTTCTATAGAAGCTACAGGGTCAGAGTCAGAATTCTTGCCCCGGTCTTCCTGATGCCATGCCCACATAGTTTCTCCTGGGTCAGCACCCCGCCTCGGTCTAATTCAGCTCTGCAAACATTCATTCATTCAGGTGTCTCCAGTCTTTTTTTTTTTTTTGGAATGAGGCAGAATCCTGGCAAATAAGTAAGTAACTGTATAGCTTTATTTAACTCCTCCATAGGTCAGGCCTTGTAAACGGTAGACTTGCTCTCTGACCTTAAACTTCTTGGCCTGGAGCTCCGTGCTGGGCTCCTATGAGCAGCAGAGTCCTGCAGCAGAGAGAAGGCTCACCTAAGCCAGTCTTGGGATGGAGGAGACACAAGGGATGGCTTTCTAGGGGGTGTGAGGCCTGTGCCACGTCCCAGAGGACAGAAAGTGGCTAGTCAGATGAAGGGGCAAGGCTGGGTAGAGACGTCCCAAACCCTGGGCTGACAATGCCTCAGTTTTCCCCTCCCTGGATGTCACAACCTGGGTTCCACCGGAGACTCTCCAGTTCCAGCAAATCTTCAAGGCCCAGAAGGACAGATCTCCAATTAAAAAGAGGCATCATCTGGTGCCGTACATATCTGATATCCTAGAGAATGAACCTCTCCAATGACAGCTCCAACACAGCCTGAAAAGAGCAGAAAAACCCGGGATTTGGAACTTCACAGGCCTGGGTTTGAGTCCCCCCAAGCACGTCCCTTGAGTTCACAGACCTCCGTCTCTTCATGTGCAGAAATGGGCTACCAGGCTAAGGTGGATGATTCTGAGTGTGTACGACTCGCCAGGCACCTTTGTAAGCTCTGCAGACTTCGTTCTCACTTCAGAGTCACAACATATAAACTGATCTTTATGAAAGAGGAAACTAGGTCCCCGGGAAGGTGACCCGCGCATGGCAAGTTCACAAAACTGGAGGGTGGAGGAGGCACAGGTGAAAGCGCCTATGGATCCTGGGCATAGAGAGGGAGCCCGGAATGTGAGACTCAGCAGGGCGGAGCCAGGGCCCGGCACCGGGGAGGTGCCAGGGGTGGTTGTGAGCCCGAATAGCACGGAGTGCGTGTCACCCCAGGAGAGCAGCCTGGCTGGCTCTGGCTTTCTCAGCAGCCCCGTTTCCCTGGTGACTCTGACGCACAGCCCTGTTCAGAGATGAGATTTCTGGGCATGGGGCAGGGGGTAGGAGGCACAGCCAGCACGCCCTGAACGAACACCCATGCCCCTTGCTGAGGGGCGCAGCAGAGACACCGTTACTTGAATTACTCCCTTCAACCAGGGCGCCCCTGGGATGTCAGATGGCTCCTCCCCCTCTCCCCCCAGGAGAAGCTCTCAGAACACCCCCACCTGCCTCTCCTCAGTTGTCTGAGAAAGGGGCTGGCCTGTCACCACGTTCTGCTGTCTTTGCAATACTGCGGTCTGAGTCAGAGACCCACAAGGCAGGAAAGGTCAAGGCTTCCTAATTAACTCGAGGAAAAACTGCCAATCAGCAAAGATCTATGTAGGGCTTTCACAGAGGTCTTCCTTCCTGTGCATTCCAGGGAGGAAATTTGCACTGATCGTGTGCAGGGACGGGTGCCCTATAGACACTGGCCGGCTTGATTATTGCCACTGTTAGATGTGTGTGGAGCCTTTGCTAAGGGTCAGGCATGACCTAGGGGCTTTTACACCGATGATGTCCTTTATTCCCACAAAACCCTATGAAGCAGGTGTTATTATGATCCCCCATTTTAGAGAAGAACAAACTGAGGCTCAGGGAGGTTAAATCACGTGTCTGAGGTCACCCAACTGGTATGTGCTACAGTCCGGGTTAGGACCCAAGCACTTGGCAGAGTCCAGGCCCAGCCCCTCTGGGACAGGCTCCTCAGACACCAAAGACAGAGACCTGCCCCGAGACAGGGACCTGCTCCCCTTAGCTGCTTCCCAAGCTCAGGCTTGCCTCTCCAGGCATGGGCTCTTCCCACCGATCCTGGGCAAACAATGGGACCCAGGAAATGGGGCACCTTGGACTGAGCCCAGGGCCTCATTGAGACTATAATGTCCTAGACAGAGTTCCCCAGGCCCTGGATGAGAGTGCACCCCTAACTGCACCTGCCATCCAATGTTTCCTTATTTACAAAACTTTGAATAAAACCAAGTTGCACATTTTTCCTCCCCTCCTTCAACTGACTTGTCTCCCTCTCACATCTGGAGAGGCCTCACAACTCAGAGAACATGACCGTCTGGGGGGAGTTGTCTGGTTCCACACTAGGGGGGCAGCGGGGCAGAACAGAGAGCTCCAGGTGGGGTTTGGGGGTCAGGCTCCGAGGGTGACTGGGGTCAAGGCTTTCCCCTTCTCAGAAACTCAGTTTCTTTCTCTGCACAATGAAGATGTGAACTACTTGGAATCCCTTTTTTTGTTTGTTTGTTTGTTTGTTTCTGGATTTGACATTTTGTGAGTATCCACCTCAGGACATGAAGCAAACATTTGATAAAACAGCTACTGTGCACTAATTATGTTCTGAGTGCTTTACATGAATTATTTTAACCGAATCCTCCCACCAACCTCATGGGATAGGTTCTACTATTACTACCGCTGCTATGTTATAAATGTAAAGAAAGAAGAACAGAGGGGTCAAGTCATTTGTCCAAAGTGACACAGTTAGCAGGTGATGTGTGATTCAAATGCAGAGAGGCTGGCTCCAGAGCCTGGAACATTCACCCTTACATTCCCTCGTTCCACACTTGCACTTTTGGGCATGACGAAGCCATGTCTGAGGACCCAGAAGTGCACAGCAACATCCAGTAGGGTCGGCTGTCATGAGAATGGCAAGTGATGCAGTGTGGGAGCACGACCAGATTGAGTGGAGCCTGAAGGGGCATGTTGGTGCTGAGGGTGATGGGAAACCACTGAAGGGCACCAAGTGTGGGAAGGTGCAACCAGATTGACACTAAAAGAGATGGACCTGGAGGTAGTGGGAGGATGGTGTCAAGGGGGTGAGGGTGGAGGTAGGGAGGCCAGTGAGGAGGCCCCTACAAGAAAGCTGGAGATGACCCTGGAGCTTGGCCCTGGGCCATGCAAGAGGGGCGGGGAGGAGAGGCAGAATGAATTGACATTACATGGCCTCACAGGGCATGAGGATGGTGGAGGAGAAGAAGGTTAGGATTCGTGTTTCTACCTGGGGGGTCTAATCTGGGAGGATGAGGTATTGCTGGCCAAAAGGAGAATGCTGGCTGAGGGGCAGATGGGGGTAAAAGGAGCGGAGCTTAGGTTGGGGTGTGATGAGCTACATCTGAAGGAGATGCCCAGCATGCATTTGAGGATGCACAGCTGAAGCTCAGAGGGCGACGTGGGTGCTGGGGAGCTTGGCATCAGCAGCATGCAGGTGCTAGTGGGAGGGCATGGGCTCTCCCAGGGAGGTAAGGCCCGGAGGGAGTGCACAAGGGGGCTTAGGTTAGAACCCTGGAGACCCATGCCTCAAAGAGGGTGGGCAGAGGAAGAGAGAACTCATCAGCTTTCTACCTCTCTTGGCTTTACATTTGCCAAATCCTGGCCCTTGCCAGGTAGGATTCTTAGGAAGCTGAATGGTTACCCTCTTTCTTTGAGTCTCTGCCCTGAGAAGCAGCAACCGGCCGCAGTCCCGGAACCCTGCCTCTCCACTCTGGCACCAGCCCAGGGTTCTCCAGCAGGCTCTGAATCGTGTAATTATCCATGCAGTAATTATGCCTGGCAGAAGCTGCAGCTTTCCTGGGGGAGGGCTTCCCAGAGCATCACCCAACAGTCTGATCACCCTCAGACTGCTCTGAGGACACCCGCTGCAGCCTAAGTGAGCCCTGCCCACGGTCAGAACCAGCCCGGGGCCTGAAGGAGCGGAGCCATACTGTGCAGGAGCAGGTGGGCATGTGGAAGTCCGTCTCTCCAGGAAACCTGCCGGCACCACTCGGTTTGGCCTCCTGGATGTACAGAGCCCCATCTCAGACTGCTCCCACCCAGTGAGCTGTCATCTCCCATGGCCCTATTTATGACCCAGAGTGGGGGAAAAAAAAATCTATCAACTCGGAGCGAGCCGCTAATCAGTTTACTTGGTTGCCTCGGGTCTTCCGATGTAATTATAATTCCTACTAAGGCACTGGTGAGTGTCAGACTCATTTCACCAACTGCTGCAGACGCGATAATCAAAGCGCCAGGATTCCTTTGTTCCAAATCTGGTACAGACGAGGCTCACAAGGTATGCTTTGGAGGCAAGACTGAGCACAGGATTGTTTTTTCTCACCTCCTCTCCTTCCTGCTTCCTCCCTTCCACAGATTAGGGAGAAGCTGCTGGAATGTCTCACACGCAGCTGGAGACAGGACCCATACCTACAGGGCTGCGAATGGGGCTCCCACATGCTCGGGGGCCAGCCAGAGAAGCCTTGTGATGAGGCAGGAGCGATGCCCAGGGGAGGCTGCTGCCTGCCTCCCAGAGACCTTACAAGGTGGCATTTACCTTGGCACCTTCCCCAGCCTCTGGCCCCTAGCCTCGGAGGTGCAGAAACCTGATTTTGCTGGCACACCCAGAAGGGACCCATCTGTCAGGAGAACACTCTCATTAACCCAGATCATGAGACCAAAATATAAACCACATTGAGAAATGGAGCCGCTGTGAAATATAAACCACACTGAGAAATGGAGCCGCTGTGAAAAACAAGGGCTGCTCAAGGGGTCATGAGCAGCACTGTCTTTCCCCGAAGGCACCTTGTGTTAATGTGTCCCGGGGGACCTAGAAGGGCCCAGGACGCTGCCGGACCCCTGGACGGCTCAGGCTCTGGCTGCTGGATCCTCTCCCCAGGACGGAGACAGCTGACACCACAATCACAGGGGCCGGGCCTTCCCTGGATGGGCTCAGTGTCAACCCTGCCACTGACCTCTGGCTCTCGAGCTGTCCTCCTCCACGCCCAAGATGACCAAACAGCGCTGGACTCAGACTCCTTCCCCAGGCAGGACCCGCCCCGCTGACATGGGGCCCGCTTTGTCTGGGGCAGGCCTGGCTTCGGCCTTTATACTACTTCCGTCTTGTGCTTCCCCAAGGGTGTGGCGTTGTCGCTGGGCCGGCCAGAGATGGCATTTTCTGCACCCCCTGCTCCACCCTTCCAGCTGGGTGGGGTAATGCAGCGAGCTCTCCCCAGCGAGATCTGAGCATAGTGATGGCTGTCACTGCCAGGTCTCAGGGGTGAAGAAGTGGTGTGCTGTCTGTACCCCCTTCACCTAGAGGTAAAGGAGGCCCGAGGATCGGTGGAGTGATGAGACGGAAGGAGGTTGGGTCCCTGCGTGACCACACAGAAGAGCGTTCCTTGCCCCTCAGGAACACCCACGTGAACAGTTAGATGTACGTTAAGTAAAATGCTGTGTGGTTATCCATTCAAATATTGGGGTCTATTTGTTCCAACAGCTAGTATTACTCTAATGAATAAATGTTCTATTCTTGGCCTACTTTCCTGAGACCACAGTCATCATCCAATGGCTTGTTAAAACTTCTGAGACTTCAGATTCATAGTCAGTCACCATCTCTTGCGTCACTCCTGAAGGCGGCTGATGGTGAGTTCTGTGCATGGAGATTGCTTTCCTGAGTTCTAACTTGTTTCCCACCCACCCCCTTCCCAGATATGAGATGATCTTCCTTGCAGATCTCAAGCCAACAGGCATGACATGGCAACAGAATTCTCAAAGCACAGAGATACCTACAAATAAACCAACAACAAATGACTGGAATGGTCTTTCAGCCTGGAAGAGCACTTTAAACACACACACACACACACACACACACAATCCCCAAAACAGACTGGAGCCAGACAGCCTGGGCTGTAGAGAGAAGAAGCAAATATGACCTTCATCAGAATGGGGATGCAAATAAATTTCATCTGTCTCCCACACCAACTGCAATCAATTGGTAGTGGCTCCCTGGAGTTAAGAAGGATGCTGAGGTTACATTGTAAGCTGAAGGACAAAGTACTACTATGGGTGATCAGCATCTGCCACGGGTAATGGACAAGCAGTGAGAGCACATGCCAGGCATTGTCATACTTGTGCTAGGGACTAGGATGTGGTTGCAGAGGAGCTTATATTCATCAAGTTTATATAGCCTGAGACTCACTGGGTCAAACCCTAACAACTGAAACCCTTGTTAACCCTCAAATGAGGTCCTACTCTGGAGTGGGTATTTTAGACACACTTTTCTAATTCATCCTCACAGAAGAGAGGAGACCTTAGGAGAGAGATGAAGGTCCTGAGGCTCAGAGACAGTAGGTGACTTACCCAAGCTCACAAACGTCAAGAAAGGCAGAGCCACGCTCCAGACCAGTGTGGCCTGGCTTCTAAGTCTGTGCATCTCACCGTTACATGGAACACCTCTGAATTAAGTGGGGTCTGGATTGATATGCCAGTCTTTCGGTCTGGCTGTTGCCCATTGACATATTAGGGCAAGGTGGGAGTGGGGGGAGAGGGTCTGTCTCCCAGGAAACTCACATGGAAGTCATGTAAAGACCAAATTGGTTTGAGGATTGAACTTCCGACAACCTTCCCCTGCCTCTTGAGTTGGTTTATTCTTCCTCCACAGTTCTGGAAGAAGGCCAAGAAAGGCAGGAAGGGAAGGAGAAGGAATGGGAGATTCTTGCATTATCAGTTCCAATGATATGTGAGCCACCAGGGTGAGATCATGGGCCTGGCAATCGGGACAACTGGGACTAGTCCTGCGTTGCTTTAAGTTGGCTGGACAACTGTGGGAAGCAGCTTTTGTGAGCCTCAACTTCCCCAAATGTCAAATGGACCTAATACCAGGTAGTAGGTGTAGAGTCTCTGAGGGACGGTGCTACAGAAACTAAGGGACACACAGGTCTGGGTTCAATATTGTCCCTACACTTACCAGCGAGGTGACTTTGGTTAAGTCACATCTCCCCTCTGGACTTCCGTTTCATCACCCCTAAAATACATATGATATCAGCAGCTACCTCATAAGATTGTGTGACAATTAAAAGATGATTTGGGGGATGTGCCCAGCATGGTGTCTGATATTCTATACACAGTAGCACAACTTCTCTCTCTGCACAAATGCACACACACTAAACATCCTTTAAAGAGCTCTTCCTATTTGGGGCGCGTGGTTGGCTCAGTTTGGCTGGGCATCTGACTCTTGGTTTTGGCTTAGGTCATGATCTCAGGGTTATGAGATCGAGCCCCACATCAGGCTCCATGCTCAGCGAGGAGTCTGCTTGAGATTCTCTCTCTCCCTCTGTCTTTCCCACCCCCACTCTCTCTCTCTGTCAAAAAAAAAAAAAATCTTTAAAGAACTCTTCCCGTTTGACAGAGTCACTGGGTGGTATTAGAAGTTGTAGGGGGACAGTGAGGGAGCAGCCTGTCTCAGTTTCCATCCTTTGCACGCTGCACATGGCGTTTTGTCACCTTGACCAAATTTAGCCTAGGATCTCTCCATCCCTCCATGTTCTCACTCACCCTGTGTCTTTGCTTCAGTTCTCCTTTCTACCTGGGTTCTTTTTCACACGTTTTGACAGCAAGAACAATCATGAGAATAAAAAGGACAACACAGTGAATCCTCTATCGATTGCTCGCTATATGCAGGCGGCCTGCTACTCTCACTCTACATGTTTGCAGTTTCTTCCACACTCTTATGACCCCTCTTCCTCCCTTCCTTCCTCCCCTCCTTGACTTTGTTCCAGGGTTTGGAGAAATAATAAAACAACTCCAGAGACAGATAAAGGCTGTAGGCAGCTCTAATCCCAAAAGCACTTTGGTCTTTCCATTACCTCTGGTCTTGAGCTGCCTGGAAAACAAACTCCCACCCTCGCTCCATTTACACTTTAGTTTCCATATTCTTCCTAAGGAACAGATGTCATCAGGATTATTAACCTCACCGGACACACAAAGAAACCAAGGTTCACCTAGTAACTTACCTAGGGTCACACAGCCAATGAGAAGCAAGTCTGAGATTTAAATCTAAGACGCTTTGGTCTCCAACTCTTACTCCTTATTCAACACAACAGCACCTGAATGCAATTGCTTACGGGTCATCCCCATCCCGCTGCTCAACAATGTGTGATCTATTCAGGGGACCCCATGGGCTTAGAGTTCCAAGACCAGGGTATTCAGGATGCATCCAAACCATCTTTCTTTAATGTGTTCCCTTAAAGAGAGATATGCAGTCTCTGGTCTATCATCATTCACTACTTCTTATGTTACGCTCTCCACTAATGATAGAAATAATACAAGCTACTGATATTAGGAATTACTACCATTTATTGAGCCCTTACTATACCCCACATGCTTAAATGCCACAGTTTTGACCTGAGGTTATTCCTTTTTTACAATGAGTGGAGAGGCCCTACAGGCACCTCTAACGTGTCCAGGGTAGAAGTGGGCTGTGGAGGCACTGGATTTGAACCACTTCTGTAATCCCTCCCGGGCTCAGCGGGAGGTCTTGTTGCCAAGAAGAATGTCTCCAGGGGCAGGACATGCCTCTTATTCCTGATGCACCGGAAACGGCACTGAGGAGAGAGGCATGAACCCTCCAGAAGAAGCTGGTGGGAGATGCCACTTTCTCCACTCTTCCTTGTGCTCAGTCAGCGCAGAATCAGGACACAATGTGGTCAGGCCAGGGTGACATCCAGGGGGTTCCCAGGAAGTCTTCCCCGGCTGTCAGAATAGAAGGGTGGCTGTGCTTCCCATGCTGGTCATGGTGGGGGTGCAGGTGCATTCTGATGGAATAGGGAGCCGCCTGACCACCCTGCACACCTTTGGAAGCGGGACATTTAAATCCGACGAGTTCATCCAAGAGTATAGCCTATGTTTTCCTGCAAGTTTACTTTTTCATTCCACAAATATTTATTTATTTATTTATTTATTTATTTATTTATTTATTTATTAAAGATTTATTTATTTATTTGAGAGAGTGAGAATGAGAGAGAGTACATGAGAGGGGGGAGGGTCAGAGGGAGAAGCAGGCTCCTCGCTGAGCAGGGAGCCCGATGCGGGACTCGATCCTGGGACTCCAGGATCATGACCTGAGCCGAAGGCAGTCGCCCAACCGACTGAGCCACCCAGGCGCCCCCCACAAATATTTATTGAAGACTGGCTATGTAGCAGGCACGGCACTATGCTTTGTCCTGAGAATGCAAGTGTCATGACGGCAGACTGTATGAAAACGATTCTGAAAGTGCCAACCATGGATAAATCTAGAGGCATGAACTGAGGTGTCTTATTCTTTCCTACTGTTGACAAATGTATCTGGGGGAATGCAAATTCTCAGGGTTAGAAATCCTTCTGTGTAGACTAGTTAAAGAAGATAGATTGAACAAAGCAGATCCACCAGTGGATCTGAGGCTATCCTTCACACCAAAACGTGTGAAAAGGAATCCAGGTAGAAAGGAGAACTGAAGCAAAGACACAGGGTGAGTGAGAACATGGAGGGATGGAGAGATCCTAGGCACTCCCGCCATTACCACCACCACCATCGCACCACCAATACTACTGCTAACACGACTATTTTTGCTGTTCTCTTGCCATTGTTGCCAACACAACTCCACTATTGTCACCGCCATTACTAATACCACCTCTCGTCATACCACCATCATCGTGCCCCATCACTACCACCACTACCCCACCACTGTTATCCCTACTATAACCATCACAATTCCCGCTAACATTATCATGCTCCAGCACCACCCCTGCTACTTTAATACCCCTATTCTCACTGTCAGCGATATCGCTGCCATCACCAACATTATCTCTATGATAATCATCACCACCACTAATAACACTCTCCACCATCAGCTACCACCATCATCGTTGCTACCACCAATACCACCATCACCACTGTGAGCATCATCACCACCACCATCAAAAGCAAATCCTACACCTGTGATCATTAGCATCCTCTACCTGTTCATACCCACCATTTATGCATTGCTTTACAGTTTATAAACACTTGCATTCACGGGATCTCATTCAATCCCCATGAGAACCCAATGAGTTGATATCATGATTGCTGTTATTTCATAGATGAAGAAATGGACATACGGAGGGGGGTCAAACAATTTGCTTCAACCACACAGCTTGTAAAAGGTAAGCCAGGACTGGCCTTCAGTTCTATTTCACTCAACATACCTTTTCTATCAACTCTAAGCTGTTACGAATTTACCTCCAATGCTCCATGTTTTTGCATGAAACCACTGTCTTTGATGGTTCAGATCCTGTGGATATGCTGAGGGGAGCCTCAACTTTGTGCCCAGGCCTCTTTGCTACATTAATCCCAATTAGGGAATCCCAAGTCCTGGTGCATCTCAGTGAAATGTTAATTCAAGCCACCAAGTGCCCAATCAGGTGCCCAGATTGGTGTTGGACTCATTGGAGAAGCTCAGAAGGGCAGAAAGAAAGGTTCCAGTCTTTGAGGAAAGTGTACTCTTACTGAAGAGCCAGAGCATGTTTACAGGGAGTGATTATAGAGCAATTCAAGGCAATCAATTGCTAAATCATGTAGGACAAACAGCAAGTGCACTGGGAGGGGGGAAGGGGGGGAACAGCTGTGGGCTGAAGTGATCCCTGGGGGACTTCTGGGAAGACAGGGTGAGGGTGAGAGGAGACGGTCTTGGTCCCCACTTACTTTGTCCTTTCCTCATCCTTCCTTTCTACTACCTTTCAGGACTGCGCCCCCCGCTCCCCACCCCCCCGACCTTTCTGAATATGGACAACTGACTCTGGTCTCTGCCTCCATTCTGTTCCCTCACATTTCTAATGATGAATTTCTACTGATTTCCTCCAAGTCACAAAAGTGCAAAACATCACTGTCGTTTTTATTCCTTCTCCTTCCTTGTCGTCTACCTCAAAGATGTTGCTTATACTATTCCTTCTGCCTAGAGTTTTACTAACCTACATTCCTGCACAGGCCCAGCTTTTGCTCTTTAATCAGCCTCAAATGCCACTTCTTTCAGGCCTCCTCCTTGATTCTTCAGCCCCACCCTCAGATAGAGATGCCCTTTCCTCTTCTGAACCCCCACGGTGTAACACAATCTGCAACTGGGTATAAGTCGATGCTCAGATACAGTCTAGCCTGGTGATTAAGTGGGCAGGCGCTGAGTCAAACCATCGGGGTTCAAATGCTGGCTTGGCCACTTCCAAGAGGTGAGACATTGGACATTTCTTTATGTCCTCTGTTCTTCAGTTTCCTTATCTGTACAGAGTCCAGTAATAATGCTGACTTCCTTGTGGTGCTATAAGGCCTAAATAAAACCAAGCTGCTAAAGTGTCTGGCACATAGTTGGAGCTCTAAAGATTTGTTGTTAATATTATTGTCATCAGAATGAAGCTCCTTGAGGGCAAAGACAGTATCTTATACCACTAATCTCCTCCGGCAGCTTCTTTCTTGGTGGTGGTGAGGGGAGATAGGAACCCTGACTTAGCTCCAGTACAGGCTATACGATGTGGACCAATGCACAGAGTGGTTGTTCTGGAAGGTTAGGAAGACCCAGGGATGGCGGAATAGTCGCACAAGGTGAGGGCAGAAGGAATAGGGGAATAGGTAGTGGGGAGTGGAGGGTGCTCCTGAAAAAGTCAGGACAGGATTCAATACTCAGTCTTTAGTCCCAGACCCTCCCACCCCCCTCCTTATAATGCACCCAGGGAGTGGGGGAACACATATCTGCATTTAGAGCCGGTCAGAGTTGGTGGGACTCCTGGCTCTTCCACCAGCCGTCTGGAGGGGCTTAGCCAAGTCACTTCCTCCTGAGCTACAGCTTCTTTATCTATAAAATGGGGGACTGAATGCTACTTCTCAGAATATGAGATTTCATGTGTTATATGGAGATATCCATAGGATTGGGTTGTTGTAAGGATTAAATTAGTTTAATATATCAAAAGCACTTAGAATAGTACTTGGCAAAAAATGCTATATACGTGCACCCCAATGTTTATAGCAGCAATGTCCACAATAGCCAAACTGTGGAAAGAGCCAAGATGTCCATCGACAGATGAATGGATAAAGAAGATGTGGTATATATATATACAATGGAATATTCTGCAGCCATCAAAAGGAATGAGATCTTGCCATTTGCAACGACATGGATGGAACTGGAGGGTGTTACGCTGAGCGAAATAAGTCAATCAGAGAAAGACATGTATTATATGACCTCACTGATATGAGGAATTCTTAATCTCAGGAAACAAACTGAGGGTTGCTGGAGCGGTGGGGGTGGGAGGGATGGGGTGGCTAGGTGATAGACATTGTGGAGGGTATGTGCTATGGTGAGCTCTGTGAATTGTGCAAGACTGTTGAATCACCGATCTGTACCTCTGAAACAAATAATACAATATATATTAAAAAAAAAAGAAGAAGATAGCAGGAGGGGAAGAATGAAGGGGGGGAAATCGGAGGGGGAGACACACCATGAGAGACGATGGACTCTGAAAAACAAACTGAGGGTTCTAGAGGGGAGGGGTGTTCGGGGATGGGTTAGCCTGGTGATGGGTATTAAAAGGGCACGTTCTGCATGGAGCACTGGGTGTTACGCACAAACAATGAATCACGGAACACTACATCAAAAACTAATGATGTAATGTATGGTGATTAACATAACAATAAAAATTAAAAAAATAAGAGCCATTTGCTTTTACTATTCTTTTTCTTATTATTATGAGAGCTTTTAAAATAATACTTGTGTTATTATTGTTATATTTGTCAACATCTTGCATAGCTCCTGGCACATAGTAAGTCCTCAATACAGATTTTTTTTTTCTTTTTCCTGTCTGGTTCCCACTCTGATGCAAACATACACAACAGGCCCATTCAAGAGATGCTTAAAGTACCAGCAAAGTAGAAGCACCAAAAATTGTGGGGAAAAAAAAAGTGTTTTGAAAGTGTATTATCTATTTTTTTTAAATTACCAAAGTAGTCATCATGGAAAAAAAATCCAAATTTCATTTAACTTCCTTAGACTTATTTTACTGTTTCTGTTGTGAACCGTCTAAGTGGTAGTTGGTAAGGTGGGGGAAGGGGGCAATAAATCATGTTAGCTGTAGGACCTTAAAGGCTTAGAACCCTAATCTAGCCTAGTGCTGGCAGTATGCAAAGGAGAAAGGGAAGGAAGTGAGCCCCATGCTGCCCCCACTAGGTAAGCAGGGAAACCTCTGGAAGACACCCCTGCTGAGTGTGAAGTCTGGCCATCTGGGAGAGTGGTACACGGGTGAGTGCCAGGGATGGAGAGAGGTGCAGGCTCAGCCCAACACGGAAGGCGGGTGCTGTGGGGCCTCTAGAACTCTCCCTCAGCTGTCAGCAGAGCCCTCTCCTCTCTCTTCGGGTGCAGGGTCTGCATGAGTGAGGAGGTGACAGGGCCAACGGGAGACTGGTGGCTGTCACGTTTGGTTCCCAGGGGCTCAGAAGCTAGCCGCTGTTGTTCAATGCCTTCTAGGGCATCCGAGGTCTGCTTGTCCTGGGTGTGGCCTCAGGCTGGAGGGGGAGTCCATGTGGTGGGGTGCCTTGGTATCAGACAAGCTTCAAATCCTTGCTCTTTAGTCACTAGACAATCATAGAACCTCCCTGAACCTCAGTGTCCCAATTTGCAAAGGGAGACTAACACTACAACCATCACAGGGCTATTGTACAAGTTAAAGGAGATCAGGTAGGCAGAAGGGTCTGGGACATACAGGCCTTGAAAAAATTCGAATCCCTCCTCAAGCAATGCTTCCCTATCCCTCCAATTTCTATCCCAAACAAGCCTATTGACCCTGGACGAGTCCCGCTTAACCATTTAGCGCAGGAAGCTTCCTATGACAGCTAGGAGGATTGCTTATTGGTTTTCCAACAGAGAGGCCCTACTATACCCCATGGAAAAGGCATTTAACTTCATGCTTCAGGCTCTTCCTTTGTCTATTAGACTCTTACTAACTCCATCATACCTTCTGGGTTCAAATCCCATACCAAGGCTTTGTACAGAAACCAGGCTGCCACCCTGCTCTGCGATTCAGAGCATTATCAAGGAAATTCCTTGTGGAGAGAGGTCTTTAGTCCGCAAGGCTCTGCCTGCCCTCTGTTCTGGCCCATGTCTGAGATACAACTCGCTGAAGGCTCAGAAAGCCTCCTTGTCATATCTTCACGTAGCACAGAACTTGGAGGTACAGCTAAGGTGAGGGCTGGTAGAATCAAGATTCAGGATCTCACTTGGCTGGAATAACATTTTAATTTAGCAAATCAAAACTTAATGGGCATATAGAGCCCTGCACTTCTGTTTTATTTTAAAAAGAGTGAAAGAAAACTCGATTGAAGAAATGTTCATCCGGGGAGATCTGACTTCATAGCAATTCATGTGAAGACAAGCAGGACTGGGGAGGGCTGGGGTTCAGATCCCAGATCGGATGCTCGAGCTGCGTGACTATGGGCAAACCATTGACCTCCTCGGGGCTCCGTTTTGTTATCTTAAATGAGACTTGAACCAGGAGGCTTCAAAGGCCCCTTCGGGCTTGACATGTAAACTTACACATATACACATAAGCACATACATACGTACCATAATCTGTCCTCTAGGTCAGTGGGCCCAGAAGCCACCTGGAGATTGTAGTAAAATGCAAGATCTGATCCAGTCGGGACCTGAGACTGCATTTCTAACAAAGCTCCCACGTGGCACCGAGGCTGCCTCAGCCTCCTAACAACCTTGCAGGGAATTACTATCAACATCCCAATTTTCTAGATGTAGCAATGAAGGTTCACAGAGGAGAGGGGCCTGCTTGAGGTCACAGGGCTAACAAGCGGCAGAGCCAGGGTTTGTAGCCAGGTCCAGGAATATATGCCCATAACTGCCACATCACCTGCAGATGTGTCATACAGATGTAGGCCAAGCTGTGGCCAAGGACAGAAAGGAACACCAGCAAGGTCTCGTGTGGGTTTCCTTTCTAGCAATGACCACCCATCAACAGACTGACCCCTCCCTGCCTCTCTGGACCATGTGAAGACACTGACTGATTCGGGTTCCCAAATCAGAAGGTCTGAAATCCTAACATCCTTGGAGATTTAAGTGCTTGATCCCAGGCAATGATGGCTGCAACAAAGGGAAAAGAATTTAGTTCACATAAATGATTAGAGCAGAGAAGCGATGTTTAATCCTATTAATGAATTTGCTAATTGGCCTTCTGCCCCCAATCATTTCATATTTAGGCTTTTGCAGTGTTAGATTAAATGGAAACAGATCCAGGGGTGGTTTGAGATGAGGCTAAAAGCATTTTGCTCAGGGCCTGCAGATGGCTCAGTTGTTCTGTATGGCTAATGAGGTCTATCCCTGAATGCCTTCTCCCCAAGATCCACATTCCCCATTTGGGCTGTTCTTCCTTGAGGCGAGGCCAGGAGGGGAGGGGGATGGTGTGGTGCCTAAGAGCTCAGGCTCTGGGGTCAGCCAGAACTGGGCACTGCTATCCACTAGCTGTGTGACCCTGGGCAAGGAGCTTCCCTTCTTAGAACCTCGGTTCCTCATCTGCAAAATGGGAGCTGTAATAGGGTCTGTCCTCCAGGGCTGGGAAGAGGTTAATAAAATAACGTAAGAAAGGGCCGAGCAAGGTGCCTGGCAGACAAGAGCAGTCAACATCAGCTACTATTATTCACCCTGGCAGATGATCCCCATTTTCCTATCTCACCATTGGGAATTTCATCATTTAACATTGCCAACTTCCCATAGGAGTTATCAGAGAAACTGCGAGGGACTCCAGGGGCCAGGGTTGTGATGGCTCTGAGCCCCAGAGGGATGGAATCAGAGGCTGCAGTTCGAAGGGACAGAGCTTGCCAAGGACTGCCCAGTCACGGTGCAGATGAAGCAACAGAGGAGGAAGGGCCTGCTCTGAGATGGGATAAAGGAGCAGCAAAGCCAGTACTACCCCGAGCTGCTAAAATCATCGCACCTTATGTGAAGCACTGTGCTCACCACCTCCTTGACCCCATATACAGCCCTGTAAGGGAGGCACAGTCATTGTCCCCATTTTGCAGAGGAGGAAACTCAGGCCCAGAGAGGTGCAGCTAAGGAGTCACAGAGCCAGAGTTTAAACCCAGGTCTTACTTTCCGGCAGTGGTCCTAACCATTTTTTTTTTTTTTTTTTTGCAATCCTGTTTCTAGTCCCCTGGTTTGAGTGGAGTGTGGTTTCCATTTCCCCCACTGCCCCAGTGAGGATTCCTGCCTGGCCCGGAATCACAAGAATTAATCCAGAATTCTGCTCCCATTGCTAGGGTATAGGAAGCCAGCCATATCCCAACTGATTACAGCAACTCCCCGAAGGTGACCCATTTAAAATACTCCCTGGAGGGAGGGGGAAGCATTTAAAGATAAGTCAACTTTGTTTGAAGGTCCCAAGACTCTCAGTCTCTCTCTCTCCTCTTCTCCCTCTCTCTCCTAAACACTGCTCGTTCTCTGCCTGATGAATGGGAACATCAACTCCAGGGCCATTATGCAGAACTTTGCAGCGCTTCTCCCCACGAGCAGACCCGGATTTCTCATCTGTGCCGCCGCATTCCTGCCCTAGTTGGAGCCATCAAGAACACACACCGTGGTCCATCCATCCTTACCTCCACACAGCCAACATCCGTCAACTCTGGACCCAGTATCAGGCCTGCCAGAAACCCTGGAATAAGACTCTTTACCTTAGAGCTAGTCAGAGAGATAAGTGTATGAATCCATAATCACATAATGTTCACGATTATAGCAAGGGGAAGCCGCAACCCTTCTGCAAGCCCTGTTACTTGCAGAAATAACAGGGGACGGAGAGATGTGCTCTGCCTGCAGGAGCCTGGGAGAGGGTGACACTGAATGAGGTCCTGAAGGATGTGTAGGAGTTCACCAGGTGAATGGGGAGGTGGAGGTGGAGGGTGAGTGGGAGCGGGAGCCAGAGTGAACCTTGGGCAGAGGTAACATCAGGGAAGCAATGCTGAAGGATACTTAAGAGATTGCTTAGGGAACAAATAAATGGGTAGACAAATATACAGGTTCCTGATCTCACCCAGACAAGGTAAACATGAACCTGAAATACAAGGGAGGCCATTCTGGACCAGTCCTTGTTTTAGTTTTTTTTTGTTTGTTTGTTTTTTTAACGAATCAACAAAAGAGTGAAAGTAGAGATACTTTCCCATCTTCTCACCTTCCCCCAAAACACTACACACGTACTGATATCCAAAAACTACCAGGACTCTTCTTGACTGAATTTATAATTTTTAGCTTTCTAAGAAGCTCTTGCTCTGAGTTTACTATTAATTATCTATACTGGGGCTTCCTGTACCCTTGACTCCTTCCAAGTTTCATGGTGGACTGCTTAGATCCAGCATTGGAGTAGCATGACAATCAATGCTCTTCATGCAAAGACAGTCTTTCATTATAGCCCTCCTAGGACTTCACTGCTCATTCGTTAACTGATGGATCCATACATTCCTGCATGCTTTCATATCTTCAATCATTCCTTTCTGCATTCATTCGATACTTCCTTTGCTTCCTTTCATTAATTCATTTATTTATTCCCCCATTCATTCAATCACCCATTCTTTTACTCACTTGTTGACACACGCACTCACTGTTCATTTGCACATTTACGAAGCATTTATTGAGCAAAGCCCTTCTAGGTATCCGATGAGGTCCAAGACTGGGTCCCTTGCCAGGTACTGGGCTGAAAGCCTCATTTTATTTTTTTATTTTATTTATTTATTTTTTTTATTCTTATGTTAATCCCCACACATTACATCATTAGTTTTAGATGTAGTGTTCCATGATTCATTGTTTGTGCATAACACCCAGTGCTCCATGCAGAATGTGCCCTCCTCAATACCCATTACCAGGCTAACCCATCCTCCCACGCCCCTCCCCTCTAGAACCCTCAGTTTGTTTTTCAGAGTCCATCGTCTCTCATGGTTTGTCTACCCCTCCGATTTCCCCCACTTCATTCTTCCCCTCCTGCTACCTTCTTCTTCTTCTTCTTTTTTTTTTTCCTTAACATATATTTGAAAGCCTCATTTTAAACAGTAGTCCCTCACTTCTATCTTTCAGTCTTTCCACCTCCCTCTTTCTGTTCGCTGCTGACTTTCTTCTGCGATAGAGGGCCCAAGAACTGTGCCTGGCACTGGGTGTGGTCTCCTCATCCTTTTGTGACTATCAGGAGCTGGGGAGTAGGAACACTGTTCTCAGCATCTCCCTGCTAAATGGTAAACAGATTCAGTACATTTCTTGGACAAAGCCAATTCAAAGCCAGCAGACCAAATAAGAGAATTCATTCCAGGCAGAGGGCTGGTAACTGAAATTCCAGTGGGAAGCTAACTTTTCCTGCAAGGTCTGCAATTCTAGAAAATAAATCGGCCAGCCATTCCATTATTTATAACTTCCTCCAGAAAAGATGTTTTGAGTACCTACTATGTGCAAGAAACCAAGCTGGGGACTGTGAGGAATGATTCAGACGAGCTCCCTGCAAGAAGCTGACACTCTGGAGTGGTGGTGGTGGGGGGGGGGTCGGGTGGGGGGTGAGGGAGGGTTAACACCTCCATCTAGTGCCCAGTTCAATGCATGACTCTAGAGTCATGAGAAGGCACACCTTAAAAAATTGGGGAACTTAGATGGGAGAAATCATTGCTTCCCGGGGCCTTGGGAAGCCTTCTTGACTGCAGAAACAGCTGAGTGAGGTCTTGGGATATGGGTGGAATGATAACTATTGGACTAGGAGATGGGGATAAGGGTAACACAGAGTGAAAAGGATGGACAAAGACATGGAAGCAGGTGACACCGCCCAGCATGAACACGTCTGTAAGGTAGTATGCCTCCCTTAGACATCAGGAAACCGGCATTTCCAAGGTCAGATGGTTTGCCAAAGGTCCTTTGAGACAAGGGCTGTGTGACAGCAGGGCTACTGCTTCTCTCCGCATCACTGCCTCTCCTTGGTCTCCCAGATCTTCTGGGTTGAATGTGCTGCCCGATTAATAAACTACAAATGCAGCTCCATCAGGAATCCTCTGGTCCCATAAATTCTCCAAAGTGCTCACTGATCTAGGCATCAGGGAACCAGTCCCATATTTGTCTCTAACTTGCCAGGTGGTCTTAGAAAAAGCATTGGACAGCTGTGGGATTTAGTCTGCTCATCTGTTCAATGAGCACTCTGGAGATCACAAGCTCAGACCTTCCTGAAGGTTCTGAATGCTTTCCCTTGGTAGTGGAGGATCGGTCACCCATTTGTTTATAGGTAAAAATCTCCACTATGATGACCTTGGTCCGGCGATGCTCTCGCTAAACTCTCTTGCCCCCCACAGGCCCAGCAGCTGTGCCCACATCATCCTTCTCTGGCGACCCCCCACCCCAACCCTTCACACTTAGTTTTTAAAGCCCAAAGCAGGCAGGAAAAGTACATACGAAACTCTGGGAGCCAGAAATTCTACCTAGGACTGGGATGCAGAGGCTGAGCCCCCCAAAGCAGGGCTTTTCTCCTTCTTAATTAAAGACAAACAAAGATCCCAAACAGAGAAAGAAAATGAATTTCGAATGCTTTTATTCAGTGACACAGTTCTTAAACTAATTTGGATTTCAGCTGCCTTCAGGAAGTTCTCCTTGAACGCCCAGCTTGGGCTAGGCGCGTCTCTCTCTCGGCACTAATCACGTGGAGCTTTTGCCCTACTTAAAAAAAAATGTATACGTGCTACCAAATTATAGTTTGGAAACATGCAGGGCATTTGTTCAGCAGGCTATGTTGTTTTCAGCCACAGCGCGGAGGTCAGTGGGGGCTGCAGTAACAGGACCAGCATCTTTGCATCTAGGGTTTTGGGTCCTAGTTACCTGGACGGCACTGGAAGAGGTCTCCAGAAATGAGCTGTTAGGACTCCCAGAGGCACTGCCTACATCCAGGATGGCCTTATTCTAGGCATTTGGAAGCCACAAACAGGAGAGCCATAAATTGAACAGTAGCTAAAATTTGCTGACCACTTACTACACAGCAGAGCTTGGGCTGATCATTTGACTTGCATTATCCCTGACATCCACACAACACAGCAGCGATTTTAAGACAGTAACTACTACTGTCCCTGTTTTACAGTTGAGGAAAACAAGGCCAGTCAGTGGTGGAGCCTGGATTTGAACCCAGCAGGGAGATCAATTCCTGAATTGAATACCTCCACCACCCTCTTCTGACTGCTTCTAATTAGATCTGAGCCTGATGTCTCAGAGATCATAGTAGCAGTTCCAGTAAGAGTATCAGCAAGGAAAATCTTCAAATTTGAGAACAGGATGGAACCTGAGGAGAAACTGAGGCCCTGAGGGGGTAAGGGACCTGACCAGGAAGTGGCCCCTGACCACCGGCCTCCTCAGCCCGTTTCTAAGTTACCTCCCTCTGAAGGAAAGGTCTTCTGCTGATCAGCATTCCACAGAGGAAGATGGTGAGATAAGACTGATTAGGGCAAATGCCGGGAGAAATGTACACGGCTGGAGCCCTGGACAATTCAGCCAGCGTGGTGGAACTCTGTGCAAGAGGGGCTGACCACTTAGGGATGGGGCAGCTTGTCATGGCAGCCTGCCCAATAGCCTTGACCTGCTGGGAGCTTCAAACAAGCATTGTTGTGAGAGTTAAATAAGAAAGTGCAGAAAAAAGCACCCCACACTGTGCCAGGCACACAGTAAGGGAGGGCTCACTGAATGCTGTCACCCCCTCTTCTCTTTCTCAGGGTTCTCAGAGAGAGCAAAGAGCTCTGGCCTCTGGGAATTCACCGGGGCGACCTGGAATTTTGTGTAGGAGAAGGGAATGTCTGAGCTCTTAATCTTTGCCCAACCCTGTGCAAGGAGCTTCATATCCATCCTTCATATTTTCATGTCCTTACAACAACCTCCTTGGGTCCCTGGTGGCTCAGCCCACACTGTATATGAAACAGGGTCCTCCCTCCCTCTACTCCCCCCACACCAGTTTCCTGCCTGGAGGTAGTATTCTCATCCACTTTATGGATGAGAAAACAGGCTGAGAGAGGTGAAGGCTGGCCTGAGATCTCAGAAGGAGGGAGTGATGAAGCCAGGATGCATGCCCAGACCCCACCAGACTCCAGAGCTCAAGATCTTTCTGTGACACCTAGCTGCCTCCCCGAAGAGCCACAGGCATTGAAAATATTTTAAAGCAAATCTCTGGGTCTCTTGTTCCACAGTCCCCTGCCCTCTGGGACCTCACAATGGTCAGATAAATGATGGGGGTTTGGGGCTGAATTCTGTTCCCACACAAGTAGTATCTGAGGATCTGTGAGAAGCAGGGCTCTGAATGTCAAGGACCTGGGTCTAGGCTTGCAGACCCCACCTGCCCAAGACTGGTAAAAGGGCAAGCAGACCTTTCCCTGCCAGAAGGATTCGTAACTCATGCGGCCCTAGACCCGTGTTCTAGGATGTAAACACCAATCCAGCTTTATCACCTAAGATCTACACCCGGAGATCTCATTCCTCAGCGCTTAGCCTGCCTGATGTCTCTGGGAGCTGGGGCGGAGGCCTGGACACTTTGAGGACAGGTTACTCATGGGGAACTCTGATGCAGATTTGCCTAATGAGTCAGAAGAGACCAAGCAAGTCCTAAGAGCAGACTCACTGAGCACCCTGGGGTCCACCCTTACTTTAATACAGTTCTAATCACCCAGCATAAAGGTTGGGAACTCTAGCCCCGACCCGTAATCAGAACCTGAGCTCCAATGGCAGAACTTGAAGATTTAAGTGTCAGGTTACTTAAAATCCTTCTACCATTCACCATAAGATTTGAGCATTAAACGAAAGAAAACAAAACCCATCGTTTTCTTTCTTCCTAACTGCATCCTGTCCTTTCATTCCAACAACCAACTTTCTAACTGCTGGATAGGAGGCCTGCATAGTCCCTTATGGCGCAACGTGTTTGCCCCAACTTCACATGGACCCATTTGACAACTGTCCCGCAGGTGAGACCGGGCATGCTTCAGCTGGGGAAAAGCAGCTATGAACAGGGGGGTATCACGCTTTCTAATCCTTGACAGAAGCTCACTGCTTCCTCACACCTTGACAGTGCCCTCAGCTTCCCGGCGGTTTCCAGAGCATGGCAGCACCCTTGTGTGATGCCCTCGCTCCTAATGACGCCCCCAGGCAGCAGGACACGAGCCCTGGGAGTTGTACCACGTGGCACCAGCTGATTCCTTTTGGCTTGCAGAGGTTTATTGGGGTGGGCAGACAGAGCACCCTCTCCCTGATGACGGACTCCTAGGTCTGCACCAGCACTGCCCCCCGGAGGAGTGTGTGAGTGTGTGAGCACCCTCGCTGGGTGCCCACAGTTGCACAATCGAGGGCCGTCACGGGAACCGAAAGAGCTTCCCAACATTTCCACTCAGACAATCCAGTCACCCCCACCTGTGAATCCCACTCTTCTTCTGCTCCTAGAGATTTCCAGGAGGAGAGTCCTGGCACCTGGAACCCCAGAGGGGCTCTCCCTACGCACCCTGGGGCCAGCGCCCACTCTGGCTCCCTCCTCTGCGTGTTCACGATATTCACACCAAACCTCCCGCCAGGTTTCTTACTCCTTTGGATACAAGCACCTGCCCTTGCTCCTCGTAGAGAGGAGGGTCCAGGCCGAGGGAGGCAGGTGGCACACCCCAGCTCAGCACCAAGCACCCCAAACCCAGCCAGGGGAACAAAAGGAAGAAGGAGGTGGCTTACCTTTAGAAGGTCGCCTTTGTTTGGTTTGCAGAGATGAAAAGGTGCCCATGACGGCCCCCATGGCAGCGAAGACCTGTGTGCGACTTGGGACCCCTTGCCCTGCCCCTCCCCTCCCCTGGAAAGAAATCAGTGTGGCTCCTCTACTCCGAATTGGAGGAGGGAAAAAAAAAAAAAAAAAAGCACCCGGCAGCTCGCCTGCAGCTTGGTATTCAGCGAGCGTGGGGCTGGGGCGCTGGGAGCCTTTCCTTTCCTTCTTCAGCCCCGCACATGCACTGACTCACAGGGCCAGCGGCTCCCTGCGAGCCTTCGGAACCGGGCCGAGGACGCTGCCCCGCAGCCTGCTCGGAGCCGGACTCGGGGCTGCGCGCCCGCCGGCCGAGGCTCCCGAGCCAGCGGCGCGTGCGGTGCGGGAGCCGCGCTCCGCCCGCCCCTGCTGCCGCCCGCCGCGCTCCCCTCCCGGCGCTCGGGCTGGCTCTCGGGGGCCGGGTACCAATCATGAATGAACAGAGCCAGGCACGGCGCGGAGCGGAGCCGCGCGCCCGCCCGCCCGCGCTCGGGGAGACTCTGAGGCGCGCGGAGCGGCCCGCGGGTAACCCCGGCGGGGCGGGGCGGGGGGCCGGGCCCACGAGGGGCGCCTGCAGCCGCCCCGCTGCCCACCGCCCCGCGCGCCTGCACCTGCCGAGCTGTGCGCACTCCGGGGCTGCGCCCCTGGGCGCGCGGACCCGGATAGGCACCTGGCTGATGGGTGGGGTTCAGGGGGCAGCCGCAGATTGTTCCCCGGAGAACGTGTGTGTGTGTGTGTGTATGTGTGTGTGTGTGTCCGTCCCTGTGTGTGATGCGCTAATTCATTTGACTTCAAGGGAAATCTTATTTAACCCACTGCCTGAATTCATGGGGTGGGAAAAAAAAGTCTGCCCCACCCAGGGAGAGATGAAAAACATACATCTAATTGAGTTGTCATGGGAGGAAGGGTCTCTCGGGCTCCTCCAACGCCAGGGCCACCTTCTAATGACTGAGAATCGGGGAGAGTAAAGGAGCCCCTTTGGACCCTTGCTTTCTCTCTTTTGTTTCTCCCTTCGCTCTCTCCCTCCTTCATCCTTCTACCCCCCCCCACCCCCAAGTAATTTCCTAGCCATCAGCTATGGGGCAGGCTGTGAGTTAGTGCTGAGGGCGTAATGGCTGAATTTAAGAAACAGTCTCCCTGCTGTGAGTTTTCACTCCAGATCACACAGAACCCCAACCCCTATTTCAGTATCTCATGCAAAAGGCAAAGTTTGGGTTCACCCCTATGGGTCCACCCCAGCTCCCTGTGATGCTGAAATGCAAGGTCTGCTCCCTGAAAGCCTGAGAGGAGCTACCTCTCTTCCAGGTAGAAGTGGCCTGAGTTCCCACTATACACTATGCCTGTAGATCACAGGTCCCCCAACATACGGCCTCACAAACACAGCTGTACACATAGTCACACAGAAAATGTGGGCACTGTCCCACAAGTCCACACAGACATTGCTGTTATACACACAGACACACTCAGCCCATAATATGCTCACAGGTGCATCCACAGGACCCCACCCAAGATCTAGACACACGAACACAGAGGCTCAAAGACACACACACAGTGCAAAATGGCATTACTGTTACCAGCATTCACGCAGGCTCAAAGCCACACAGGCGCATAGTCATAGCCCAAGGATACAAGGCCCCCAAGGAGCTGTTTCCCCTCATTCCAGCCCATTAGCTGCCCTTTCAGGGACAAAGGTGGCCTGAGACTTGGCCAAGGACTCTGAGTAATTTTCTTTACCTAATTCAGCATTTAATGCTTTCTCAAATCCAACCACACTTCATATTTTGTGCAACAGGGAAAGTATGCTTAATAACATCCGTCCCTTTCATTCGCGTTGCCATTTGCTATGTATACCCCACAGCACCCCCTGCCCTGTGAGTTAGGTCATGTCTAATCATTACTGTAAAGAGAAGGTGAGGCTTACCAAAGGTAAGGAATTTGCCTGAAGTGACTTAGCCAGAATGTGGGATTAGAACTTGGAGTCCAGGGCTGTGTCACCACCTCCTATTGACAGGTGAGGACAATGGGGACCCCTGAGCTGGGGACATCTCCCCTGGGCCCCACCAGATTCAAATCTTCAGCTCTCATAACTGCCAGGACTTACCTGTGTCAATGAGGCCTAGAATCCTGGCTGATGGAGCAGGACTGGTAGAGGCTGGTCTTCTGCCTCCCTCCTGCACTCCTTGCTAGAGAAGAAGGGTGGGGGTGGCGTTGAAGCCAGGGGTCAGGAGAAGACCTATCACGGTGGCCAGGACTCAAGGAACAGAGGAGGGATCTTTGCTGGGGAGAGGGTGGTGCAGCCCTCTAGGATTATTGGATTCTCAGGCATCTGCTCATCACACTTCCTGAACACCTGGACCAACCCTCGAGAGTCTCCAGAAGGCAAGGATGCCATTCTTGCATTTCCTCTTCTTCCCCATGACCATATGAAGAAACAGAGTAGAGGTGAATTGCTCCACTTTACAGATAAGAGAAAGCGAAGTACCTCTGGAGGAGTTTACAATTGGCTGCTTCTGAGCAGTGGGAATAAAGTGAGGTCATCAAGATAAAGTCCAAACTGCTGAGTATTAATTATGAGGCCCTTTTGTGGTCTGGCTTTGTCTACCCATCTATCTGTTCTCCAGTGCTCCCTCTGGGGCTCCGGCCACACAGACCCTCCCTAGTGCCCTCTATGGTTGTGCTTCAGGGCCTTTGCATGTGCTGCTCCCTCTGCCTAGAATATCCCTCACCCCTTTCTCCATCTGGTGACCTGCTGCGCATCCTTTGAACAGCTAATTCAAGCGGCATTTTCTCCAGCAATCCCTTCCTGGCCCCGAATTGGTGCCTGCCTTGAGGGTTCCTGCAGTACTTGGGGCTTTTGCCCTTCAGAAAAGTCATTTCCTTGGTTCTCATTGTCCCTTTCCTGTCTGTCTCTCCTTCTGCACAGAGAGTTCCTTAATAGCAGGGACCACTACTGATTTAGTTCTAGGCTGTCTACTTAAGCCCTTGTTTCTGGCAGGGGTGCAGTCAATGAATGAATGAATGAACTAATTTGCTTTGCTCAGTGACCCAATTATTAAGTAAAAACTGATGATGACCAGAACATCCTAGCTCTTCAAAGGAAGAAGCACTCTTCCAAGCAAAGATTCACTTATTCAACAAATATTTATTCTTCATGTCAACTGTGTACCAGATATTTACATGCACAACAGCTCTCTTATTCCTGATGATGCCCTGTGTGGTAGGGGTTATCTATAGGTAAATGGGCATACACACACATACTGTGTGAGGCATCAGACATTACCTGTGAGAGGCTCACAAAGAGTGCATCTAGGGAGCAATGCACGTCAAGGGAGGGAAGACAGCAGACCCACTCCTGCCTCTGGGAGACTTGCCACAGAGAGCAGAGAACCGTGTGGGCAGTTTGTCCTGCTGTCCCCAGCATGTACTCACTAAAGCCACCTTGCCAGGCCCATCCAATGGGGGCTTCCCTCGCTGTGGCTCCTTCTACTCCTAAAGGTGAGCCCCGTGTCCAGCTCTGGTCCCTCCCTCATCTACCCTCTTACGGACTGCAAGTTTGTGTCTCCTCAAAATTCCTATGTTGAAGCCCTGCCCTCGAGTGTGGCTATATCAGGAGATGGGGCCTCTGAAAAAGTAATTAGGGCTAAATGAGGTCATAAGGGTGGCGTCTTGATCCCATGGGATTAAGTGTCCATCTTGTCTCCTGAGAGCAGACATCAGAGAGCTCCCCCAAGCCCTGAACACACGACTAAGGAGAGGTCTTATGAGCACACAGGGAGCAGAAGGCAGCCATCTGTAAGCCAAGGGGAGAGCTCTCACCAGACACCCACCCTGCTGGCACCTGGATCTTGGACTTCCAGTCTCCAGAACTGTGAAAAAAAAATACATTTCTGTTGTTTAAGCTTCCCAGTCTGTGGCATTGTGTAATAGCAGCCTGGGCTGAGTAATACACACCCACGGCGCCTGTCCGTGCCCTCAGAAAGCTCTGGAGGCAAGGCCTTCGCATCCCTCTGACAGGAGCGCCCATGGAGGACTCCGTCAGGCTCCCCCGGAAGGCTGTTCCGGGAGGAAGGGGTGAAAGGGTCAGAGGCCTGCAGGGGTCCCGTCCGAGCGTGCCCGTGCTTGTCTGTGGAACACACAAGCTTGTTCCCTCCCCTCTTGTGTCACACACTCCCTCTGTCATTTTTCTTTCCATCCTTGCGTGCTGGGGCAGGTCACCGAGTGCCCACCGCACATGGGGCCAGCAGCGTCAGATGAAGAGCACGGATCTGGGGGTGCTGTTAGTCCTGGGTTCCCATGCTGGTTTTGCTGCTTTTTAGCTGTGTGACTTGGGGCCTGGTGAGTACTTTCTCTGAACCCTACTCTCACCTTCCATGGACTACATGAGCACCCACCCTGCCGTGCTGCTGTGAAGACTTGGAGGTGATGTCAGGCCCCTTAGTAGGTACCTGGCACACAGTGTGGTCAGTCGTGGACGGTGGACTGCCCCTATCACTGTTGTGGCCAGGTACCGTGCTGGGTTAGAGGGGTATAGAAATGAGTCAGCCACAGCCCTTCCCCTTGGCTTCCATCTTTGCTCTTCATCTGTTTCATAGGAAATCTATTCTCAGGGTCCCCATCTGGTATTAAAAGACTCAGATTAGTTAAGGAAGGGAATGTGGTTGGCACCTGATTATGTGCAATTCAGCACTATGCTAGCTGCTGTCTTGTACCATTTCCCAAATGTTCTGCATGCATAAGTCTGGCCGCCTCAAATAGATCCTGAGTTTTTAGAAAGCAAAGCAGGCACCCCTCCCCCTGCCCCCAGCCACCATGGCTTAGCCTGACCCAGGACATCCTAAGTGTTCTGCAAATCCTCACACTGAGATCATCAGGGCAGGGGAAAGGGCACCATCATTTAGCCCTGGGATCAAGTCCCACTTCTCTTACTAAATGTACATCTGGGCCCAGCCTGCTTCTCTCTGAAACATGAACAGGGTCTTTCAAGGGTTGGTGTGAGGACTGGGTCAGATAAAGTAAAGGGAAAATACTTTGTTTCTTGGCAAAGCACTCTGCAAATGTCTTTTATTATATTTTTGCTCTGGGGCTTATTTAGTTATTCATTCATTCAACAAATATTTATTAAGCACCATCTACCTGCCAGGCACCATTCTAAATAGAGGGACCAATAATGAACAAAGAGGCAGGAGTCCCTGTCCTCGTGGAACTGGTAGGCTAGGACTGAAGACAATCAGATCCTGTTACCATTATGAACTGTGATCAGGCTGGGAGGAAAGAGGGAGCAGATGAGTTTGGGATGAGGTGGCGTGGGGGACTCTCAGAGAAGCCAGGTAGGATAAACCTTTCGCAAACTACAAAGTTATGTCACAACTAAGAATAGATCCTCAGAAGGCAAAGATTTAGATACAGCTTTCAAGTCAGGGAGATCAGATTGCAAATGCTGGGTTTGTTTTGTGACCTCATGCATGTTATTTGACCCGTGAGAGCCTCAGTTTCTGCAGTCTGCAAGCGGAATAATTCCACCAACCTCAGTTGCAGCGTGAGGCTGAAAGTGATCATGATTACAAAAGTGCCTGGCATAGGGTCTCCTGCCTAGAACACAGTCCCGGCTCCGAAAATGCTAACTCCATTCTTCCGTTTCCTCTTCCAGTCTTCTTTGCAAGCAACTTCTTCCCCACCTTCCCAGGAGGAAGAAAAGATCTTGGAATAGGACTTGGCCTTAGGAAGTGCCTCTCCAGGGCCACATCCATATGCATCAAGCATGGCCTCATCTGTCAAGGTTGATCATGACTCTTCAGGGAGCAGGGCTGATGCCAGGGAAGCCAGGTCACAGGCTCTGCCTTTGATGTCCTGATGGCTGCACTGCCCCAAGGGTTCCCCCTTCATGCTCTAGTGCTGGAACAGTCTCCACCAGGGCTGAAATGAGTTCAGACAGAGTGCAGCCACCCACACAGCCCAGACTCTTGCAGCAAAGCCCTTCCAAGTTACCCAGATCCAGCGAGGGGGGAGGACAGTCCAGAGCATTTGGCTTACATTATCTGAAGCAACATACACAAAGTTATGGGTGTCAACCCTAGGCCATGCGCAAGGTAAGCGCTTCATGAAATTGATCCGATGGCTCTCTGGGGGTGGATGGAAGGCTGGGTAGAAGGAGGAAGAGTGGGGAGGGAGGTGGATTCAAATATGTTCAAATAAATATTTAAGTATCCAATGAAACCTGTGAACCTTCTCCTTCAAGATAACCATGTTTGCGTGCACACACACTTACACCCTGCATAAAATTTTACAGGGTTCACATGAAGAACATCCATGGACACCTCATTAAGAAACTCTGCACTACAGGGGAAAGATTCTAATTAGGGATTTGATACAGTCAGTTCTTAGCTGTGCCGCTTTAACTTCTTTGAGCCTCAGTTTCAACATCTGTGAAATGGGTGTAAATAATTGTGCCTATTTCTTGGGGCTGTTGTAAGGATTAAATGAGAAGAAGCATTCAGTGCTCTAAGTGTAATGCCTGGCAAGGCTCAGTGAGAGGTGCCGGTCATTGTTAACATCCTCATTAAATTTCATTCACTCACTCATTCATTCAGTCACAAGTTAGTGAGTGCCTCCTGTCCCATCACACCCTGAGATGGTCTCTGGGGTCCAGAAGTTTATGCTCACTGCTTGGGGGCAATGGGCAGATGATAACATCCCAGATTTCACCAAGAAAGAGTGGGAATGACTTCTCTAGCTCTGCTGCTGAGAAAACCATTCCCTGAATCTGACCAGGCTGGCCAGCCCCACTCAAAGTCCTGGGAGAAGCAAACGTTTGGATTCAGCAAGGTCAGGAGGCTGGATCAGCCTAGGAGGGCAAGGGTCAGGGTGGAAGTGGGGTGGAGAAATCAAGAGAGGAGCTAGGTAGAAAGGGATGGGGTTGCAGGTAGTGAGGGGAGAGTCAGGGGCAGAACAGGACTGAGATGGGGTGGGGGTGGCCCTGGACAGTTGTCATAGTGGTGTGACACTGAAATGGCTGGGGCAATGAGGACAGAATTTCTAAAGTGTGTGCAGAATATGGATCCATAATCTCCGTGGGGAAATATGCAGGAGTTTGTCATGTTCACCCCCCTCCTTTATTCTCCTTAGATTATATAATAATTACCTTAACAATGCTAGCCACTGTCTTTGGAGTGTTGACTATGTGCCAATTTGTTCCTCGTCCCATTAATCATTTCCGTTTTATATATGATGCAACCAGGCACAGAGAGTTTAAGTGACCTGCCCAAAGTCACACAGCAAGAAAGTGGTGGAGCTGGCTTTGAACTTAGATGGTCTGACTCCAGAGCTCATATTCCCTTTGGCTCCAAGCCCTCCTGCTGCTATTGTAACTTATTTTTTCCAATACTGTTTCTCTGGGAGGTAACAATTCACTGGGGACTCACAGGTATGGTGTAGCTTCTTACAGACAAGGGACAGATGCCGAGTGAGGGCCGCTGGGTCCTGGTTCTCTGGCTGGCAGTTGCTGCTTCTATCTGTACCCTTCTGGCCATGGGGCTGCCGTCATACCCATCTGCCTATGGGAATGCAGAATGCACACAGGGTCTGTTTTCCTTCTGTGGCTTCTCCAAGCCGAAGACCCCAGAGGACGTGAGCAGGGGCGGAGGGAAGGAGCAGCAACCATGCTGCATGATGATTAGTAATAATGCCAGCGATGAGGCCCGCTGAACCTGTCCTCGCTGGCTCCCAGCTTCCCAGCTAGGCGGCTGCTGCTGCAATTGGAGCCTGAAGAGGGGGGAAAAAAAGCCCGGAGCAGGGAGGGAAGAAGGAAGGAGGCAAGGAGAAAAGTCATGGTCGCCTTCATGCGGAGGGCTGACTCTGGGACAGAGCTGCAGAAATGAGGCCGCATAAAACTACGAGATATCAATGGATGCTTCTTCCGCTGTTGCCGGTGACCACATACCCTGCCCCTCATCGGACACTTGTGGCACTCACGGCCTGTGGCAATACGACGCAGAAACAATGGGGCCACCTTCTTGGATGTGGACTTCCAAAGGCTCTGGTCTGATAAAAGGCCTAGAAGAATGTGAGCTCAGAGATGGGATTTGTCCCCGCCCCGCATCAGGCAAAGCACCGTTCAGCACTGAAGCCCCAGACGTTGGTGGAATCCGGAGGGCCGGGGAGACCCTGCCCCTTTCCCAAGCCGAGTCTGGGAAAATGGACACGACCCTGAGTCCCCCTCCCAGCCCTGCCCGCCGTCTATGCAGCACAAACGGAACACACTCCGCTAGCCTGTGTGTCTTTGTTAGGAGGCCGATCCTCATTTCTCCATGTGGAGTCTGGCAAGGAAAGGAAGCTTCCCACTGGGCTCAAGAGGGGCGTGGCCCACCATGCCCCCAAATGCAGGCAAACGTTGGTTGTAGGCTGGGGGCCTTAGCTATGACCTGGATGGTGGCGTGGGCACAGGATGCTCAGGAACCAGCACATCATGGGGGCTGCCTGCCCGGAGAGGTGGTAGGCTGCATGTCGGAGGTCGAGCGCACCCCACACCTCAATGCTTCATAAACCCCTGGAAGAATATTCAGGCCATGCTGAGGAGATGGGGGTATTCTGAGTGTATTGAGATTTCATTTCTGCCCCCAAGAAGAATAGGAATTTGAAATAGAAGTTCAACAATCTACGAAATTAGCGAAGTAGCCCCTCTGGCACACCAGAGGAAGTGGCCTGAACTCCTCAGCTGTCTGTAAGACAGCCCTCATCGTACCCCTGTCTCTGCCCTCTCCTCCATTTTATGCGTTAGCAAACAGAGTCAGAACCGTGAGATGATCTGCCCAAGGTCCCAAAACTGGAGACAGCTGGAGAGTCAGGGTTTGAGCCCCCTTCTGTCTGTCTTCAAAGCCCATGCTGTTACCCACCCAGGAAAGAGAAGGAAGTGGCGGGGAGGGGGGAGATCAGGACAGTTCCATGAAGAACAGGTGGGGTGAGGGGGCTCTCTGCACTCACAGCCCTATCAGATGGTGCCCCGGGTCAGAGGAGAGCGGCTGCAAGGACTCCACCATGGGTCACGGGCCGCGTGCACTGAAGCTGGCGCCCAGGTGGTCTGGCTCGAAGCTGGCAGGGCGGAGGGAAGGGTGATGAAGCACTTCCAAGAGCAGGTACACCATCCTTCCTCCGGAAGACCCCTGGGAGCCCCCTTCCTGAGAGGCCAGGCTGGCCTTCTCTCCCACTCTGTCTGTATGGAGGCTCCCTTCCTGGGAGGCCACGGGGCATTGCCTTGACCACAGTGGCACTTCAGCTGACTTCTGTGTCTGTTGTCCCTTCTTGCCCTGGCTGGCCCCTAGTGAGCGAGGGGTTGGGCCCTCTAGCAGGTGCTGGGGGAGCTAATTGACAGTCTGGGGCTCTCTTTCTCGGGGCTGGCATTTGCATGCTGCATTAGTATTCGTGCTCGCAGCTCAGGGCTGTTCTGGATGGAGGATGCTATGCAGATGAGCATCGAGCCTGGTGTGTGATGGGGACCTGATGCATTTTGCTAGGAATCAAGGCTGCCGAGTCAGAGGAGGCTGAGGGAGGTTGCAGATGAGACTGGGGCTCCTCGCCTGCTTCCCACACTGCCAGTCCCTGGAATCTTCCATCTATGATGTATGAGCTCCCAGCCAGTCCCTCCAGTGATTCGCCAGCACCACTGAGCCCCTGCTCTGCCCCAGCTGCCCTGTGGTGGTAGCAGAGATGCAGAGAGGCCTGAGGTGGGCTCGGTCCTGGCCCTAGGAAGCTCCTGTCCTATGGGGACAGAGTAACATACAAACCATTCACCGACTGGGGGATGGGCCTACAGCAATCAGCTGAGAGGCCACATCAGCTCAGAGAAGAGATGTCTAATTCAACCTGCGGGAAGAATGGGGGGAGGGCAGTCAGGCAGGGCTCTTCTGAACGGGAGATGCTGGAGCCGGGTCTTGAACGACTAATACAAATCTGGCAGCCAAACATCACCGTAAACACATGCCTCGGTTCGGGGACCTTCTCCTAAGCAGCTCCATGGGAGCCACAGCCTGGTTCCCTCTCATGGGAGCTGGCCAGAGTGATAGCACACCACTGTGCCCATTTATGGATTCCCCAAACCTAGACTTGGACCGACTTTGGAGAAAGCAGGTCCAGGCACCATGTGACAGATAAACTTGTGATGGATGATGGAAGTGAGCAACTGAGTCATCCAGAAACATCTCCAGGGATGGAAGCTTCCTGGCTCCCGTATGCAACCTGCTCTAGCGTTTTATCGTGCCCAGAGCTAGGAAGCGCCTTCTAATGTCTCACTGGGCTGCTAAACTGAAGGGTACTTGCTCTTCATAGTCCTGAAAGCAGGGGATGGAATGCTTTGCTCAGGAGCCCTTTGTACAAACTGCCAGAGCCACACAGAGCCCTGACTACCCCAAGCTAAGCCCTCAGGTGAGAGGGAAAGCTCAGGTTGGTGCGTGTGTGTGTGTCGGGGGTGGGAGATACATGTGTTTTTTACAGCAAAACTGAATGGCTGGAGTGGGGGAGAGGGGCTAAGGGGCTTGACCTGCACCCTGGGCTCTAACTCTGAATGTGCACATCATCTCAAAAACTGATTCTCCCCAGAATAGTACCCTTTCTTAGAGTTATACAACTCAAAGCTGGAAAGGACTTTATATGCCACCTTACAGACGGCCAGGGGAGGGAAAGATGTTTGCTCAGGGAAATGTAGGGAGAACACAATAGAGCTAGGAGTATAACTCAGGGCTCTGGAAAGGGTCTTTCATGTTTGAAAGTACTAAAAGTTGTCCTCAGCTGTCACAACCTCTCCTCCAGAACCAGATCCGAATTTGCTCTTGGCTTTCTGTGAAGCATAACTTTACAGGCACAGGAAATGTGTCCCAAATGGACCTCCCTCCCCTTTACCGAAATTCCCTCAAGATTAAGTAATATCAAGTTAAGTTTATACTACAGATCTCTGGAGGAAGTTGGCACTGACCTGGAATTCAGACTGAAGTTTGAATGGCTGATATTATACTATCAGCTGGATTTGCTAGCAATCAGGAAGGTTAGCAATTAGGAAGAAGTAAGGGCACAGCAGAGTTGAACTGCATGGAGGAGTGGGGACTAGGAGAGTAGTCTGGGCCTGTAGTAAATCAGGGAGGTGGGTGTATGTGTTTCAATAATAGTATGAGTCCTGGTGGAGAACCTCTGCATTAGGTAACTTTTTCTTTTCTTTTCCTTTCGTTTCATTGTTTTTCTTTGCTTTTTTTGTTTTACCACTGCTCAAATGCAGTCTTGTGTGATGCATCCAGCCAGCCAGCCAGCCAGCCAGACATCTATCATTAATAAATATCCCCTACCCATCTGTGATACCTGCCCCTGTTGTAGGTATGGGGATATACCAGTGACCAAGATGGACATTTTTCTTGCTTTCTGTACCTTCCATTCTCATAGGGAAGGGAGGTCAGGATAATGAACAGCAGATAGGCAAACACATAAGGTCACATCTGTTGATGATAGGCACTAGAAGGATATACCAGGAGGTGGTATCCTTATAGTGGGAGAGCTGAAGCGGACAACCTGAGAAAGAAGGCCTCACTGTGGGGGAGGGGGGGTGATTCTGAAATTTGAATGACCGGCAGGGGTTATTCGTGCTTAGGATTTAGGGTGAGAGAACCTGATGTGAAGACCCCACAGAGGGAGTGTGCTGGGCCAGCTCAAAGAATAGAGAACAGGGCAACAGGGCTGGGCCAAGCAGAACAAGGAGGAGGTTTCCAGAGCATGCTAGGGAGGCTAGGTTGCAGAGGGTCTGTCATCCTTGGTGCGGTTTGGATTTATGCCAAGAGCAAGGAGGGGCCTTAGGAAAATATATTTTCACTTTTTATTTTGAAAATATTATAGACTTACAAGAAACTAAAAAGATAGTACAGAAAGGTCTCCTGTACCCTTCATCCAGCGTCCCCCAGTGTTAGCATCTTACATAACTACAGTCACATATCAAAACCAAGAGACTGGTGTTGGTGTAATCCACAGACCTTTTTCAGATGCGTACTCGTGTGTGTGTGTGTTCCTATGTCATTCTATCCCATCTGCAGATTGTTGTAACTGCCACCACAGTCAAGACACCAGACTGTTCCATCACCGCAAAGGAACTCCCTTGTGCTCTCCCTTTATTGTCACCCTTGCCCTGTGCCCCATCACCACGCAAGAATTTTAAGGAGGTGACGGGAGCGGGAAGATCTGAGAGCTGTCAGCTGGGGCAGGGACATGGCCTACCCACCTTTGGAGGCCCTCGAGGCCTCTCAACAAAGCAGGTTCACTGTGAATTCGGACTGTTTCAGCTGGCTTAACATTGCAGTTGAAGAGCAAGAACAGAAAGCCTAAGCAACTGGTACAAGGTCACACAGTACTCCTCATGGCTTGCTAGCTGCTCTTATTGAGATGATTCTGACAGCTCTCTGCAGAGCGTGGTGTGTTGGTCACTGCGGGGGTGGAGAAAAGAGGCCTCGCTCAAGGCTACCACTTCAAGGCCTCATTCCTCAATCTCTTGCACTTCCCTATCCCCATGGCGGAATGCTCTATCCCCTACCTGAAACAGACTCGGTAAGGGATTGGTTAGAAGATACTTGCAAAGTGCCAAGCATAAGGGAAAATCCTTTCTGCTGTCAACATGCCAACATTGACCCAAAAGTACTGGAGAGAAACCTCTGCCCTTCCTCGGCCCTTCCCTCCTGTTTCAGTGGTGATCAGTCCTCAGATCCTGTAGCTCAGCTCCTTCTTCCATCCATCCCACTTGTAGGTCTCAGTTCATGCCCCCCCAGACAAGGCAGACACCCCAGGCCATCCACACATGCAGGAGGCCCCCAGCTCTCCAGCTGCTCTGCATGGGACCCAGTGGCCAAGCTCCTGAGGCTAGAAGATCTGCCCCATCCTCCAGTGTGACTCCCAGCAGCAACAGAGGGAAGACTTCACCGCATCCAAGCTCTCCATCTGTTTCTCCAGTGGGCCCTGGGAAGGGAGTGGGATTGATGGTAGCTTTAAACTCCCAAACCAAGCATGGCTCTGCACATAGAATCCCTGCCCCAAATAATGCCACACTTTTTTTTTACCTTTTTATTGTTATGTTAATCACCATACATTACATCATCAGTTTTTGATGTAGTGTTCCATGATTCATTGTTTGTGTATAACACCCAGTGCTCCATGCAGAACGTGCCTTCTTTAATACCCATCACCAGGCTAACCCATCCCCGAACACCCCTCCCCTCTAGAACCCTCAGTTTGTTTTTCAGAGTCCATCATGTCTCATGGTTCGTCTCCCCCTCCGATTTCCCCCCCTTCATTCTTCCCCTCCTGTTATCTTCTCCTTTTTTTTTTCCTTAACATATTTTGCATTATTTGTTTCAGAGGTACAGATCTGTGATTCAACAGTCTTGCACAATTCACAGCGCTCACCATAGCACATACCCTCCCCAATGTCTATCACCCAGCCACCCCATTCCTCCCACCCCCCCAGTCCAGCAACCCTCAGCTTGTTTCCTGAGATTAAGAATTCCTCATATCAGTGAGGTCATATGATACATGTCTTTCTCTGATTGACTTATTTCACTCAGCATAACACCCACCAGTTCCATCCATGTCGTTGCAAATGGCAACATCTCATTCCCTTTGATGGCTGCATAATATTCCATTTATATATATACCACATCTTCTTTATCCACTCATCTGTCAATGGACATCTTGGCTCTTTCCACAGTTTGGCTATTGTGGACATTGCTGCTATAAACATCGGGGTGCATGTACCCCTTTGGATCCCTACATTTGTATCTTTGGGGTAAATACCCAGGAGTGCCACACTTTCATTTAGAGTGGTCTGCTCAGTACTGCCCAGGAATGCAGAGGTGTGGGAGCCGGGAGAGGACAGGGAGGAAGAGACCGGGTCCAGCAAGATGGGGAGAGGGGAAGTGCTGGGTGGCTCTGGGGCCTTCACAGGGTGCTGAGGGAGATTCAAAGGGCCAGTCCCAGGGCCTCCTGCGCAAGGCCATGAGCCCAGGCTGCCACCCCCTTCCCCCATTCAGTCCTAGCCTGAGTTCCGTGGACCCTGACAGTCTCATTCCTTCTCTGTCCACAGGGGTGCAATCTTGACTTTCGGTAGCATGGCTTCTTCTGTCTCAAGGGGAATTTCTGTCCCTTCCTGGCAGATGTCCTCCATCTTGCAGGGTAAGTGCGGAGGGAAAGGATGGGGTTCTGCTCTCCCCCCACTTCAGTGCCAGGGGCTCCCAGGCTGCTCAATCACCACTGGGGGCCATGGGGTCACCCTCCTGGCCTGGCCTGCCTCCTGCCCTCAGGCCTCTGGGGGAGCAGGCACATCCTTCCTCTCTCTGACACTAATGAAATCTTCCTTCTGCTCAGGGCCCAGCGGGACTCAGGGTCAGTATTTTTACCCATTCACCTCTGTCCTGTGCTCCGGTTGGGGAATGACACCCCACACCTCATTACACACAGGCTGGCTCAGCACACTAGGCAGGTTTCTCTGCACCATTGCCCCCTGAGGCTGAAAAAAAGACCTCCCGGGGCCACAGGGACTGTTGATCCAAGTCCTTGTCCCGGCATCTGCTCACCTGGATGCTCTTTGCAACACACACACTAAGGACGCCCTTCTCAGGCCTCTATCCCATCCATTTGAATCCTATTCCCCACTCCAGACTTTGCTCATGTTGCACCTCTCCCAAGAAGCCTTCCCTGATTTACTATACCATATCCTCTACATTCAGAGACCTTTGATTCTCTCAGGGACTGCTTGCTTCCCTGAGTGCTGAGCACCAGGGGGCACTGGGCTCGGTTCCTTGTGGGTATGTAAAATAAATGGGGAGTGGGTGAATGCATGAATGGATGGAAGGGTATGCACTTACACATCTATTCTCCTCCTCTGACACTTAGCCATATGTTATTTGCCTTTGCTTTTTAACTGCTTCACAGAGAATGATGATGGCAAACCCGTGAAAGAAGTGGCCTTTCCGTAAATGTAATTTATTCATCACCCAGGCACATCCAGTAAAGCTCCTACTCTGCACCAGGCACGAGGGCTTAGTGGAGCTGGTGAGCTTGTCTCCGCCCTCGAGAAGCTCTGCCTAATGTCATGGCTTCTGACTTCATGGGACCCTTTTGAAAATCTGATGAAATCGGTAAACCCTCACCTCAGAAACACACACAAAGACACCCACACCCAAGGCTATACCCACCCACAGATGTATAAACTGTGGGGTCCATCTCAAAAACTCCTGAAATCCCCAGCCACAGTTTAAGAATGCCTGGTCTGATGAGAAAGAGAAACAAGTTAATATCTCTTGCTCAGGGCTCTGCCAGGAGGCACAGACAGCGTATACTGGCGATCACAGAAGATGGAGTGATTAACTCACTTTGAGTGGGATGAAGTGTCTCAGCGAGGTTGGAGTCAAGGAAGAGATTTCAGAAGGGCTGGCTTTTGAGCAATGAGTAGAAATTTGCTGGGTGGGCAAAGGGAGAGGAGGAGGAAGGTGAGCCAGCATGTGCAAAATACAGAAGCCGGTTTCCAGGAGCTGGAGGAGGGAGGAACCAGGGGTGACTGAGAGTCGGGTTTCTTTCTGAGGTAACAAAATGTTCTGTGATTGCATAGTGGTGACGGTTGCACAGCTCTGTGAATATGCTAAAAACCCCTCAGCTGTATGTTTTAAACGGGCTGATGTTATGATATGTGAATTGTGATGGTTAATTTTGTATACCAACTTGGCTAGGCCATGGTGCCTGGTTGCTTGATCAAACACCAGTCTAGATGTTGCCTTGAAGGCATTTCTAGATGAGAGTAACATTTGACTCAGTAGACTTTGAGTAAAGCCAATTCACTTCCATAATGTGGGTGGGCCTCATCTAATCGGTTGAAGGCCATAAAAGAGAGTGAGAGTCCCCTGGGGAAGGGAGATTTTTGCCTCCAGGCTTGAGCTGCAACATCCTGGAGACCCCTCCTTGGGTATCCAGGCTGCTGACCTGCCTTGCAAATTTCTGATTTGCCAGCCTCCATAATCACGGGACTCAATTCCTTGAAATAAATCTCTTTCCATATAAATATGGAGTATTATATATATGATGTATAATACTGTTATATATAATGACCAATATATTAATACTGTTGGTCCTGTTTTTCTGGAGAACACTGACTAACAAATGAATTATATCTCAACTTTAAAATGCTTGCTAGTGGGGAGCTGATTGAATCAATGATCGCACAACCAAAGCACACAAGTGGGCAGGCCTGAACCAGTGTGGCACACTTGGGGTGTAGCAGGCACAGGTAGGAAGAAGCTGGTTGGGGAAGGCTGGTGAAGCGCGGCCATAAATAGCCCTGATGATCACACTGTGGGTTTCTATTGCCTGTGGGATAGTGATATATTAGTTAGAGTTATTCTTGGTTGCAAGCAACAGAAACTGACTCTGGCCAACTTTAGCAGAAGGAAGAACTTATGAGAAGACTACACTTACACACCCAGAAGATGCTTAACAACGAAATCCAGGAACTGCCAGGAACCAGGCTGGTTCCAGAAGTCGTGAGTAGGGTTTCTTCAGGATAAATCCATCGCCACACTTTTTGTTCTAGGTTACTCTCCTTGAAATGCACAATCTCAGAAGGCAAAATGCACTCTTGAGTCCATATGCCCAACCTCTAAACTGGGAGGGCAAGGCAGGATCTCCCATTTGAACTCCCTGCCAATCGGATGGTATCTGGGATGCATAGGCAGGGTGCTCCTGATGGACATCAGCAGGAGTGCATGGCATGGACAATGCTGGGATCCTTGCTCAGCCAATGACCATGAGCTAGGGCCTGATGTTCTGAATTGAGTTGTTGGGTCTGCGTTACAACAATGACACTGTCCCTACTCTCAGCTGGGTCAGGACCCCAGGACACCTGTTGCCAGGGAATAGAGCTATTTAGTGGGAAGACTGGAGCTGGACAGGCCTTGATGCTTCTAGCTGTGTGGACTTGCTCAAGTCACTTAGGCTCTCTGAAACTCAACATCCTTGTCATTTGGGGCAGGCCTCTGTACCAACCTCTAGGCTTCTTAGGAAGGGTAAATGAGAAGACATATGGGACAAATCCTGGCTCAGGTTCTGACAATTCTAAGGGCTCTGTTCTTCCTTCCAGGGATGGTCACCAGTCTTGACGATGATGCTGAGTCTAGAAGAATGACACAGGGGATCCTGTCCAGTCAGTTTTCAGTTAAACTGAGACCAGCTGTGATCTGAGGCAGCCTGGGGCCAACAATGTGGATCCTGGGGGCAGGGCTCAGCTGTTCTATCCTTGGGCTCCTTGCTTTCTCCTCCTTCATGTGCAGGCCAAGTGGCAGCCTAGAGGCTGCCTACCTTCCTCTGACACTGTGTCCCCAGTAGCCCCCCCCTGCAGCCCCTTCAGGAAGGGAACAGAGGCTCAGCCCCTGAAAGGCAGAGGGTGGGTCCTGTGGAGACTCAGACCTGCCCCAGCTCTTTTGCAGATTCCCAGAGGTGGTTCCCAGAATAGTCCCTGCAAATCCACATGACCCTGAAGGTGGGGTATGTGAGTGCGTGTGTGGAGCAGGGGGGCGGAGGGGGCATCAGCCACCCTCTTTGTCCAGACCCTGGGCCCAGGGCTGGGCTCTGTGGGTTTGAGTTTAGGATATGGAGGAAGAGGTGGTGAAGGAGGGAATAGAGTCACCAGCAGGAAGGAAGAAGGAATTCTGCCTAGGTCCAAGTCCAGGGGTCCTGCTTGGGCCAAGAGTTATGTAGGGGAGTGAAGATCAGCTCTCACTCCTGCTGGGTATGGTTGGAGATGGGGTGATGGGTGGGGGTGCAAATGGAGGCAGATATGGAAGAAGCTGGAAAGGGAGCCGGAGCGAGAGAGATAGAGTGAATGAAGAAGAGACAGAGGGAAGAAGGGGGGAGAGAGAAAGAGAGAGAGAGAGAGAAAGAGAGAGAGAGAATGGGCACTCTGGCCTTGGAGGGAGAGGTGGGGCTGAGTGAGGTTCTGTGAACCCGGATCTTGCCAGCCTCCCCAAGACATGCGTGTGGTGGAGGGGTGCGCGGGCTGGGAGTCCCCAGCCAGGGCCCCAGGAGGGGCGGCATGCCTGCTTAGCTTGTTAGCTTGTTTTCGCTCTCTGATATATGACATGCTCTAAATGATCTATTAAAGCAGAGTGAATTCTACAAATGCTTCCACCCACTGCCGCCCCCTAGGGAAACGTACTATATTTGTGAGGTGACTCATCTTGCTGCCACAACCCTGGGGATCTGATGCAGAATGCTTGTCAGGAGTTCACCTTGAAAAGGCCACAGGGACAGCAGGGACGCAAAGTGATGAGGTGGAAAATGGCTGCTCTCCTGGTTGCAGCTTCATCCCCATTTCACGCTGCCTTAGTACCACCCACCTCTAACTCGTTGCATTTCCCAGAGACACGATATTACACTCTTTGGTGAAGTGTTCTCATTTTCATTACTGTTATGCCCGGTAGACTGACAGGTCCATGAGAGCCGGGATGGCGATGGACTTGGTTTGATGTCCTCAGCATCATGGCGCCTTCTCAAGAAACACAGAATGAACAGACTCTAGTGTGCCTATTTTGGAATCTAGCAATGCTGAGATCTAATCCCACAGAGGTATCTTTTACAATCCTTTTGCAAGTGAGGAAAATGAAACCCAGAGGCATGTAGTTGCTGACCTGGGAAGAGGAAGAGTGGGGATTTAACTCAGGACTATCTGATTCCGGGGTCATCCTAACCATCACTCCGGAACCTGCAGCCCCACGCAAATCATCACTGACAGACATGTGCCTGATTTTTCTGTGATTCGTACTTTCGTCTTGCATGCTAACTCCAAAAAGCAATGTTGCTGTCTTTAAAGAAAGAGAAGCAAGAGGGATGGCAGCAGACAGGAGAGGCGGTCTTAAAATGGAGAGGTTGGATCAGCACATTTTAAGGGGACTCAGAAGCTTACGTTAGGCAGATCTGAGCAATATCCCAGTGATGATCCCAAGACAGCACAAAAGTTGCATTTCCTCCTGGAGTGCCTTCTGGCTTTCATCTTTTCAGTCAGATGGTCCCTCGCCTTGGCTCAGCTGGGTTATTTCCCCCACCACCCAGCTGGCTCCCACCCCACAGTCACCTATAATTTCTGCACCCAGGTAAGCATAGCTCTAAATAAATACCCATCTCAACAGCCTGCAAATGAACATTCTCACTGCCCTAACCGTCCGGACTTTCAGGCACAAGACCGACTTTTGACCCCATTCATCCTTGGAAACCAGGTGGAACAAAAGTGAAGAAAAGCCATTTCTCTCATCAGATATTTTAAATATAGAATTTAGGCTTAAGTCTGCCAGGGGTCACATGGAGTCTAGCCATTGCCTACTTGAAATACCGTAGGACCCGATAAAACCTTTCAGGACAAAGAGATTGGGAGTGCAATAGCAAAATGCTTCTTCTGATAAGTATCCCAAGTATATAGCTATGAGTGTCACCAGGGCTGTGTCAGTGGAGGGAGAAATTGTTGACAGAGGGCTTTGGAAGTTATTATGATTTTGGAGTTAATAAATCTCTCTCTCGCTCGCCTGCTCCTCCCTCTATCGCTCTCTCTTTCTGACAGCCTTGGCCTTGAACATTACTTGACTCCCATAGCATACTAGATACAATCTTCTATAATTCTGTCAGGATTCTGTGGACTTCTAAAATACCAGTGCTGGAGCCCCAGTGAAGACAAATTACATCAGGATCTTGGGGGGGCTATGGCTTTCGTCAGCAGGCATGGTTCCTCAAAACAGCTTCTGAGCTCTGCCAGTAATCAGCTGTGAGTCCTTGAGAAATTGCTTCGGTTGCCTGATCCTTGGTTTCTTCAAAGGTAAAATGAAGCAAGTAACTGCACAGACTTCATGGGACTGTTACGAGGATTTTATAATAACTGTAATGAGCCTCATACTGTGCCTGGCACTCGGTAGAGATTCAGAAGTTGGCCGTTGTTGTAATTTTTGTTGTTGTTGCTATACTGACTAATCCTTGGCTAAAAGTCCACCCTTCCTTGGCCTCCAGGGAAAGGACATAAACTTGACCTAAAACGTCCAGAGTGATGGCAGGTAGATGGAGCAATGTCGGAGGAAGATGAATGGCATCATGCAGGACGTCTCTTGTGCTCTCTCAATGGTAGATCTCTTCTCCGAGTGGATTCCAAGCAGACAGTGTCTTTTCCTGCTAATAACTCTTTTAAAAAGCATTAACATCTGCTGTGTTCTCAATTGGCCTAACACACCACCGCCAGAGGGAATGCCAATACACCACGCTTGGTGGAAGACAGAGATTGCAAAGCATCCAGTCGCTGCAGCCAACATTCTGTTAACCATGTCGGAGGGAAGCAAAATGCTTTAGCAGTTGATAAAAGACTGCGATTCAGAAATTCACTTTACTATATCCATAAACAAAGACTCAGACTCCGAAAGAAGGGCTCAGAAGCGAGCAATGACAATTGCACTTCGCATATGACCCTGTGGGCCACTCAGATAAAAAAGCCCAGCATGGATTAGGCCTTTTCCCTATAAAACCAACCATAAATAGCCATCATTATGGAAGGTGTGTGAGGTTATTCTCAACATTTCTGTCTGTCATGGTAATAAATCCCCAATAAATAAACCCCTTTACATATGGGTAGATGTAAGCCATTCATTAAAGTGGACTTGACCTTACTTCTACATTCTTTAATCAACTGACTACAGATCAATGAAAAAGATTAAACATTTTATGTCTATTTATTTTATGAATATAAGACAAAAGAGAAGTGAGGCACCATTTACGGCTTGGACGAGAGGTTAAATATGTCATTGAGAAAATTTATTTGAAGCTTTTCTGTCAGAGAACATAACTGAGCAATGCTACAGTTAAATTGGAAGCACTAACATGAACTCCCCGACTTTAAACCTTTTCCCACTTCTGTCACGTGAAGTGAGCACAGTAACAGCAGCATTTCTATCCAGCCACCAACTCTCATGTGCCCCCTGATGCTCAGATTTTGTCTCTAATACTGGCCTCCACTGCAAGAAATAGGGATCTTTGGAGGGTAACCTTTGGAGGTAGGAAGGAAGTTCCTTTTGTGCAGAGAAAGCAAGGATGCTCTTTAGGATGTCGCCTGGGAGCTCTGAAAGGACCAAAAAGCTAGAGTAAAGAGGTTTCCACTCGTCAGGCTCTGACAATTTGAGTATCAAGTGAGATTGATAACTATAATTAATTTAAGCACATGGAATCTGTGAAGGGCCATAAGTTCCTAATGAAGCTCCAAAGAGAAAAGTTGATATAAATTGTACCAAAAATGGTGGACATGATACAGTTTCATTTTATTCTATTTTAACTAGCTGCCTATGTGAGAGATCTTGTTCCTACTATTAAATATATGTTGGTTTATTAAGCACATAGGCATTTTTCTCTACCCTTGTAAGGAAGAAAGAGTGGATTTTGAATACATTGAATAGTCATGCAGAAAAAATAGAAATTAGTAGTCATGCACAAGAACAGGAGGGAAGCAATGATGTGATAGGAGACGCTGAGTTGGCTAAATGTCTTCATGAAGACAGCAAACTGCTGATTTTCAATCCCTGGTTTTGCGGGAGATGAAACATCACTTTGAGAAAAACTTCTGGTCACAGACAAGAAGCTCTACATGAAAGGCATGGACTTTCACATTCTTAGTGAGGCCACATTTAATAATGTGTTAATAATAAACACAGTAATGTTGGAAGACCCTTTATTGGTGTCCCAAATAAGAAACAGTAACCCCCAGACTGCTGGCCTGACATAATATTATTTTTCTTTGGTTTTAGAAGAAATCTGCAATCCTAGCCAAAAATACATTTTTTGCCCTTATCCCAGAAACTCTCATATTAATTCTAAGAAAGTAACACTGAGAAAGTGTAAATATAAAAATAATGAAAAATTCAATATTTATCCACGATCCTTATACTTTGTAACCAGTTTAAGAGCAACTCTAAGTATATGTTTTTCAGTCATGGTGACGTTTTGTGTACATTTCGGCTGATGTTTTTAGGTGCCTGAAGCATTTAGGAGAGTCTGACACATTAAACTTATGGTTTTAATGAAAAATTTTGCACAATGTGGGTAAATGATTTTATGACCAATGTTTATAAGTTTGGGAAATTCTAATTGGTTCCATTTTTAATAAGTTTTGATTTATCAATTATGTAAATAGTGCTTGAATGTCAAGGAAAAATTGTTGAATAGATTCATGAGGTTGGGAAGTTGAATATTACACAAAGTGCATATAGGTGTGCATGTTGCTCCCTCCTGATGACACATGTCCCACAGGCATAGAAGGTCCTGTCCATGCATCACAGCCCGAGTTCCAGAGCCCTGAGAGGGCCAAAAAAAGAGGTAGCATCCTCACGGAGCTGCACTAAGATCAGAAGGAACTGAAGATTATTTTTGCCTTGGGACATACCATGATGTGCTTGCGTTTTCATGTGGGGATTCTTAAAAGTGGAGAAGTCTTCATGTCTCAAAGGAATTGATCAAATGGAGCTTTTCTGGGTCCTATGCAGAAGGTGAGAGGGGGCTCTCTGGGGCAAGAGTCCTAACCTCTCACCCAATTGTCTCCAGTGCTCTGTCAGCCCCTCCCCTGGGGTTGCTATTATTATAATGATATTATATTATATGTATTATAATATATGATATTATCTGGTATTATTATTATTATATTTAGAAAAGCAGTATTTTATCATATAGGAAACAATAGGTCATTGCCTGTTCAGTGCCTCCAGCTGGTGACTTCTTCAAAATACCCCCAGGCAACAAGCCCCAGTTTTCTAAGCAACCAATCGCAAGGGGTCCTCTCCGAAGCCCTGCCCCTGGATGGCCACACCACACATTTTGGATTCCTCTGGTTTGATGCTTCTTTGACAGGTAACTTGCAATCCCACTTTTCAAAGTCCAAAGAAAACAGGATTGAAACATCTGGGGGCAAACTCTCTGAAAATACTCTTGACCCTTTGCTTTCCTTTCCTTTTCATTGACCATCTCAAGAGTCAGGCATAAAACTCCGATCCATATTTCTGTTTCATTTGTAGGAAGTGTTCAGCCGTCTGTGTCATTTTTATTCACCCTAAGCACCTTGAAAATCCCACTGCACTGGAATCTTGAAAGCTAACAGCTTGCAAGAACCTTTTCTTTTTTTACTTTACAAGTGTGTCCTATTTAAAGGGAACCCAAGATGCCAAAATTCTCACCTAGAAACTTAGACATGCGGGGAATTGTTCTGACAATGCAGAGCTGGGCTTGACAGGAGAATGGTTCTCCCACGAGAGCGAGCATGGAAAATTGACCTTGGAGTTGCATGGTCTTGCAGAAACCCTCAGGCATGGGCTGAGTTTGGAGTCTTCAGGATCAGATCGCGAGTGCCCAGGGGGTAAGACCCCCCTTGTGAGAACAGCAGAGGAGACATCCCACAGGCCTGAGGGATCCGGACCCTCATCAGGACCTTTGTCAGCAGCAGTTACTCTCCTGGGACTTGAAGGCCAGAAAAGCTTTTCCTCCTACCCTGAGTGCGTTGCTCCTCCTCGTCCATTGCAAAAGCCAAATTAAGGAACTCCTATTCTTTGCCTGCGTCTATGATCTTTTTCTGACCATCACACCCACCAAACTTCAGGACAATGGTGTAATAACTAAGCGAGGAACTTAATAAAGATACCAAATGAATATGATTACCAGAAAGTCTATTTGGATAAAGCCCCAGTTTTACCGGGCTTGCCGAGCCATTCATCTTCAACCCCCACTGCCCTTCTAGATACTCCCCCTGACTCGCCCTCTGCATTGAAAGATGTAGGCTCCAGGATTCAACCTGTGGCTTCCAGTCTCCGGGAGGCACTAAGATCCAAGGGACACTTTTTCTCTGAAGCCTTCCCTGACACCTCCCACCACAAGCTGACTTGTTCCCATCCTCCTTGAATGCATGACCACTGGAATTTTTGTCATACTCTATGGCAAATGTGAATTTACAGATCTCTGGAGATGTGAATTCTGAGGACAGGGTCATGTTGGATTCATCTCTGTCTCTGCAGGGGCCTGGAAGAGGGCCCACGAAGCAGCCTTCAGACACATTTGTTCAATGAATGAACAGTGCTAATAGCCACTAATGACTCTAAACCAGGCTATTAGGCAAATAGTTAAGAGCCAGCCCATGAAATAAACAGGTGGTTGTCTTAGACCTGTAAAACGAAATATTTACTTTCTGATAGGTAGAAAATCCCCGAGTTATGGGAGTTATGGGTCCAAGTAACATATAGGAAATGTCCTCGTCTGTGGGCCCAAGGGAAGGCCATTTATAACAAAATACTTTGCATTTCAAAACTGTCTTTGTGCTTCGTAATTTATGTTGAGGCATTACTGCTAGGACGTGGTTAGAATATTTTCATTTTTCTTGAATGTGAGGAATTTGAGGCTCTTGGTTACAGAGTAGGGAGTGATATGTTAGCTTGTGGGATAACAATGCTTTTTCTGAGAACAGCTCTCCAAAAGCAGAAGTCAGCAGAAAACCAGGTAATTTTATTTACCAAAGTTTGCTCTAAAATCAAAATTTCAGGCTATTAACCATTTCAGTGAGTCATACCACCGTCCCAAGACTATAATTTAGAAACAAGCCATTTATTGAAAGGTCAAAATTCAAGACAAATTACAACATGTCTATTTTTTTAAGGCTAACCCAGAATCTTCTCTATTCATTCTGTTATCAGCAGTATGCCTTTAACTGTCAGCCATGAAGAGGGAAATAAAGACCCAGATTGGAACAGAGACAGTCTGCCTTCTAAGGTGGGGACACTAAGACAGTTGAGTCAATCTGCGGAGAAACAGAATGTGTCGGCTCCTGCAGGAAGTGAGAGGACAGCTCTACGTTTTGACATTTCATCATCTACTGTTGTAATTAATCAGAGAATGAGCACCTAAAAATCTGGAACTGCAAATTAGAAACAAATTTAACCCCCAACCAACCCAATAATCATGAAATCATCTCCCTGACCCCAGAAAGCATGGGCCACAGCCACCCCTGAACCCATCATTGGAAAGAGGGCATACTGGATCATTCAGGATTTCACCCTGAGCCAAGGGTAGGGTCAACTTCCCTGGGGGACAGATTTGTGAACAAAACTTGGTCTGTTAGCAAGGAAAGAGGAAAGGAGGGAGGAAGTGGTGTGCATAACCAGTGTCTGCTCCAGCATTCTTTAAGGGCCCTTGAAACTAGAGATGAAAACTTCCCATAGGGGCCCTTACCCCAGTTGTGTTAGGAGTTGTATCCAGAACAGAAAGATATTTTGAGAGTTCTTGTAACTTTATGACTTTCTCTTTTTGTTTTGTTATTTTTATCCCCTCTGTTTCCTTGTTTTACCAGAAGAGAGCATCCTTAACTTAGAACAACCTAAGAAAAGCTGCCTGCTCGCTCCTGGGACAGCAGCGTGGGAGAGACTGCCTCTCTGGCTCTGAGGTGGAGGCAGGGAGGCTCCTCCCCGCAGAGACCCTCCCCTTCCTGGGCAGAACTGAGCAGACTAGGTAAGGACAGGCTGTTAAAACAGCACTCAGCCGGTGTGTGGCACATAGTAGGTGCACAGAAGGAGGCTGGGATGAATGTGTGGAAGCAGATCTGATGCAGAGGGAAGCAGAGCGGTGGGGGAGAAAAGCTCTGAGTTTGGTCAGAGCTGGGTTTGATTCCCAGCATTGCTAGGAATGCTGTCCAGGTGGCACAAACCTGGCTGTGTGAACTGGGGCAGGCCACTTACACTCTCTGGGCCTGTTTCTTCATCAGCAAAATGGAAGCAATACTGATGACCCCAGAGGAGTCTTGTGAGAATCAGAAATCATTGCATGTAAAGCTTCTAGTAGGATGGGGCCTGGCACTTAATGCTGATACAGGCCTAGCCCTGTATCAGCTCTACCAACACCACCTGTCTCCCTGCTCACCTCCTGGTGGGGGGGAGGGTTGTCAGAGAATTGGCAACGTCACCAGGACCACGTTGCTATTGTGGGATTTGTGGATGAGATGGCAGGAGTAGAATCCATCTCACTTGTAAGCATCACAGATGTGCCCACACCCTCCACATCAAGCTGCCAGGGACCCTGGTTCTCAGCTAACCTCTGCATTCCCCTGAGCTTTAAGGTGAGGTCACCCTGATTATAAAAGTTCCTGGCCTCTCCTGTTCCTCCCTGGGCATTGACCTCGAATCTGGCTCCACCATCAACTAGTTCTGTAGCTTTGGAAATATTGCATTTGCCTCCCTTTGCCTCTGTTTTCTCACCTGGTAAAATAGGGATACTACTAGTCCCAACTTTATAATCCTAGTACCAGCTAGGGCTGTTGTGAGAATTTTGCAAACTGTGCACATAAAGCCCTCAGCACAAGGCCTGGAATAGGTCGACTGTGTCTGTGACTATGGAGGACCTGCAATTTCACCCCAGCCCTTCCCCAGGTGAGCTGGTTCATAGGCCAGTGAGGACAAGCATCATCATGGCCAGCTTCCACCACCTGTAGGTTTGCCTCCATCGGTCTGTTGGGGTGGCCTCTCATTCCAGGATCTTGCTTCTGACTCTCACAATGGCTCTGTTGGGTTTGGACCAAAACTATTTCCATTTTGCAGATGAGTAAGTTGAGGCCCGGGGAGACTATATATAGGTCTCCCCCACTTTAGGAAAGTTTGTGTTATGTTACTTCACTTTTACAGAAGACCTACATTAGTACCTAATTTCCCTAAATGAAAGAAATCCAAAGAAGATTTTTGCCTTTGCAAACAAAGGTGAAAAAGCAAAAATGGTCTGCGGTGTGGGTTTTGCCGGGAGCTATAGAGGCAGGGCAGCCCCCAAGCAGAGCGGCGACAGCGACAGCGGCCACACCGAGCTCCTTCCCCGGGAGCCGCACTCAGCATCTCAGCATCAGGACGCGACAGCTCTGAACTGTGCCTGGGAGCATCTGTACTTTATCCAGATTTGTTTTGTGCATCTATTAGCAAGATGTGGCCTAAGATGTCAAAAAATCCTAAGAGAGGTGATTTTTTGGGCCTGGGAACGCTCAGAGTTTCTTCCATATAAGTAATTGCTTCTTGGTTTTATGCCATTTGGGCTTAGGGAAAGTGTCATAGGCGCACTCTACGTTCATGGAGTGGGGAGACCCGTGATCCTGGCAGAAGCAGGACTTAGTCCCAGGCCTCCCGACTCCGTGTCTGGTGCTCTCTCCACCCCACCCCTCCGGTATGAAGAGTAAAGGCTGAGTCCTGGTGGAGAAAGGGTCAGGGACTCGGTCCCCTCGTCTCAGCTCCTACAAGGCCAGAAAGGGCTTTGACCCTGCCCTCCCCACAGCCCCCACTCGCCCCATCTGGCTGCCAAGAGGCCTCTAGTGGAGAAGTGAAAAATGAGCCACTAAATGTATTATGACTTGTGAGGCTGTCTTAATAATTAAGTTTTATTAAAACGAACACCGAGAAATTTCCTGACACGGCTTGCCTGGCAGAGCTCATCAAAAGGTGATAAATGAGTAGGTTTGGAGGAAAGAGAGATGTAGAGCGGGAAGCAGGGAGAGCGGGAGGGCCTCAGGCCAGGGAAGCAGGAGGAAGGAGGCCCGAGCACCCTGCCGCAGGCCGCACACAGGGCCAGGCCTGCTGCACCCCTGCTTCTGCCGGGGCCACGACCCGGCCGGGGACTTGCACGGTGGCCTGGGGAGGGCGGCTGCTTTTTCAGAGCAGATCTCGAAGCCTGCTGGGCCACTGCTGGCTGTGATGGCTTGCCTTCCTGAGCCTCCCCCTCTCCCTGAGCTGTAAAAGAGACATGAGAATTTTCTTCGTCTGAAGAGGGCTGAGCAGCCCTCCAGGGTAGGAAAGTTGGCCGTTCCTTCTGCAGACATTTACCAAGCTACTCACCAAACCAATAGCGGCTTCTTCTGGAAAAGACGCTGGGACTGGGAGATGAGCTTACTTAGAGCACTTCTGTTATCTGGATCTCCTCTTCTACAATAATTAGGTGTAGCTTTTGTACAGAAAACCAACAGATACCTCCAGCCCACACACACCCGAAAGTGCTGGGCTGAGGGGCAGGGCGAGGTGGAGGGCACAAGTGGATCCAGACCCGGGCCTTGCCCCCAGGAGACTCCCGGTGCTCTGGGGAGAGGGGTGTGGGGCCGGGAGGGATGTCGTTCGTGGTGAGTCTGTGCCAGAGGCTGCGGCAGAGGTAAACCCAGGCCAGCAGCACCTGGAGGAGCCTCCGGAGAGGTTTACCGGACAAGGGGACACCTGAGCTGAGTTTTGAAGACTTGGTCTGTTTAGTCGAAGAAAGGAGGAAGTGGAGGAGGGAAGGACCCGAGGGAAAGCCCAGAGGCATGAACAAGGGCTAGGAAGTCAAAGTCTTGTAGCTCCTTCTGTAAGGATATGGGGTACAATCTCTGATGGGTTCTTCAGTTCCCACACAGTGGTGTCAATTCTACCATCTGCTGATAACACAGCCCTCAATCAATAGCCCAGAGTAATGGCATTCTGGACCTCACTGGAAAATAGAGTCTCCGACCACTGTTATCCCCATCTCTTATTAAGAAAGAAAGAGAAAAGCCTGTGGAAGGAATTGTTATTTATGGAGGGGTGAGTGAAGGACATTTGCGCCCTGGAAGTCTAGGTTTTATCCTAGAATCAAGTCAGGCCATCAGAAAACCAAGGAAAGAGAGATCAATGGGACAGAGTGGAAGTGCCAGAAATAAGCCCTAATGCCAATGGGAATTCAGGGCCAGGTAAAGGTGGCTTTGCAATTCAGAGAGGAAAGGATGGTTCAGTCAGGGGACCCTGGAGGAGGGCTGAGTGGGCTTTGGGAATAAAACAAAGCTGAAGGCTCATGCCTCACACCCAAACATGGATCAAACATTTACATGCACAGAAGGGAAAAAAAAAGAGAGAATACAAGATATAGGAAGGAACATGGATAAGATTTTTGTAATATTAGAGTAGGAAAAAAATCATTCTGAGAAAAACAATGAATCTCAAAAGCCACAAAAGACTGACTTATTTGATTACAAAAACATAAAAGTGTCTATATGCTGAAAAAAAGTCAAAAGAAAAATAATTGTGTGGGAAAGAGACTTTCAATGGGAAGGCGCTAAGGGGTTTTCAGCAAAGGATTGTGGGGAAGTGGATGGAGTGGGGGATGAGTCGTCATAGTTAAGTTTAGATTTTGAAAAAACAAACCCACAAACCCTCTCTGGCCGTAAGTGGGGGAGGTAGAATGTGGAGAGAGGGTGCGGGGATCCAGAGGAGGCTGTTGCCATCGGCCAGATAGGAGGTGATGGTGGCTTGGGGCAGGCTGCAGGTGGGATAGCCAGGGGCAGGAGCGGACACCCGCGGTGGGCTTGGTGGCACCATGGATAAAGGGCTGGACGGTAGCTCTGCCATCCACTGAAACAGGAAAGACAAGAAGGGACAGATTTGGTGGCTGGGTGGGGGTGTATGCTTCTTTCTAGGCTTGAATTTGCGATGCCTTTTTTTTTTTTAAAGATTTTTATTTTATTTTATTTATTTGAGAGAGAGAGAGAGCACGTGAGAGGGGGGAGGGTCAGAGGGAGAAGCAGACTCCCCGCCGAGCAGGGAGCCTGATGCAGAACTTGATCCTGGGACTCCAGGATCATGACCTGAGCCGAAGGCAGTCGCTTAACCAACTGAGCCACTCAGGTGCACTGAATTTGCGATGCCTTTGAGCAGGGCCAGCCTCCTGGGTGCGAGATCTGTGCAGTCACCTAAGGCCCCACACACGGTTTAATACTCCTCTGTCACCATCTTGAAATCCTTAATAACTCTTTAGCAAGGGGATGTGCATTTTTATTTTGCACTGTGCCCAACAAATTATGTAGCCTGTCCTGCCTTTGAGCCATCGGGGAACAGGGGCTCCTTGAGCAGTGTCCAGATCCATCGAGAGCTTGGACAGGGTTCCTGGGCTGGAGACACACAAATGTAGGCGTCAGCTGTTCATAGGTGGGGACAGAAGCTCTGGGCAGAGACGCACTCACTTCAGGAAAAGGTTTAGGATGACAAGAGGACATTCAAGGGTACTCATAGATGTGATATTCAGGTAGGAGAGCATGTGAGGATAGAAGGTGTTGGAGGGTAGGAGAAGGCAGAAGACCATGGAAAGCCCAGTGAGCGAGAAGAAAGAGAGAGCAAAGTGTCAAAGCCACAGATGAAGGGAAAGAACTGAGGCCTCTCTGGTGGATTTGGTGTTGTGGAAGCCATTGGTGCCTGGGTACATGCCATTTTGTGCACCTACAGGGTTTGTGGAGTGAGTGGGAGGGGGAGCGGGGACTGGGAATGGAGTACCAGCTCTGGAGACGGGTGTGGCCAAGACTTGGAGGAGGGAAGTGAAGCCATATCCCAAGAAAGAAAGGACCGATGGGTGAAGGGAGCAAATTTTACCTTTATTTTTCTGAGCTACATGAATATGTTTTTAAGATATAACATTCAGCAAAAAAGCAGCACAGAATATTAGGCAGAGTAGACCTCTTTGTGTACAAAATGGTGAGGTGGGGGGGTGGGTTCTAAGTGTATGAGAAGAGAATTTCTGGGAGGATCCCCAAGATACTAGCAATGATGGCTGCCTAGGGGAATGGACCCAGGGGCTTCACCTTTTCCCTTCTTTGTTGGTTGAATTTTTTATTATAACTATGTGTTTTTTTAATAATAAAAAACTATTAATTTGATGCCCTCAGGAATGTTCTCTGGGACTAAAAATATTATTCAAAGCTTTCTTCGGTTTTTAAAATTAATGTTCAATTTATTAAAGTACAAATTCATACAGACCCAAGTTCTTCCATAAGCTTTAAAGTTTAGTTTACAAATCCTATTATTTATTTGTAAGTCTGGCAAATTTTAACAATCACTTGTAAAAGCACCTTTGAGAAATGTTTCTTCTTATTTATAAATGGGTTTAATTAAATTGCTGTAAACATTGTAAACTGCATTTATAGATTTAATATATTTGAATCTCTTTTTAAGTACTTCAGTTGTCTAACAAACCTTCTTAAGTATTAAGTAACTAGTATAAATCTAATTCATTAAACTTACAAATACAGCAAATCTTATATTCTTTTACAGGTCCTAGTACTTATTTAAAATTAGTCTGATTTCGGGTGGGAGGATGGGTTAGCCTGGTGGTGGGTATTGAGGAGGGCACATTCTGCATGGAGCACTGGGTGTTATGCACAAACAATGAATCATGGAACACTTCATCTAAAACTAATGATGTAATGTATGGGGATTAACATAAGAATAAAAATAAAATAAAATAAAATAAAATAAAATTAGTCTGATTTCAACTTAAAATCTGAAGTCAATTAATTGCTCAATTAATTATTTTACATTAGAATGGAAAAGTTAATCTATGACTCTAAAAAGCCACACTTTCTTAAACATTACAAGTCCATAAACACAGCCTATTACAAAGCACAAATATTTTATTGCAAAGGGTATGATTCTCTTCTACACTTGTATACTTAATTCCAAATCTTCCCAGCGTGAAAGATGCTCACCTACCGTGGGCTGAAGCTCTTAGCTGACCACAAAAGTCATCTGTCTTCCAGAGTGTACATTTTCCAGCCTTCCTTATGGCTAGGTATGGCCATGTGACTGAGTTCTAAGCAATTTGAATGTAAGAAGAAGACATAAACACCTTGCAGGTCTGGCCCATAAAAACCTCCTGTGTGCATTCCTGTCCATTATAGACACATCCCCCTTAGAAGTACACATTAGCTAATTCTATTGTCTTATGCTGGCTCCCTTGTTAACAAGACCAAGAAAACTTACAGTTATGCTTAAGATCAATTCGCTGGAGAACCTGAGTTAACGTTCTAAAATTTAAAAAGATAAACTTCGAACAGCCTATACTAAGCATGTCTAGGATAATCTCACTTGGGTGTGGTGACTTTCCCTTTTCACTTTATACCCTTCTGAACTTTTAAAAAATACATTTTGAATATAAGCATGAATTATTTATTATATAAGAAAAACTGTATAACTTTAAAATATATTTGAATCTGAATCTTGACACAGTAGCACTCACTGTGTTTGAAAATTATTCTCCTGACTTTCACCACTTAATGAAACCTACCTGGATGTCTACCATCCTGCCCTGTATCCCCCACCTTTCCTCTCCCCCTTCTGTAATTGCTGCTCTAAGATCCTAATTTCCCCTTATTTTCAGCATTTTCTCATAGGCCTGTCTCCATCACGATGCCTTCAATTAATCCCACTTGCCCCCTCGGTGACCACTTCCACCATGGCTCAAACCTATGACCCAGTCACTGTCACATCCCTCATCCTAAGAGGATGCCCTCCTAACCTAGACCATGCGTGGGGTCCCACTCTGCTGCCTGCCACCGCACCTGCCCACCTCCCTACACCTGCACCTGCCTCTCCTTTCTTCCTGCTGGAGTACTGCTGTCCCTCCTCCCAGCTGAGGCCCAGATCCATACCCTGGTACGCTATGGTCCTCGCACTTTCTTAGGTGCCGACACCCATCATTTCTTCCCTCCTATATTATTCCAGAGTTCCCTCTCACTTGGATACTTCTCATTAGCATTTTAAACATGCTTGAGTCCATCTCAAAAAAAAAAAAATGAGTAAGTGAAAGTACTGTGACTCTCACGTCCTATTAGCCATCTTCCCTTTTATCTTCTCCAGGTCACGGCCAAACTGCTTTCAGGGCTTGTCTACACTGGGTACCTTCCTGTCCCCATCTTTGCCCATCCCGTAGCACACTGCAGTCTGGCTCTGTGCTATCGATCCCCCAAAACTTCTCTCCCTACGCTTACCAATGACATCCATGTCACCACACCCAGTGGCCGGTTTCCAGTCTTGTTTTACTGCACTTTTTTGTAAAGTTTGACTTAAGATTTTCAGCATTCGAAATGTATTCCCCTCTCTCCCATGACATCATCCTTGCCTGATTTTCATCTCTCCTTCCTGGCTACTCCTCTGCCTCGTCTGCTATAAGACTTGGTCGTAAATCATTTACTCTTCTCACTCTTCACTCTTTCCTTGGGCGATTTCATCCATTCTTTTGACTTCAGTCACCATTGCTTCACGGATGAGGTTTGTATCTTTACTCCAGACCAGTCCTCTAAGCCCCAGCCCTACATCCCTGCTTTCTCATTGGACATATCCCCTCGGATAGGTAGCACAGCTTGAACTCATGCCCTATCGCCTGCCAGCCATGTCTTCCTCTTGGGTTCACCTTTCCATGAATGACACCACTATTCATCCTGTTATGCACTGCAGATTTGGGTGGCATGCTTGCCTTTGCCTTTCCTCTCCAGCTTCATACCGCATCTATCACCATGTCCTGTCCATTTTTAACTCATAAATATCTTTTAACCTTCCCACTTGTCTCCATCTCAATTTGGAACACCCTAGTGCCAGCTAAGCTTTATTTCTTTCCTGGACCATTCATTGCAAGAGCCTACTCACTGTCTCCCACATCTGTCCTGCACACCCCCTCACTTGTCCTCCAAACCACAGTTCACGAACATAAGGCTAATCACTCTATTATTCATCCCTTCAAAGACCCCTCAGTGGTTAAATGAGGCTAGTAAGGTAGAGTTTAAGGTTCACAATGTGGCCTTCCTGATCCCCCCCTGCCTGATTGTCCTGCTACTCCCCCTGACTCCCTGAGTCCCAGAGAAACTGGTCTTTCAGTGGCAGGAATGGACCATTTCCTTCCCTCTTGGGACCTTGCATCTCTTCTAGAATGCTCTTCCAATGTGCTCTCATACCTGTCTGATGGGCAAATTCCTACTCACTTCTTAGGTCCCAGTTCAGAAAGCCTTCTCTGCCCTTTGGTTTGGATGACATTCAGAGCAGTATCTCCATGTCTAATAATGTATGTATCAGTATGCTACTCTGATCAAAGTCTTTCTTTCCCAGTGAACTATAAGCCCCTTGAGGTCAGAGACCTTGGGCAAGTAACTGAAGCCTCCATTGTCTCATCTGTGCAATGGGAATAATAATGCATGCTGGGGAGGGGAATTCCAGGCAGAGGGAGCAACATGTGCTGAGACCTAGAGTTTGGGAATTCAGGGAATGGTAGGAAGGCTGGAATAGCTGAACATAGCCGAAGTGAAGGGAGTCAGGCAAGTCATGCAGGGGCACGTGAAGCTGGGCTTTATCTTGAGATCAAGGAAGAGCAGGGCAGTGACATGGCCAGATATAGTCCAACAGTTTAGCAGATATTGAGTGTCTACCATATGCCAGGTACTTGGGGTAAATCAATGAACAAAATAGATTTAAAAATTCCTTGTCCTGTGGAGGTTATATTCAAGTAGAAGGAGATAGACAATAAATAGACTCAATAAATTAATTAGTTAAAGGGAAGATTGATAAATATTATGGTAAAAGTATAAATAGAGCAAGGAAAGGGAAACTGGGAGTTACTGGGGAGTGATGAGGAAGGTGGGTACAAGTTATAATTTCAAATGGTGTCCTCAGAGTGAGGCCTTCTTGAGAAGTTGACTTTTGAGCAAAAACTTAGAAAAACCAAGGGATGAGGCACATAGTTATTTGAGGAAGACATGGTCCAGGCAGAGGGAAGAGTTAATGCAAATGTCCTGAGGCTGGAATATGCCTGATGTGTTGCGGGGAGAGCAAGGAGCTCAGTGTAGCTGGAATGAAGCACACGAAGAAGAGAGTGGAAAGAGATGATGCAGAGGTAAAAGGGTCAGATCAGCATAACTATTATAACGAATTAACTTTGGGGTGAAATGGGGAGGGATTGGAGGATTTTGAGCAGAGGCGGGACACAATCTGCTTTATGTATGTATGTTTTAATTACACTGGCGAGGCCAGAGAGGAGACTGAAAGTGGGAGGTTGGAGACAGGGTAATCATTGGAGATTTTAGAGCTAGCTAATTCATGTTTTTATATAACAGACTTACTGAGATATAATTTACATACTCTATAATTCACCTATTTAGAGTGTATAATTCAGTGTTTTTTGGTATACTCACAGAGTTCTGTGACCATTAACACAATCACTTTTAGAGCATTTTTATCACTTCCAAAAGAAATTTGTTCCCACTAGTAGTCACTGCTCATTTTCTCCCAAGCCCCATCTGTAGTCCTCGGTAACCACTAAATATACTTTCTGTCACTACAGATTTCCCTATTCTAGGCGTTTCACATAAACGGAATTATATAAGAGGTAGTTTTTTGTTGAAAAAAGTCTGTAGCCTCTTTTTCACTTAGCTTAATATTTGTAAGAGTCATCTATGTTTTGGCAAACATCGGTACTTCATTTCTTTCTATGGATGAATTATCTTCCACTGAATGGATACATAACACTTGTTTATCCATTCATCATTTGATGGATGTTTGAGCCGTTCACACCTGTTGGCCATAGTGCACAGTGTTGCTGTGAATATTCATGCGCAAGTTTTTGTTGGAACACTTGTTTTCCAGTCTCTTGGGGATATACCCAGGAGTGGAGTTGCTGGGTCATGTGGAAAATTCTATATTTAACTTACTGAGGAATCACCAAACTGTTTTCTACAATGGCTGCATCATCGTACATTCCCAGCAGCAGTGCGTGAGGGTTCCAGGTTCTCCACGTCGTGCTGCCGATCCTGAAGTAGATCTCCGGGATAGCTAATCTTTATTAAATTACATGTCAGGCACTATTCTTTTTTTTTTTTTTTAAGATTTATTTATTTATTTGAGAGAGTGAGAATGAGAGAGAGTACATGAGAGGGGAGAGGGTCAGGGGGAGAAGCAAACTCCCCGCTGAGCAGGGAGCCCGATGCGGGACTCGATCCCGGGACTCCAGGATCATGACCTGAGCCGAAGGCAGTCGCCCAACCGACTGAGCCACCCAGGCGCCCCCATGTCAGGTTCTATTCTAAGCACTTTTCTCAACTGTCTCCTTTAATCCTCATAATCACTTGATGAGGATACTATTATCACCCTGTTTTAAAAACTGAGAAAACTGAGGCTCAGAGAGTTGCAGAGACTTGCCCAAGGTCACATAACAGGTAAGTAGTAGAGGTGAGAGAGATGAAGATGCTGTGGACTTAGGTGAAACAGATGCACATGACTTAATAGAAGTTATTCCACGGTGGACTCCCCCCCCCCATTTCCCTGTTCCAGTCATCATCCCTAAAACTAGTGGCTTAAAACAAAACCATTTATTTTCTTCTTGCTCATCATCTCGGTGGGTGAGGAATTCAGGAAAGGCTTGTTTGGGTGTTGGCTCAGTTTCTCATGCAAGTGCAGCCAGATGGTGGCTGGAGCTGGGGCCTGGCTGACCATCCAGCTCACCTCAGGGAGCCTTAGGGTCTTTTTACGTAGTCTATGTGAGTGGACAGGTTTGGACCTCCTTACAGCCTGGTGCCCTCAGGACAGGCATACTGCTTACGGATCAGCTGAAGGTCTCAAGAGAGCGTTCCAGTGAGCAAGGTGGAAGCTGAGTTGCCTTGGATGATCTAGCCTTAGTGGGGTCATTTGATCACATGGGGTCATTTCTGCTGAACTGTATTGGTCAGTCAAGTACCATGAAGATTTCAAGGGAGGGTACACACACCCCAGCTTCAATGGAAGGATTGTCCAGATGACACTGTAGATGATACTGTGGGATACAGTCATCCTGGGAAATAGTCTGCCATGCCTGCCCTTGGAGGAGGAGGGACCCAAGCCCAGCTTGTGATGACTGAGTCCTCTGTGACGCTGCACTCTAGGATTTCCTCTGCTCACCTCCTGCCACCCCCAATCCTAGCCTAGGGTCTGAGGTCCTGAGCCAGGTCTCTCTCTGAAGGCCAAGGCCTAGCTTTGGCCTAAGCTGCTTTACATGGGGCTAGTATCTAGGCAGGGATTTTTAGGTTGGCTCTACCCTGGGGACTGGACCCAGGGCCAAGAGACACTAAATGGAGCTGCAGGTGTTGGCCAAGTAGAATTCCACCGGCTAATGAACATCAGGAGAGAAAACTGATGGACATGATCCTCTTGGTGAAAGGGATCTCCACAGTGAGATCCAGCTTGGACTCGATAGTGGTTATGGGGGGGGGGCGGAGTGGCTGAGAGACGCACACTTATGGACATCATTTGTGCACCAGGCACAGCCAAAGCACACCATAGGCATTTTCATCTCAAGTCGCCATCCCACCATCCCAGCAACTCTATGGGGTGGGTACTATGTCCTTGTAGAAAGGGGAACACAGAGGCTCAGAGAAGTGAAATAATATGCTCAGAGTCACACAGCTGATAGGAGGTTGTGCCAGGACTGCAAGGAAATTCTCCTAACTCCAAATTCTGTTAGAGTGCTCTTCAAGAGATGTGCCCCAAAGTTACTCTTAGATCCATTAAAAAGTAAATTGGTTCCAGGGGTGAAGTTCCGTTCCTAGAGGGTGCGTGGCAGGGGACCTGCTGTCAGAGGGTGGCATGGTGGCCACGGACGTCTGCAGGCTGCCTTCCCCAGCCCTTCAGCACGACGCCAGCATGTTGAGAGACACGACAAAGACCATTGTATTGAAATGGGGGCTACTTCCCCAAGGACAGTAACTTTCCTTTAAAGTTAAATTGAGAAACTAAATGACGGGGTGATACCGTTTTAATAGCTGCTGGGCGTAAATGCATTTTGAGGGCAAATGGTCCTTCAGAAAAGAGCATTTCTAATGTTCTTTCAAACTGTCAATTTGGAGGGTGAAAGGAAATGTGATTAGAAGACCGAAATAACACGAATTTTGAGACCGGCAAAAAACGTTGACGGCACGAATGTGTAATTTAAACTGCCAAAGTGCTAGCACGTTTTTGATGCCAAATATACTTAATCAGTAATAATCCTATCCCTCAAGAAGGCTCCTAATTTGCTTTATTGCCTTTTTAGATTTGTCCCCTTTCATTTTCGAAAATATAATCATAGTTCAGCGACTCCATCTGTGAGCGCTCCGGCGACGAATTCTGGGTGGTAATGATGTACAGCCAGCGAATAACAATTCCTTAATCACGCTGTTTCCTCTACTGTCGCCTCATTTGAATTCATGGTTTTCAGAAAATTCAATTCTATTTGCAATTTCATCCAGAAATTACTCAGATAAATAACCGACAGAGTAAGAGTTCATTTGTTTGCTAGGAACGGAGCGAAGGGGAGGGGCGAGCGAGAAAAGAAACGGCAAATGACAAATTTGATGAAAAGCATCACAGAGAAGTTTTACTTTTCTGAGCGGCGAGGGGAAGGGTGGCGATTTTACACCTGCCCGTGTCAGCCCCACCCGTGGATGGGATGCGCCGGGGGCCCCTGAATGAGACTGCCTCCTAGATCGGGCTGGGCCTAACGGCCCTCTCCGGAGCTTTTACTGGCCTTCGCTGACATTGGCGATGCTCTGGCTCTCGTTCAGGTAGAAATTTATGGTGGGACATTTGGGACCCCCATTGCCCTCTTTATCATCTGAGTTTCGTACTGGATTTTTGCAGCCATACAGGCCAGGTGCTTTCTGGCTGCAGAGGAGAGACCTCACCTGGGCTTTAATCTTGCCCATTAAGATTCTCTGAGTTTCTACAAAGAAAATGAATCATCATTCACAAGGCAGACTGACATCTGTTGGCCTTCTGCCTCTGTTAGGGAGATTTGGCCCATTATGCACCCCCTGTCAGAGAAGATCCAATCACCACATGATATGTCTCTGATAGGCACTCAGCACCCAAATCTGTTCTGTTCTCAGTCCCAGGTGCTATCGACCAGGCATCCTCCGAGATGTTTCCATAGGGAGCAGGACTGGGGTAGAAATGGAGCCACGATGGTGTCCACTGGATGGCAGTGGTATCACCAGGCATTTCTGAGGATGGGCTTGCAGACAGTCACCAACCTATGACAATAGCCACCAGCTCAGGCTTTATACAGGGAAGCTCCTAGGACAGACACTGTCTGCCCCATGCTCCCCAGGAAGCAGATGTCATTATCCAATGATGACACTCAGTTTTTCAAGAAATGTTAGTTGATGTTCTTCCAGGGTAGACATACCCAGTCGCACAGACAGCCAGGACGTCCACAGTGGAGGGGAAGCTGAGGCAACTCTCTGGAAAGCAGAATGATACCCAAGGTACTCTGCTATATAACACAAGCTCCCTATCAGAACTATATTTCTCACCATTAATTAGTTTGCAGATATTTTAAAATTAAGGTTTCTTTTAACAAATTCAGGGTGACAGGAGCTAAATGATATCAATGCCCTTTAACCAAAGGCCTCCGGGGACACACTTTAGTTGAAGAGAGTTGGGTTTCTTGACTCTGTGGTGAGAGGGAATGTGCATCATGGAGGATGGTGAAGGCCTGAGCAGGAGGGTGTGAGGAAAGACTCATCCAAGGATTTAGGCTTGTGCCAGGTGAGTCTAAGGGAGTGCTCAAGGAAGTGGGGCTGTGCTCTGGGTTGGATGTTGTCAGCCTGCGAGGGTAACTCTATCATTGTGGATCTTTATAAATTCTATTGGTAAGGCAGAAGGAATGATACTGTCATGGGTAAATAAGTAACCGTTACCCAGCTTAGCTAGAAAAGGGGGATGTTGGTCATTTTTATGGTTTGGACAATGTTCCATTTTTGTCTGTGCTCAGACATGACTACAAAGTGGTCTTATTTGTGACTTGCTCCATCCTGGTCCATGTAGCCCTGCCTGATGTCTATGTTCTGTGAAATCATTTACATTCAACAAGTCAACACCAGGGCCCAGCTGTGAGTGCCCGGCCAGCTCCCACCTATGATAAGCTTCTTCAAGGTCATGAACACCTTCTTCATATTTAGGTTCTCAGTAATTTCACACATTCTAAATATTTTCAAGCACCCCCCTCCTCCCCTACTGCAGGTGTCAGGTTCTGGGACACAGCTCAGCCCTCTCTGGTCCTGCAGAAGCAACAATTACAATGGAGTGTGGCGAGTGCCCTGCTTGAGCTACACGAGGATGTTATCAACTACAGAATGCAAGGCATGCGGCATGGCCAGGGGACTTCTGCAAGAACTGAGCCTTCAAAACAAAGAGGAGTTGGCCAGAGAAAGAGAAAAAAAAAGTGTTTCTAGTGGGGGGAACTACTGGGTCAAAGCTTAGATCCTTAAGATCTGAGAGCTACAGGGCGTTTGGTGAGGTGAAGCTGGACAGTCGGCAGGGACTAGACCAGGGGAGGCCTCACAAATTTTCCAGGGGTGTCTGGGTGGAGTCTAGCCTTACAGAGAGTCATGGAAGGGTTTTGAGCTGGGAGAGACATGATCCCACATAAGTTTTAGCTGAAGAGATGCTCACAGAATGGGAGAAAGGGAGATAGCCCTCGATGGCCGGAATGGACATCTAGATTTGTGAGTAGAGACCCCAGGACCGCACAACTGCTTCTGGGTATCCAAGCAGAGAAGAACTTTTATGGGGAGCTGGGACTGAAGGTGAAGTTGAGAGCACTGACCCATTACTGAGCCCTGGGCCCCGCTGCTACTTCTTCCAGGGCTGGCTGACATTGACTGGGCACTCAGCAAACCCAGGGCGTTGTTCAAAGCCCTGTACAGGATCATTTTATTTTATTTTATCCTCACAATGGTGCTATGGAGAAGGTGCTTTTTTTTTTTTTTTTTTAAGCTCTGAGTTCTAGGGAGGAAACTGAAGCACAGGGACCTTAAGCAATTTGCTCAGGATTATCCAGCTAAGTGGGGGAGCTGGGGTTCAACCCCAAGTAGCCAGTTCAGGACCTGTGTTACTTTCCTCTGTGCTCCCCCCAGCTCTCCAGGTGCCACGCTCCACTCTAGCTCTTTATGTGCTATGGCTCATGCGCACCTCACAGAACTGAGTGTGGGGCTCAAGGTGGCAAAGTCAGGGCCCAAAGTGCAGTCTGGAAAGGAAAGGCTACTTTCAGGAGGAGAATAAAGGGCTGGAAGCTCAGCATTTATGGAGAAGCCTTTTTAACTTAGCAAGCGTGCCAAGTGCCCCACACACAGCTTGCTGGTTTTGCACTAGAAGTTTGAGATTATTATGTATGTATGAACGGATGTATGAATAGATAAATGAACCAACTAACTGCCTATCTTTGAAATAAATGACAATAGAACACGGTGCAGATAAGACAGGAGAGAGCTGGAGTCTCGTGCCTGAGAAAGCTTTCTCATAAAGGTGCTCTGACAATGGTAACCACGTGGGGAGAATTTGCTGCCTTGTGCACTAAGTGCAAAGGGAAATGCTGCCCCTGCGCTTCCCAGCTGTGCAACCCTAGACCGGTCATTTAAACTCTATGACTCTCAGTTTTCTCATCTGTAGGATGGGAATAATCAGGCTCACTTTATAGGGTTGTTTCCAGAATTAGAAAATACATTTTAAACGTCTGTTAGGGTACGTGGCACATAATGGGTACTGGGTAAATAGATGGTAAATATTAAAAACTCTAATTTTATACCAGTGTTATAGATCATTGAAAAGCAGAACTGTCTTTCTCTGTAATGGGAGTGGAGGAGGAGTGAGGAACAGGCCTGGCATGGGGTCCAGACCAGCTCATGCACTATTATTTGTTTGCAGTATCTTTTCATTTGTGGCTTTATGTCTAACCCAGTTTTGAAAATGGTTAAATAAATGGATGCTTCTTTGGTAATTGTTTCCTTTGGTGGTCAGTGTTTCTCAAGCAACTCTCTATTACTGAGTCACCATGGCAACCTGCCCACTAAAGAGGCTTGCGGCTAGCCCATGTTTCTCCCAGGGAGCAAGCCGCCACTCCTCCAAGTGCCTAGGGCCTCTGGGACTGGGCTAAGAAAAAGTGTAAGTGTAAGTGCATCTACCTGAAGGATCTGAAATGTGGGCGGGAAGAGGGAAGGAAGAGATCTGGTACGCAGAGGGCACATGAGAAATGCTGGTGGAAGTGGAATGAGACGGCACTATTATGGGGAAGAGTTCTAGAACAGGGCAATTGCCCTGAATCCAAAAATTTAAAATGCTCTATGCAGCCAGGAAATAATGGTGGGAGCTCTACTGGGGATTGTTCTGGCCTGGGATAGTTTCATTCATTCATTCATTCATTCATTCATTCATTCATTCAACAATATTAATAGGCCAGGTGCTATGATACAATGAAATAGATACAGTGTCTATCCTCATATAACTCACAGAGTAGTGAGGGAGACACAGAAATGAACAGATAAGATCCAGAGGGCAGGTGCTGCCAGGAGGGACTCACAGAGTGCAGGACCCCAGACTTGGGGTAACCTGGGAGGTTTCTCAGAGGAAGAGCCATCAAACCTGGCACTTGGGATGGGTAAGTACGAGTCATCCGGAAGAACAGGGGTGTGGATGACTGCTCCAGGTGGAAGAAATGGCATGTGTGGATGACTCCAATTGGAAACTCAAGACCATCTGTTTCATTCAGGGTCTTATTTGTAAATGACAAATGCTAAGCCTGGCTTATCTGCACAGAAAGGGGATTGATTAAGTGACATTAGCTGGCTCACTGAATCTCTGAGAGACCAAAATCAACTTGAGGCCGTGAGCCAGGAGCAAGCTCTGAAACGACATTTAAGAACTGGCCCTGTGAAGACTCCCCACCCTGGCAGCTGGCACTGAGACTAAATTCCAGATACTGCCCCCGGAAACTAGATATGGTGGTTTCCCTACCACTCCCTTCACAATAGATTCCATGTGGTTCCTCATTCTTCAAGTCACAGCTTCTAGTTCAAACTTCGGGGCAGGAGAATTTGGTCGATTTGGCCTAGGACATTCATGTTCACCATAGCTGCAAGGGAGGCTGGGGTGGAGGGTATTTGGCATTCCCAACTTTATGGAGGGAGGTGGGATCTGCCTCATCAGGTGAGTGTTTTTCCAAATATAGTATGGAGGGATAAGCAACAGCAGTGAACTAACAAGGAGAGCACCATCATGGAAGACACTGGGCCCACAGAGGTAAATAAGACATGACAATTGCCTTCAACCTAATGGAAGTGGCAGTACTCTCCATAACGCAAGAGGATAGAGAAAGTGCTGGGAGGAGATTGGTGCTGAAGATGGGCAAGGAATAGAAGGCTCAACATCAAGGCTCCAAGTTGGAATCTTGGGATTGTGATGTGGTAGGAACCACTTTGACACCCCATATGAATAATGCTGACCTTGAGCCATTCTGCCTATGAGGTCTGTCTGAGTCAGTGGGACCAGGAGAATATAATGGCATCTTCCAAACATCTGGTTACCCTTCATCTGTCATTAATCTAACCCTTCCTGAAACAATTTTTGTTCAAATTGTAATGACATATATTATTGGATACTTGAACTTGCAGGGCTATAATTTCACACCTGAGTTCCCCCAAAACATCCCCTCAAATCTTTTGGACTGTTGCCTAATAAATATTGCATAACTCCTCCAAAGTCCTGATGGATTTGGGTGGTCTTCAACCTTCTGAGAACAGGAGAAAGTGCTGAGGGAGTCTAAGAAGGCAAACCTTAACATTTCAATAGAACTGGAAGCTATAATGGAGGCCCCGCTGAAGAAGGGAGCATTTGGATTCTAATCTCTTTGGACTGGATCTCTGCTCTCCAGGATCATTCACATCAAATCCCTTTAAGCCCTTTATCTCTTAAACAGGACTACAGGGGGACATCTGTATTTCTTTTTGTCCTAGAATGTTTTTGTTTCACCTTTCAGATAATTTTTATTATTATGTATTTATGTAATTCTGCCGTTCTTCTAACTTGCTAATGCTGGACAGACATCATTGAGGAAGTCTATAGTCACCTAGAATTCTCAGCACTGTGGTCAGTAGAATAACGGCCACCCCAAATACATCCATGTCCTAATCCCTGGAACCAGTGAATATATTATGGTACATGGCAAGGGAGAATTAAAGTTGCTGATGGAGTTAAAGCAGCTAATTAGCTGACTTTAAGATGAGGAAATTTTATTCTGTATTATTCAGGAGGACCCGATGTAATCACAAGGTCCTTTGAATGTGGAAGAGGGGGCCAGAAAAGTGAGACTCAAGGAGAGATTTAAATATTCTCTGTTGACTTTGAAGATGGAGGAAGGCAGTCACAAGCCAAAGAATGCAGGTAATTTCCAGAGGATGAAAAAGGCAAGGGAATGGATTCTCTCTTAGAACTTCCAGAAGGAACCCAGCTCTGCTGAAACCTTCTTTGTGGCATGATGAGACCCATTTTGGACTTCCGACCTCCAGAACTCTAAGATAACAAATCCGTTTCAAGCCACCAAATGAACGTTAATTTATTACAGCAGCAAAAGAAATAGATAGAGTGCTCATTGTCAGGGCCTCACTACCAGGCAAGAAGTTACCAAGAAGAATGAAGGTCCAAGACCCTTGAGGGTGTGGGGTTCTGAACAGAGAACAAATGCCATTTTATGTACACTCGCTCCTGATAAATAATGATCCCAATTTCCTGTCATGGGAGATTTGATTGTTATGGTGATAGGAAGTTAGTCTGAGCTGAAAGGAACTATTTACCTTACGTGGGGAGCCTAACCCTAAAAATATGCTCCTTTGAACAAGTCCTGACATGCCGCATTACCTGTTAGCCATCTTGGCATCAAAAGATTCCTGAGATTTTGTCAGCCAGATAGGTTTCCGTTTTCGGTTCTTGAGGGGTCATATCTCCTGGTGGTGGTAACAGAATTGGTGAGCATGGGGGATAGAGGTGAGTTAATGGGGGAAGGAGGACTTTTCAAAACCTAATGGAATATTGGGGTGCACTGCAGCTTGTTGGGAGTGGTGTGGCTCCTGCTACTACAGGGGCTACTCCCAGCTTGGTCCTGTAGGCTGAGAACAGAAGAGGATGGAACTCAGAGGTTAAAATAGATACTAAGTGAAAATGCAGGACAATTTCAAGTAAGGAACCCATTTCTAGGTATTTGATAACTGAATTGATAGTAAAGTGAGACCAATGAGACTGGGGCAGATATCTTGATTTTCTTGCATGTCAAATGTCTGTTATTTCCCTTTCTGCTAAGAAATATTTCCCCCATCCCCCTTTAAGAAACTATCCCTCCCCGACTCAATCTCTTTGGCTAAACTGGGGTTACACACATCTGCTAACTCGAGGGTGAGCACAACCTAGAACTGGCCAATCACAGCGTTACATTCCTCTGGCCACAGTGATTGGTTCATGGCTGGGCACGTGGCCCAAGCTGGCCAATGAGCGCCCTCCTCATGACCGTTGGGATTGCCAAACGGAGGGAAGTAATTTGGGTGCTGCTGAAGACTAGCTTATTACGCGAGGGGAGAGTCTCTGGGGCTGGTGGAAACAGCACGGCAGAAAGCGGCCGTAAGGAAAGGAAAACCTCTTGAGGACGTGGTCTGAACAGGCAGGTCCGGCCGCGCCCGAGGCCCCCTTATTCGGCCATTTGTGTCGATGAATGCCCCCCTTAGTCCAGCGGGCGGCAGGGTCACCTTGGGGCGGTGCGAAGCTCCCCAGCTTGGAGCCCAGCTGGGAATGCGACACCAGTCTCTACCCTGTGTGCCCGGCGCTGAGCCAGGCACGTGGGTCTTCACCCGGACCTCAAGGGGGTGTAGCAAACAATGGGAGACAGGGACGGCTAGAGAATAAAACGACATCTAACGCACGCCACTGGTTAAGGCAGGAACGCCTGTTATGCGTTGGGCACCCGAGAACGGAAACTCTTCAGTCAGGGCCTGGAGGGGGTTCCTGTGTTGCCAGGATCCCCGGGGAGGGATGTGAAGGTCCGGCTGGACCGCTTGGTAGAGGGTTAAGGACAAGAAATGCAGATCAGGGCGGGCGTGTCGCAGGTCCTGTCTGGCTTACAACAGGGCTAAGGTCGAAGTGGGAGAGGAGAGGAGGAGTGTCAGCAGCTGCATGCCCAGACCCGTTGCGGTTTCCTGGCAGTCAGGTCAAAGGCTAGAACCCAGGTAACTCGCCGCAAGACTTGAGCTCAGAGACAAGATGTCATTGCCTGAGTTCACACAGCCCATGGGAGAGTTCACTAACTCCAAACCCAGGGCTCTGTGCCCTACTCCACAGCAGCCATCAGAAATGGATTATTCCAGTCCGAGTTCCCTAAACCTCAGCAAACGAAACAGAAGGGGAGAAAATCCCCGGTGCTCCATCCCCTGGCTGCCTGTAAAGGTACCAGCCGACACCAGCCGAACTGCGGGGACGCTTGCTGGGCGTACTGGAACGGCTGCTCGCACTCAGAGCCTGTTGAAGGGTAATAAAGGAAGAGGCAGGAGCTGCTCAATATATTTTAAACTGCCAGTCTCTCTAGATTCTGCGGCACGCTTATGAAGGATTGAACAGAACAGATGGCGGGTGGCAATTTCCCTGGTCTTGGCGCAGACTTCCTGGAAGCTGCACAAATCAAGCTCTTCTGTCTTTGCTCAGGGAAAGTAGCAGAGAGTGATCACGAGAACTGAGGAGTAAAGGACTTGAACTTGAAGTATTGCCCCAACCCCGCCCTTTCACCTTCTTCAGCCCCCACCAGCGTAGCCTGACCTTGAGGCCCCCGTGATTCAGACTCCCTGAGATCTCAGGGAAAGCAGCAGGGTGTAGGGGGAGGAGAGAGGCTGATGGCTGCCGGATGGGATCTGGGGAGACCATACATGTACCTGTGAGGGAAGGAGACAGGCTGTTCTCCTCGGTGAGAGTTCAGGTTCAAACCCCAGCTCTGACTCTTACCTACTATGTGGTCTTAGGCAAGTTTCTCCTTAGTAAGTCTGCTTCTTTGTTTGTAAAGAGGGAATGATAATGTCAACACATAAGGTGGCTGTGTGGATTAATAAATTCCAGGAAAGCCTCTGTAAGCAGGAGCGGGAATCCATCCCAGAGCTCCTCTACGACCTCTTCCCACGTTCTCTCTCCCAGCCATGGTAACACACTCAGCCAGGTCTCCTTTTGTCTTGCTCTCTGCTTTTTCGGTTGACCCGATACAGTCATTAACTGTCAGGGAGGGCTTTTCATTCATTCAACAAACATTTACTGAGCATCTACTATGTGTTCAAGGCTTAGGGAAAGACAAGAGTGAGTGAGAGAGGCAAGGGCCCTGTCTTCATAATGGGGCTTTTTGCTGCTCATGAGATTGATAAGAAAACTGAGGCCCAGAGGGAGGAAGGCCCCGGCCCCCAGTGACTAAGCTGGCCAATGAGGTTAGGACCCATGTATTTACCACCTCTGTGTCTGCAGCTATAAGCACTAGGCCTGGCAAGAGTGGATGCTAAATCAATATTGGCTCAACTGGTGAGTACATAAATCGATAACTCCCAGTCTACTGCCCTTTCTGTGGCCTGTCCCCAAATAATTGGGCAGAGAGCAAGTGTATGGAGGGATAAGGGTTAGTACTTTCCACTGTGTGGCCCCAATCCCCTTCTCCCTCTGTAAAGGGTGGGCCAAGAGAGTCGGAGGGGCTTTCATCTCTCCTCTCAGGACGTTGCCAAACTAACGTAATAATGTCATTCGGAAATGTGGAGCTCATGCCCAGGCCTGCAAATTGTGTCAGGTACATAGCCCTGAGGTCTGAAAGAAGTCAGACTCTGAGGAGAATTGTTTTTTTTTTTTTTTTTAAGATTTTATTTATTTATTTGAGAGAGAGAGAATGAGAGACAGAGAGCATGAGAGGGAGGAGGGTCAGAGGGAGAAACAGACTCCCTGCCGAGCAGGGAGCCCGATGCGGGACTCGATCCCGGGACTCCAGGATCATGACCTGAGCCGAAGGCAGTCGCTTAACCAACTGAGCCACCCAGGCGCCCCGAGAATTGTATTTTTTAAAAGTGATTGTCAGGCACTAATATTATCCTTTCAGGACTCAACAAATTATACCTCAAACTTTTGTAGGGCTTGGGACAAGAATGCAATGGAAACTGTGATGGGCACAACAATGACCCTCCGAAGATGTCCTCATCCTAATCCCCGGAACCTGCGGATGATACATTACCTGACAGAGTTTGCAGATGAAATTCCAGTTGCTAATCACCTGACTGCAAGATGGGGAGATTATCGTGGGTTGTGTGGGGGTGCTCAAGTAATCCTTGGGGTCTAAGTGGAGGACAGAGGCAGGAGAGAGAGAGCCAGCCAGAGAGATGGCAGTGTGAGAAAGATTCAGCGGGCCATTGCTGGCTTTGAAGAGGGAGGAAGGGGCCTCAGGCCAAGGAACGCAGGCAGCTTTAGAAGCTGGAAAAGGGAAGAACATGGATTCCCTCTAGAGCCTCCAGAAGGAACACGGCCTTGCTGGCACCATGATTTTAGCCCCGTGAGACCCAGTTTGAACCTCTAGGACTGTCGGATTATGTATTTCTGTTGTTTTAAGCCACTTAGTTTGTGGTAATTTCTTGCAGTAGCAATAGGAAACAAATGTAGAGGCCCACTTACCCTATGTCTAAATATTTAAAGTTATATATCAAGTCAGTTACGTGCTAAATAAAATGTGTTCTAGCTTCCTACGTTAACAAAGATAGCTTCTTAGCTGCTTGAGTTTGCGGCTTTTTAGCCGCCTCGGAGTTCCTCAGGAGAACATGGCAGTGCAGGGAAAGTAAGCCCTAGCTCCCACTCCGGGCCCATGGCCTGACCCCTTTCTCCTTCCGCTCCTCACCCCTCCCAGAAGAGCCTGCTGCACATGCCTGTGGGCCCCCAGCCTGCTGTGGAAGCCCATCCACAGCTCCTGCAAACAGCTGCTTCTCAGGAGGACAGAGCCAGCAAACTGGCCCGGGCAGAGGCCCTGGAAGCAGTCTCAGGGCTATGAGGACTGGGAATCCTGGGGTCCTGGCACCCAGAGTATGGTCTAGATAGAAGGAGGAGATGGGTTCCTGGTGGGCCTGTCTCCTCGCCTGTGGGGAGGGCATAGCTGGAGGAGGACCACAGGGGCTCAACTAAGTAGGGGTCCCATATAGGAAAATTGCCCTTCCTCCTAGGTATCCCCTTTACTTTCACACAGAACACCTCACTTCTGGTCACCAAACATGTTGGGGTTTCCCTGCACCCAGCAATTTTCTGTGACACCCGCTGGCTGTCCTATAACTCACTCAGGTCTAATGCTGCCCGCCCGGAGCTAGCGTCCGGTCCCATAGGCGGAGGGCTCAGTCCTACTAGACTGCCCCCACCCCACTTCGGATGCCAACCACAAGTTGAGGCTGTCCTGTGTTTCTGACCAACCAGCTATAAATCTGAGGTTCTCACGACCTCCTCCTCAGGTTCGAACAATTTGCTAGAGAGGCTCACAGATCTCAGGGAAGCACTTACTTTTATTCACCAGCTTACTAAAGGATGTGCCAAAGGATACAGATGAACAGCCAGAAGAAGAGATACATAGGGTGACGTCTGGGAGGATCCTGAGGGCAGGTGCATCCCCCTCTGGGTGTGGGTGTGTTTGCCAACTTACAAGCTCTCTGAGCCCCGTACTATTGGGATTTTTATGGAGGCTTCTTCACGTAGGCACGATTGGTCATGTACTCCATTTTGAGCCCCTCTCCCGTCTCAAGAGAACGAGGATGGGCTGAAAATGCCCAGCTTCTAATCAGGGCTTGGTCTTTCTGGAGACCAGCCCCCCTCCGGGAGCCACCCGGGAGCCCACCCAGAAGCACCTTATTGGAACAAGAGCTACTCCTGTCACCTAGGAAATTACAGGGGTTTCAGGAGCCTTGTGTCAGCAACTGGGGTCAAAGACCAAATATTAGAACAAAAGATGCTCCTGGCGCTCTTATCACTCAGGAAATTCTGGATGAGGGTTTCACAAGCTCTCTGTAGGAACTGGGGGTAGAGACCCATATGTATGTATTTCCTATTATCTCATAGTTCCAAGACAGACACCCCTCTTGTCCAGACCTAAGGGTGGTCCTCATCACCAATAAACCTTTGTAAGCCCAGAGAAAGTTGAGTGGTAAGTTGATGGGCAGCTGGGTTTTGTAGCCACAGGAAAGTACCTCAACTTTTTGCCCACTTCCTTTAATCGACAGAGTAAATCTTGCTGAACCAAAGCCTGCTATTTCACATTAGGTGAATAGCTACAGTTCAAATCCATGAGGAGGCCTCAAAAACCAAAGAGTCATGGGAAAGAGAACTGCAGAGTCCAAGGTCAGGACCAACCCAGAAAAGTGGGAAGAAAGCAGAACTGACCTCAACCTTTCACTGTTCAAGAGACTGCCCTATAAAGTAGTGGACCTCCCGTGGAAGGGAGTATTCAAGAGCAGGTCAAATGCTTATATCTCTGGGTTTTGTAGAAGGGACTCCTGCACACAAAGGCACAGGTTTCTGTGTCCCCTGGAACATAGTCACATCAGAAAACCTAACAGATCGAAGCCTGCTTCTTTCTACTCCCCTCCTGTGTTCTGGGTTCTTTTCTGTTATGAAACATGCCTGGGCTGGCAACATTATTCTGTAAATGCACCCCTCCACCCTGCCCTGAGCGAGAAAGATCTCCACCCTAGAAGGGGTTGTTGAGGATGTCAAGTGACTCAAATGTGGAGATGTCATTTCCAGAATCACTTGGCAGAAACGACACTGTCCTGAGCGTAGAGACAGAATGCTTTGAGAGGCACACGCGGTTCCTGCAGCCAGACTCAGCGAGGCTGATGGGAGGGGTTTCCCTTGGAGACACTCCTCCTTATACTAAGTGAGGACCCATCTCCAGTTAACCCAGGGCAGAGGCCCAAGGACAGGCCGGATCCTAGGTCAGGTCCAGAGCCCTTTGCAGATGAGCACACACGGAGCTGAGATTGGGGCAGGGACCTGACCATGCACACATCTAATTAGCGCCAAAGTCCCTAGTAAGGCTCCAGGGACCCTGCGGAGCTGGCCCTGCAGGCCTCTCCCGCTTCTCAGAGGCTCAGCCACATGGCCTCCTTTCTGTCCCTAAAAGGACCCTGCTTACTCAGCCCCCAGAGTCTTTGCAATGCTGTCTCCTCCACAAGGAACTGACAGAAGGGGAAGCAACTTACCAAAGGTCACAGAGCTCGTCACTGGCCCACCTGAGATGTGACTCAAGCACCTACCCCACCACACAGGCCTGCAAGGGGACAGAGCTAAAGTTTTGGGGAATGCACAGCCCTGAGCACCAACCCCGGCGCCAGCTCTGATCCCTTGCTTCCTCTGCTAGAGCAGCAGCTGGGCTTACTTGTAGTAGACTGTGTCAGTTCTTGCTCATAAAGAGCTGCTCCTGTTCCCCCAAGAACCAGGCACTATGATGGGTCCCAGAGACCCCAGGCCAGAGCAGGCTCTGGGCCTGCAGACACATCTTGTTTCCTGCACTCCTCTGTCTCCCAGCCCGGTCCCCGGCTGGGAAGGGAAGCACACAGAGGTGCCAAGTGCATGCACAGATGTGCACAACTCATGCACTGGGTGCAGAGACCCCCGTCCCGGTCCAGGTTGGGGGGTGTGAGTGCAGGCTCTGAGGTGTCTCTTCCCAGAGGGCATTCCTTTGTCCTAGGCTCCCTGGAGCCAGCTCTGTTACCTGAATCACAAACCCTCACTAAAATGGCCCCATAATCCCTCTGCTTCCAACCCGATAGATTCTGTTGCATGTCACTGGCTTCAGATGAACAAGAGGGATCTCGAGGTCTGATCACATCACTACAGACATTCTGCAGTCCTCTGACAGGGCCTCCGCAGGCCGGGGATGGTGCCCGGAGGATCCACATTCATGCAAACTGAAAATAAAGTTGACTTACAACATACAAGGGAAGTCACATTCTTGCACACCCGAGGCGGCAGACTTGAGATACATCCTGGTCACACACACTCAGACTGATTGCTGATGAGGAGGGACAAGGCAGGTGGAGAGAGGGATGAGAGAGCAGAGGCACAGAAAGGACGGACATGAACGGGTGCTGGGCTGGGACAGAGATTCGGCACTGGGGCGAGAGGGAGAGGATGCACAAAGCCAGCAGCCCTGCCTGCCCTCGAGGGATGGAACCTCAGCCTGGCAGACACGTAGCCTCAGCTCTGAATGTCTGCCTACTCCTGCTATCTCCATGGCCACCATGCTTTCTCAAACCACCTGATGTTCTTTGGCCAAAATTCCATTCACATTTCTCTGCAGCCCCATTTCTGCCCCAAACTCAGGGGCCAAAGCCATTGCTGCCCCCACTGGAGTCCCCACTGAGCTCCTACCCCTGGGAGAGACCAGGGTAGCCAGGGGCTGAGGTCCTGGCCGAGGCAGGGGACAGAGAAACCGGGAACTCTGCCCCAAGTGTCTAAGCCCCAGGGCACTGACCTCTGGGTCCCCGGTACTGTCCCGGGCAGGGGCTTCATCAGGGCTAAGTCCTCTTGTCCATCATCATTTTAGAGTTGACAGAGGTTTGCGTATCACGCAGTCAGCCCGTCCTGCCACCTCTCCTGTGAGGTAGGTACTGTTAATTTCTCCACTTTAGAGATGAGCAAGATGAGGCCCGAGGCCACATCGCGGATCTGTGGTTTCGGCTTGATTTGAACTCTGGACCTCTCTGATCTTTTCATTCTGCCACCAAGCAGGATTACATATCATATTCCAGCCTGGCTTCTCCCCCCATTACTCAACAAAATAAACTCTAAAGTCATGGGTGACCTCTGTGGGGCTGAATACGACATACTAACGTGGCTCTTGTTTTGTTGGCTTCTCAGCTGCGTGAAACATTCTTGGTCACTTCCTCGTCCCAGAAACATTCTCCTCTTGGGCTTCCACGATACTGCGCCGGGGTTGGTTTTTCTCCATTTCCCCTCTCCCCTGTCCATTTTCTGCCCTTTCCTGCCCGGCTCTGTCCCCCTGGTCTGCGTCAGCCTGGCTTCCTCGCCCTCTGGCTCAGGCTGGGTTTGGGCAAGGAGAGAGGTGTCAGCAGACTGTAGAGTGGGGAGAGGGGAGGTCAGGGACTTGTTGCTCCAACCCCCTCCCATCCTTCTGCAGGTGTGGTGGTGGCTGGTCCCTGAGGCCAGAGCCCCATGCTGCACTCCATCCCAGCTGCGTCAGGCCCGGGCTTGCTGGTCCCTGGGTGAGCGGCCATCCTGGGGTTTCTCTGACACCGCCATACCTCTACGCACAGTCCCTCCTTGACCTCTCTTCCTTTAGACCCACTGAGTGTGCCAGACTTCTCCTGTGGGGACCCTGAATTGTACAAGATGCTCCCAGTTTTCCTTCTAGTTCTCTGGCCTTTCCTGTTTTGCCTTCTTGTGAGGCTTGCATCCTTTATCTGACAATCAAACACTGATGCTCCTCAAGGATTGGTGCAAGATGCTCTTTTTTTTTTTTTTTTTTTTTTTGTGATTCCATACATCACCCTGGGTGATCTTCTCTGCCCCTGGAGCTGCCATTGCCATCCTTCCAGATGACTCATCAAGGCCTCTTTCCAGTTCAGTCTTGTCTATGTCTTCCAGAGCTCTCTCTTTCTTAAGGAATGATGACCTACATGTATAAGGCCACAACCCAGAGGTCATCCTTGACCCCTCCCTGATGCTCCCCTCCCACACCCAATCCATCACCACGTTCCGCCCATCTCTCTCTCTCTCTCTTTCTCCTCCTCCACACACAGCTGTCCAGGCTACTACCAAATTGTGTCTTGGCGCTTGGCCTTCCCACACTCTTGCTGCTTCTCCCAGCTCTCTGCAGCTGCTCTTTGCAAGGGAGTCAGAGAGATCTTTCCACAGCGCAGAATTTGTCACCCCACCCCACCACTTCAAACCTTCAGTGGCTCCTGGTTGCCCTTGGTGCTTGCGTGGCCTATCATCTCTACCAGCCTCTTCAGCATGCCATGTCTCACTCATCCTTAACCTGCCCCCTCCAGAAACATCAACCCTGTGCTCCTGGTCACCTGGTACCTCCCCTCTGCCCTGGAGTCTTCACGTGTCCTTCCTCACCCCTGCCCTCTTGAGCTCTTAACTTTTAATTTCTGCTCATCCTAAAGCTCTCAGCTTGATGGTCACAGCCTCAAACTGCTTCTCCGGCCCCCCTACCAGGCCGAACTCCTACTACACTGGGCACCCCTCCTGTGTCACTTTGGACAGTTTCAGTTTTACACTTGTTTGTATGTTTCATAAACACCTGCCTCCCCACTACATGAGCACGGGGCCACCTGCCCATCCTTCTTGTTGAGCCATCTCTGTCCTTGTCATCACCCAGCCCCGTGCGGGGCACAAAGTAGGAACTCAGTGCTTGCTGAATGCTTTGCATTGAGACCTCTGGGCCAACCATGTGTGTCTGCCTCCTGGGAACCATCCCTGCCTCTTACTGCGGCAGCCCTGCGTGTGTGCGTGTCATTGTCTTCTCCCCCCATATCTGTTGCCAGGGGTGGCCACGTGGTCCAGGCCCAGAGCCAGTTGTGTGTCTCACTTCCCCAGCCTCAGTAATTAGTTCAGGGCTGGACACGCAACATAAACTATTTGATCATCAAGAAGCCCGGGGAAGTTTTCAGGAGATGCTGCCAAAGACTCTGGCTCTTTCCCGTGGGACTCAGGCCTGATGGGATGTGAGGCTAGAGCTGAGAGGCCAGTTTGTCATCTGGAAGAAGAGACCATCAGGAGCCACCATGTGGAAAAGAAGCCCACACAGGAAGCAGAGCCAAGCAATGGAGAGAAACCAATCCTATTCATATCACTGGATCCAGCAGTGCCTGAATTCCTCCTACCCCTGAATTTGTTAATTATGTGAATCATGGAATCTCCACATTATTTATGTCCTCTTGAGCTGGAGTTTCTGTCACTTAATAAGACAGAGTCCTCACTGAACCACCTCTGCCTGTCTGGTCAGCATCCCGATACCTCCAGAAACTTCCCAAGTTCTCATAGGAAAGTGTCAGTCAAGGCTCTCACCTGGAATCACTTTGCTGTGGTTCTACTTCGACACTAATTTGCCATGTGACTAGGAACATCCCTTTCCTTAAGGTCCTCAGTTTTCTGATCCGTGAAATAACTGAGTCCCTGCTCTGGGCCCCATGGCACCCCATGCTTTTCCTGCCAGGCCATATCATAATTTTCTGTTTCATTATCTGAGCCCCTCTTGCGTCCTGTGGGTGGCCAGGCAAAGCCCTGGTGGTCTGAGAGCAAGGATGGACCACTCCTTTGGGCTCTGAGTCTTCTAAGGTCTGTAGGCCCATCTGCTCTCAGGAGGTCCCAAGTTGTCTGCCGCCAGTGGGCGAAAATGGCCACACACATGCCATCCCATGACTGAACTGGGGTGGGGGCTGCCAGGCCTGGGAAGGAGAATAGCTCCACCAGTCTTAAGGGCTCACCAGGCCCTGACCTGCTGTCTCAGCCTAGAAATACCAGGGTGGAATGGAAGCTTCCCCAGGCTAAACCTTCTTGCCCAAGGCTAACTCAGCAGGGCCCTGCAAAGTGCAGGAACCCACCCACCCTCTCCTTCCCCGAGCAAGCATCCAGTCTTCTTACTGAGAGGCAGTGGAAAGCAACAGGGAGACAGATGCTAAGCTCACACCCCTCCCTCCCACCATGCTCGGCTCTCCTGACACATTTGAGGAACGAGCTGCCGCGGCAGGTGGTGGTGGGACTTCCTGGAAGGCAGCCCGGGGCCCTGGCACCCAGCCGAGCCCGCGTGCGTATTCCTCACCTGTGCCTGCCTGCCAGTTAGCCTGATGAGCTTTGAAAGTGCTGCAATTTGTGGGATGAAAATTTTCTTCTTATTTGCATCTGGCAACGTGGTGGCCGGGAGCAGAGGAAGGGGCAGGTGGGGGCTAAAGGCTTCTGGTTGTTTCCTGGGCCTGTAGAGGAGCTGCTAAATTACACGGACCCCCCCCTGCCCACCCGACTGCAGGGACAGGGAGCATCTGTGGTCCAGGAGGTTCCTCCAAGGGACAGAGGCAGGGATGGACACAGGTGACAGAAGGGGGCTGAGAGGTACAGATGGCAGTGGCTGGGGCGGCAGCAGGAGGAGGCCGAGTGTGACAGATGACCACAAGTCCCTCCTCATTGCTTTAAGGCTTGCTCCCCCATCCATCCTCATGCGGCAGGCTGGAGGCAAATTCCACCAAGACTCTGCCTTTGTCCTAGGTCAGGCTTCCAGAAGCAGACCCGGAGAACAGAAGTTGTGTGGGCGAGATGGATCAAGGAATTGCTTCCAGGAGCGACCAGCAGGGGTGGGGAAGAAGAAACGGAAGAGGAAGGCCAGAGGCCACGTGAGGCTGTGATCTCCGGTGTGATCGTGTTGGACCTCATGAAGGCTGCTTGCACTCAGGGTTAGTCCTGCCTCTGGGCCAGGGAGCAGGGCTGTCCTACTCCCAACATGGGCTAAGGGCATAGGGAGGGGATGAAGGAGCCTGAGACAAACTCCCAGGCACTTTGGTCTCTGGGCAATTGAAAAGATGACTGCAGTCACCTGGGGACAGATTTTGGAAGGGTGTGACAGTTAACATGCTCGATGGGACTAATACCCACCCAGAATGGCAGGAGGAGCTTGGTCTGATGCTGAAAGGCAGACCTAGAATTTGAACACAGGACTCTTGGCTCCTATGACCAAAGGGGCTGGAAGGCAAAACTCAGGGCCAGCCGAGGGAGGAGGTAAGGGGTTAGGATGGCAGGGAGAAGCTGGCCAGGGTGGGGCTGGGGGGAGCTGAAGGGCCTGAGCCACACCCAGAAAAGCCCGAGGAGTCACACTCTTCTTGGGTGTCCCGTGAGCCTACTGGGGACCTGTTGGTTGAGCCGATATGCCCGCATTTCTAGAAACACTGAGGCTGGTGCCAAGGACAGCAGAGGCTTCATGGAGGGACCAAGGCCAGGAGTGACATAATGGTGTGAAGCCAGGACATCTGCCTCAGAGCAAACTCTGGGAAGGGGCTTCTTTCAATGGTCCAGGAGCTGACAGTACAGGGCTAAGGGATCAGGGAATCCACCACGGTGTGCCTCTGAAGACGGCCAAGGCTCAGAGTTAAGAAACAGCCTGAATGTTTTTAGATCTTTACATAGTTCCACTTAAGAGTGTGAGGAGGTAAGAGAAAGAGAGCATGGGGCAGTGGTGGGAGGACTGCCTTCCTGCCATGCCCTCTTCCACCCCAGGGGCTGCTGAGGACCAGGGGACGGAGCCCAGCTTTGAAGGGGAGGCTTCAGGTCTGCTTGTTACTCAGTGTCTCTTCTGTGCACTTGCTGATACACTCGCCCTGTGCTGGGTTCCAAGCCTCCTTCCCAGCCCAGACGCCCGGGTTTGAATCATGGCTTGCTTCCTCGGGCAGTTGCTTCATCTCTCTGAGATGCGCAAGTGTGGGTTTGTAGGTTTGTTTCGAGGACAGTGGCTGGCCTACTGAGAGCACATAGAGGCACTTTGTAAGCAGCCTAGCGGGGTTGCTGTGAGGCCAGGACGGGTTTTGTGGATCCCAAGGAGCTGGGCCACACTTGCTGTTTCCAGTCTAGTCTTGTTCTCTGTGGTTCAGAAGCTGGTTCCCAACCAGGAGTCTGAGCTAAACACCGACACGCCCCTGGGAACTTATCAGAAATGCACATTTTCAGGCCCCAGCCCAGAACTCCTGAATCAGAAGCTGGGGGTGGGCCCAGCCATGTGGGTTTCACTGAGCCCCAGGGGAATTCTGGTGTGTCCTCAGATTGAGAACCGCAGAGCAGGAACAGGTGGGCCTTCCTGGTTCTGGCCTCTGGCCTAGCAGCTGATCCCTGTCGCCCCGCAGGGAGCCTGTCACCCTCTGATGTGGTTGCTGAGAACGTTCTGTTCATCAGGCAGAGCAGGCCTTGGCCCTATGGGGAGCAACCTGACTCAGCCTGTATTTCAGGCAATCTTTACCTGGATCCACATTCTCTCCTGGAAATGAATAGCCTTGAATGGCTGAATATTTGCATAATGCTTCTGTTGTCTCTTTTGCTTGCCTTAATTGTTTTGGAATACTCCTTCTCTAGCCTGGTTGCCTGGAGCAGTGGTTTTTTTAACCCCGTGGGTCTCAAAATCACCTGGGCAGCCTGTAAAAATGTGGATGCCCACTCCCCACCCCTTCCTCATTCCAGAATCCTGTAGTGTAGCTGGAAGCTCCATTTGCAATCTACATAAACTTGAGATGAGGCCAAGGTCTTGGCCAGGGAAGGGGTGCAGGGGTGTTGGTCTGATTGAGATCCCGGCAGCAGCCCTGCAGCAGCCGGAGGGCACTGGGGGCGCTTGGGTGGTCGTAGGCTCCCTGGAGGTGAACCAGGCAGGTGATGGGAGGAAGGGGAAGAGATGGGTACTGGCCCTTGAAGGAGCATCCTCTGGGTGGTCTCCCAGGGCATACCCTAAAGAGCAGGAGTGGTGCTCCCTAGGCACTGTGCAGGGCACCGTACACGTGGTTTCTCATTTAATTCACCTGTCACCCCATGGGGTAGGGGTTTTATCTGTGACATCACAGAGGTGAAGTGGCTGGTCCAGAATCACATCATGGGTCAGGATTAACCACAGTCCTGTCCTGTTTTGGAGTCTGTGCCTTCGGCACCATCTTGTACCTCTTCCTCCTGGGAGAGAAAGTCAAGGACATAGCTCAGTGCTTGGCACAGAGTGAGCTTACAAAAAAGACAGCTTAACAAAATGACCCCTTCCAACCTCACTTTACAGATGAGGAAGCTGAAGCTCTGAAGGGTGAGCTGTCTGGACTGACAGATGCTAGGACGCTCTGCTCTGGAGCAAGCATTTAAGGGCTTACTCCCTCTTTGTAGCAAAACTTCTACGCAGGCTAAGAGAATCCAGAAGACCTTGGACTTGGGGGAGATCAGACAAGAGAGGCCCCCTAGCCTTCAGGGAACAGGAAGGAGGGAGACACCGAATCCAAGAGGCCAGACTCAGTAGTGAAACCTTGCTAGGAAAGAGCTGGGCTCTGTGGCTGTGGTCTGTGCCTCCCTCTGCTGGTCATGGGTGCTACTGCTCACAGGGGCCTGGGCCCGCTGTTGAGGTTGTTTGCGGCTCAAGCTAGGTCACCAAGTGGGATTGTCTGACACCAGACTCTGGCCAGTTCCATTCCAGCTCAGGCAGTCTCACATCAGCAGCATCCAAGGCCATGTGCTGGCAGCTGGCTGGAGCCACGCACTCCCTTCTATTCTGTTCTTGGAGGAGGTGTGACAGTCACTTCTCCCTCCCTGTCAACCCACGTCCCTGGGGCCAGCAAAGGTAGCAGCTTCGATGGTGCACATCCTGCCTGAGCCAGAATTCCTACGTCCTCCTCAGACTGCCCATCCTGGTTTCCAGGGAGGGCTTGACCCTATCTAGGATGCCCCCCGATTTGGGGGTTTGGAAAGTAAGAGCCCCAGGTTTCCTCTCAGAACTCCAGCTCCTGGAATAATATTAACAGTGCCTGACATTAACTGAACACTGACTATATTCCAGTCACTTTTCTAAATATAATGAATACATAATAAATATATACATACGAAGTTCTCACAACAAACTTAGGAGGGAGGTACTAATAGGATCCCCATGTTGTAGAAGACAAAAACTGAGACTCAATGACATCTCACCAATAGTTTGAGATGCCACAGCCAGTGAGCAGGAGAACAGAATTTGAATCCAGGATTTGGACCGAGGATTTGGTTCCTCAGTCCTTGTTCTTTGACCATAGCACTGCCCAGCTCAAGATGGGCATAATCCATAGAACCCTCTCTGTGGCCAGCCAAGCAATGCAGCCCAAGCTGAGGCATTCAGGCCAGGAAATGGTGCTGAGGTGAGAAGGAGACAGCTCTGATGGATGGAGATGCAGAAGTCAGGGGAAGGAATGCAATCTCTCAGCCAGGTGGGCCGGGGGAGGATCCCAGTGCTGCCCCTGGAGAGCTGCGAGACTCTGGTAAATTCCCTGCTCTGAGCCTCAGTGTCCTTATCTGTAAAATAATAATAACATTCCTTTCTCTGAGGCTTTTATTAAATGTTAAATGGAATAAATAATGTGACACTCAGTAAGCCCTCAACAGAGGTGGGTTTCCCTCCTTCCTTTGGCATTGGACTTAAGCCAGCAGGCCATCTGGAGGAGGCAGGGGTAGTAATGATGATGGAGATGTGGAAAATCCCACCTGCTTACAGTTAGTGAACATCTACTCTGTTTAGCCGGATCACTGTGAATGGCTATTGTCTGTGAGTGCATTAGCTTTGGACTTACTTTTTGCTCCATTTCCATGGTTCATCCATGAAGCTTTTAAAAACACCGGTAGCCGGGTCCTACTGATTTAACTGGACTGGCACAGTACATCCAGGATCATGGCTCCCCAAGTGGTTCATGTTGTGCATCCGGGATTGAGAACCACTGAGGATATCCCCTCCTGCCTGCTCTTATCCCATTTAACACTTACTCAGCATCAGAGCTCGGCTCAGGTGTCACCTCTTTCAAGAAATGTTCCCTGACCACCTAGACCAGGCCCATTTTCTTTGTTTCATACTGTTGTATATTGCTTTCCCTCAGAGAGAATGTATCTTATTTATATTTATTTTTGTGGCCGTTTCAACATCTGTCTCTTTCAGTAGACAATTTTCTCATCTGTAAAATGGGGAAATAATTTCCTACCTCACAGGGTTCCTGTGGGGGTCTAATGACAAACTACAGGTAAAGAGCTTGGGGGTCTTCTAGGTGGTTCCCGGGAATGGCGACTCAGTCCTTGTCACCCCAGGGCCCTTGGGCTAACGCATCGCTGTCTTCTAATTTCCTAAAATAAACACCTGGCAGGATCAAGCATGGGCCTGGCGTTAGTCCCTCTGGATTTTGGCATGAGGAGATCCTCAGGTCATCTGGACTTCCCTGATGGGGGGCCTCATCTCATAGACCCTACGCTGTGGAATCCTGAGCCCCCAAGTGCCAGCTCTGAGCTAGTATTCTTATTTTGTGTGCCCAGCTTATCTGTCTTTTTGATAATCAGATTATTCACTCAACAAATATTTAACTAAGGCCCAGTTAGGTGCCAGGCTCGGTCCCAAATGCTTTACACGTACTGTCTTATTTAAGCAGTTCTGTTTAAATAAAGCCGGTCCCCCTATTGCTAGTTAAAACCTAAGATAAATATCTATAGGGACAGGAGTTGATATAAATGAGTTCAGGGAGGGTTTTATTTGGGGGAGGGGGGATGGTGGGAGGAGTGGTCCTTTAGCTGCTGGAATCTCAGGCCTTACGGAAAAACTCTGCTCTTGAGCATCATCTAATTGTTTCTGCACAAGCCCAGACCTGCCAGATTGCCCTACTTTTAAAGAGAAACCAGCAGCCTGCATTTTTATATGGAAACTTCAGCTTTTAGAAAATGGCTCAATTTGGGAAAAAAAAAAAAAAGAAGACATAACACTGTTGAGGCTAACCCAAACTCAGCTGTAAGATGGAATCTGCCCTTGAGCAGCTCTAAGGTTTTGAGGAAAGAGGGTGGGATGTCCTGGAGCCAAGCAGGGACAGGAGCAAGAGAAAGCTTGGGGGAAAAGAGGGAAAAAAGAGACTCGTCTCCTTAAGTCCAGAAAGAAGTTGAGCACGTGGGGAGGTGGTAGAGCCTTGTTGGATGCGATGGTTCATTCCACATGCCAGCTTGCCGGGGCTAAAGGATGCCTAGATAGCTGATAAAACATCATTTCTGGATGTGTGTGTGTGAGGGTGTTCCCAGAAGAGTTTAGACTGAGTACTTTGTCAATGTGGTTGGTATCATCCAATCCCTTGATGTCCTCAATTGAACAAAAGGCGGAGGACGGGTGGATTTCCTCTCTCTGCTTGAGCTGGAATGTCCTCTTCTCCCGGCCTCCTCGGACATCACATTGGGTGCCCCTGGTCCTTGCGCCGTCAGACTCTGACTGGGACTAGCACTGTTGGCCCCCAATTCTCAGATCTTCGGAGTCAGACTGAGTTTTCTGGTTGTCCAGCCTGCAGATGGCAGACTGTAGGACCTCTTGAACTTCACAAGCACATAAGCCAACTCCTATAATAAATGTCCTCTGATGTATATCTATATACATCCTATTGGTTCTTTGTCTGTCCTGGAGAACCCTGAGGAATCCAGTGGGAGTGCCTGGCTCCCTGTGTACCAGGTCTGGAACGCCCAGCTTCAGCAGAGACTTGGTCCCCCACTGACCCCAAGTAGCAGAACCTTGGACTTGCAGGACCGTGGGGATCTCAGTTTACGGACTGGAGCCCTTTCCCTGTTTTTGCTTTTTTTTTTTTTTTTTCCGCACCACCTAAAGTCTTCTTGTGTGAGGCTAGAGAAGGGGGAGAGTGAATCATGAGAGAGGAAATGCCACACCTGCCCCGGGTCTGATACTGGGTTTCAAGAACAAACAACAAACAAATGGCCGGACATTTCTTCCACTGCCGAATGCTCCTTGGTCCCCCGACGAACAGTTGTCGAGTCAATGACGGGCAGTGGCTCAGCCTGGGAAGATGAGCAGTGAGGCCGGCTGGTTTCTGTCAAGCCTGCAAACTTTAATGCTCACTTCAATTCACAACCCAATTGTCTGTAAATTGAGGCCACTTTCAGCAGGTCCCTTAATTAGAATCTGTTTCTCTTAATCAGAGGCAAGAGGCTGAACCTGCTTTGCCAGCATCTTTTGATGGAGGGAGATGGGAGAATCTACCCTGCAGGAGGGGAAGGATGGGGAGGGACGGGGGTGGGGGAGGGACGGGAGCCAGCTTGGATGTGTCCAGCTGCACGAGGAAGACAGACCAGGGAGCAAATTCTGGGATCGGGGAGGCAGTTTGGCCCCCTTCATTTTGGAACTAGTGAGGATGTTAGTTAAAGAAAGAGCCAAGAGCCAGTAATGACATCAGCAGTGACAACAGTCATAGTCCCAGCCACCATTTCTGGGTCACTTCTTAGGGGCCAGGAAACTGCACATCACCTCACAGAATCCCCATGACAGTTCTCTTGCAGTTCTGTCTTCTGATGCTTCCTGACAGGGGACCAGGGCTCCCAAGGTGAGCCTTTGCTTTAGGCAAGCATCTGCTGAGTTCTTTCTTTAGGCACAGGGCTGCAAAGGTGCTTGATAGGACCTTCCAGTCCTCGGGTAGAGATGAGTATTTAGGAAAGTCACCAAGCACCAAACAATGCTAAGTGCTGCATTAGCCATACAGGGTATTGATAGAGCCAAGGAAGTAACAATGTAACCTCCTTCAGGTGGAATAGTTGCCCTGGCAGGGAGGGTACAAATGAACTGGACTTTGAAGGGTGTGTAGGAGTTTGCCAACCGGAGAAGGTAGAAGGAAATGCTGGGCAAATAGAACATCTTGAACAAAAGCATGAAGGTGCTGGGGGGAGTGACAAAAGCTTCAGTGTGCTTTTACCTGCGGTATAAGAATATACGTGTTAGAGGGATGATCATAAAGAAGAGAGGCCAGGCTGGAGTGGGACTGTGACAAGGCTCACGCCATGCCATGAAGCTGGATTTTATTCCCTAGACACTGGGGACTCGCTGAAGGCTTTTAGCAAGGAGAATGATTTATCCAGTCCAGCTCTGTGGTCTAAAATGTCCCATCGGTGCCAGCTGTGGGGACAGGCTGCTGAAGGAAGACGCATGTGGTGGAACCAGGGCAATGGAAAGTTACCGGGAAATCGCCTTGGGTTCATGGAAGCAACTGCCTAGCGCATCAAGCTGCCACGAGATGAAAGGGTGGTGTCCAGAAGTAGCAAGTTCCCCATCAGTGGAGGGATCCAAGCAGAGGGGAGGCCTCCTTCAGTTCCTTCTCTTCCCGAGACTCCCATAACTGATGGATGTGAGAAGGACCTCTGCAGCTGCGGCGCGGTGGAGAAGGCCCCTCCATGCTCGCTCCCCCAAGCCCTGCCTTGCCGCGGGGCTGCCCCACTGCCGCTCGCTCACTCTGCAGCCGCGCCTGTGCCCTTGAAGGCAGAGTCCGACTCTCAGGACAGGGCCGGCACACCCCAGATCCTTGGCTACACTCCCAGCAGGTGCGCAGGGGCATAGAATCGAAGCCGGATCAAGGAGGCATTGAGAAGAGGACTATTTTATTTTCGTCCCCACATGAAGGCTGGAAGTGAAGGAGACACACACTTTTCTGTCCGTCTGACATTGGGTGGAGTGGGTCGTACGAGGCTGTGATGCCCGCAGCGCACTGACCAGCCTGTGACTGTGACAGGACAGCAGAGGGTGGGATGGAGCTGCTGAGGCAAACGCCCCAAAGTTGCCGACACCCTGAGCCTTTGCTCGGGAAGACGATACCCATCAGGGAGTAAGCCATTTTCAAGTCAGATGCTATGTTTCCTGCTGCTATATTCAGTCAGTCAGGAATATTGTTTTCACAAAAAACAAGATGCAATTAAACACAGGTCCAGCTCCGAGAACACTGGTAAGCCGTGTAGACTTTGACTTAAGTTGTTGTGGGGAGACGGAGGAGGGCATTGCACCCTACATTTTGCATTTTGGGAAAACGCCTTCACCCTTTCTGCCCTCTCTCTCAAGTTCAGGTGCTTGCCAGCCTCTTCCCAGCTCTCAATGTCCTTCTCAGCCTTTTTCCTTATGTGGAGCAATTTAGATTTTCCTCAACTTCTTCACTAAGGACGAGAGAGGTTCTCTCTCGGATGCATCCACAAGGGAGGCAACCGGAGGGAAGGGGCCACTTGAGCATGGCTTTGCAGCGTGAGTAGGAGTTCTCCAAGTAGAAGAGGGAAGAGGGCATTCTGGACGTCGGGAACCGCGTTTGTAAGTCTCACAGACTGTTTTCTTTCTATCATACTTTGCAAATGCTAAATTTGAAGTCAACCCCTGGGCCTCGTGTGGGAGGCTCTGGGCAGCTTGCTGAGCCTGGGGTTGGAGACCAGACCCAGATGCTACAGAGAGTGGGAGCAGAAGAGATGTCTCTGGGTCTTGGCAGCCTGGCAGCACACTGTCCTTGGTCGGAAGCGGCGGGGTGGGCAGGGTGGGGGAGCCCACTCTCAGGAGGAAGATGAAGGTGGCAGACGCCCTGGCATGGGGCTGGCGGCAGGCTGGTGAGGCGCAGCGCTGGCGCGGGGGGTGCGCCCACAGCCGGGCCTGCCCTGGCCGGGAACTCAGGGCTCCTGGGCAGGAGTTCCCTTCCCCACCCCACGTGCTTGGCCGGGCTGGTGGGGGCCAGGTCTTGCCACCTACTGGCCGTGGGAGCCCGGGGAAGTCACTTGCTCTCTCTGCACCCTTCTCACACCCGGGGCAACAAGAATGCCCACGGAGGCAGGATTAAGTGCAGTGCTTGTGGGTCTCCTGCACCTGGCCGGACTCCAGAAGAGGGTGGCCACGCCGCATGCATGCCTGGCTCCCAGTCTCACGCCCTTTCCTGGGCCCTAGTGTTAGCTCCCAGCAGGAGGCACGGCGAGAGAGGGGCAAGCTTCTAAACTGAGCTGGGACATTAAACAGGACGTGTGCGCTATTAACAGGTTATTAACAGATGGGTTATTATTAACAGCTGCCTCCTTGGGTAATGTGCCTGACAATGATGAGACAGCACGTGCGTGTGTGCGTGCGGATCTGTAAAGCCCTTCTAATCGCAAACACCTCACGAGCTCCCCCTCTGGGCCCGGGCAGCTCTGGGACAGACAGTGCGACAGGGCCACAAAGAACCTGTCTCCAGCCCCTGCCCTGCCCGCAGAGAGCTGCCATGGGAGCAGGAAGGTGGCTTCTGCCTTCCAAAGCTCTCTCAAGCCTATCTGCTTGGTGTCCAGGGTCTGGGCTCCACGAGGTCTGGGGACAGTGGTCTGGCCTCCACTGCAGAGCAAGGGGCACTTGCAGGAGGGAGGGTGGGGCTGGAGCCAAGTCAGGGACCGTGGCTGAGTCTTTGGCCCTCAGAATGGGGTATCTAAAGCCTGGCCAGTACCCGCAACCTGCCTCATGTTCTATTTCCTCTTTAAACTCAACCTTGCAGAGATGGGGACACTGGTTGTCCCTCCTTTCTGTGAATACAGGGAACCCCAGAGGGTCTGCTGGATTTTCTTCACCAACTCTCTGCTTCCTCCGTGACTGATATCACCTACAAGGGTGGGATACCTACAGGAAGTCATCAGAGCAGGTGATGACTGGCTTTCAGATTCAAATTCTTTCTTTCTGGGGCCCAGGTTAGGGTTACCCCAGTCTAGATGCAGGGGAAATGGATGTGGCGTTAATTCATTTATTGAATTAATATTACGGGGCACCTTCTTTGTTTCAGACACTACTCTAGGGCTGGGGAAATAGTGGTGAATAGCTCAGACATCTCTCACGTAGCCTACTTTCTAGTGAATCAGAATATAATAAGCAAGTCAAGAAATTGAGAGAGGAATAAGTTCTTCAAAGTAAATGACACAGAGCTGCATACTGGAGAGAGTCTAGGGGAGAGCATCTTGCAATGGAGGGTGCAGTGAGGGCCTTGCTGGGGAGGTGACTTTGAACTGAGGTTTGACTGACAGATCAGAGCCTGCCACAGGAAGATCTAGAGCATGTGCAAAGGTCCTGGGGCAGGCAAGAGGCAAAGGCAACTGAGGACCAGAAAGAAGCCAGGATGTCTGGACAGAGGAGAGTGGTAGGGAAGAGCAAGCCAATGTTGGCAGATGTCATTTCACTCAGGGCCTTGAGGGCCATGGGGGGAGGTTGGGCTTTATTCTGAGAGTGGTGGGAAGCCACTGGCGGCTTTTAAACAGGAGAATGGCATGGTCTGATTTACACTTTAAAAAAATGACTGAGGCAAGTGCGTGAATGATGGATTGAAGTGGGCAAGAATGAAGGCACCGAGGCTGGCAGGGGGCCGGCAGGGGGCCGGCATGGTGAACCACTGAGAGGTGGCAGAAACTTAGGTTAGGGTGCCGGCCCAGGAAATGGAGTTCAGATCAGAATCTCTGTTCCTCTCCCACCTCCCAGCCCCAGCTCAAATGAGTCCCTGGTTCTTTGAGTCCTGCTCTGGCCTCCATTGGTCTCATCATTGTCAAAAGGCATGAGGTGTGTGGAGTTTCGGGGGTGGGGTGATGTGCCCTTTGCTCTCGGACAGACTCGTGGTGTGCCAAGGCTCAGCCAGACCTGGGTTCAAATACGGGCCCCATGACTTACTGTGGGACCTTGGGCAGGTTACTTCATTGCCATAGGCCTCAGTGTTCACATCTATAAAATAGGAACAATAATGCCTTCTTGTGATGAAATGTGAGAAGCCAGCCCGATGGCCCACACACAGTACAGGGCCTCCAGAAATGTCCGCCTAGTGCTCACCATATAGTCCACATCCTTTCACTACCCAGCATGCGGGTGGGGAGGGGGGAGCCCAAATGGCCTGTCTAGAAAGTCCCCCAGTAATGAAAATGTCAGCAGCTGAAGAAACGGAGCCAAGCTCTGCTCTGACGGTGGTGGGGGCGGCAATGAATGATTTATGTCCAGCGTAATGGTTACATAAGCAGCTGTTACATTTTAAAAGCATCATGCAAACAATATGAAACATTTATTTAAGTGGTTCTGCACTATGGGGAATTTGATTTAATCAGCCTTTATTTCTGTTCTCATTAGAATGAAGTCTGGCAACTCTAGTAGACAGCCCTACCTCCATTTGGTAGCTTCCAGCTACTGAAAGCAAATATTTTTACTGTGTCACAATTAAACATTTATACAGCACCCGGCTCCCCATCTGGCCTGAGGATGGGTGGGGAGGTGCAGGGAATTCATACCACGGAAGTCTCGCACGGAATGAAGCAAGAGGTACCCCCACATCTAACAGAATTAATAAAGCATATGAAGAGCCCATTTGAGAATGAGAAAGTTCACTGATTCATAACATTTTTCGGATGCGCTGCAAGCTGTACGTAGGTAATCTGAGGATTCTCTCGGTGGGCTTTTTTATCTTTGTTGTTCTGCCCCAAGTGGGATATTTTGTTTTTGTTTTTAATTCTAAGACCATCACGACTTACAGACCATGGAAGATGCTAAGAGGAGCCTCTGAGGATGATGGGATTTACTTAAAATTCCACCAGGATTTCCACGAATTATGTCACCAGATTTAGGAGAGAGACTGGGGGCGGGGGATGGTTATACAAGGTGTTTTTTTATGGAATTGGCACTGCTTTATTTCTTAAGCGGGTGATGACAACATGGATATCTTGTATAATTCTGTAGGTTTTTTGTATGTGTATAATACCAATAGAAAAAAAGAAAAAAGAATTTGCTGGGTAAAAAAAAAAAAATGAAATTCTAATCTTGGCTCTGCCACTATCTTTGTGAATCTTAGACTCCCCTCCTGCCTGTTCTGGGCCTCAGTTTCCCTGTCTATGCAATGGCAGAGTTGGACCAGAGCAGCGTTTCTCAAAGTTGGTTCTCTGGATCACTTCTCAAGTGATGTACCTTAAAAAAAATAGTTCCCTAATTAAATAAGTCTGGGAAATGCTGTGTACTGTCTGCTCTCTGGGAAATCAGAGAATGTTAGAGGTTCTGAGAAGTCCTGTGGCAAAGAGGTCTGTTTTGTTAAAGACCCATTTAACCATCATGAGGTACCAGTGTTCTGTAAAATAGTCTTTGAGATTTGTTATTCTGGATTAGTTCAAAGATCCTATTCAAGTCTATATTCTTGAAGTTAATAATTTAAGCCAGCTTCCTGCCCCGAGCAGGATAATCTCTATCCCTGGAATAGAGAATGAGGACATCCCAGCTCATCACTTTTCTCTAGGTTAGCCAACTGAGCATCCCTCCTTCCTGCCACACGTTCACTTCCTGCACCTGGGCTCATGCCATCCCACTGGTGGGAAACTCTTCCCCAGCCACTCACTGAAATTCCTACATGTCTTTCCTTTCTCCTTGGCTCCCCACCCTATAAGTGTAAATGGCCCAGATTGTCTATTGCTTAGTGTGAGATGACAAAGCTGAGGACCAGAGAGGTTGTGTGACTGAGACATGGTCACAAAGCCAGGGAGTGTCAGGGCTGAAACCAGAACGAAGTTCCCTTCTTATTCCCCTCAAATACTTGCTTTATATCCAATTTACATCCTGCTTAGTGTTGCAGTTGAAGGACAATTTCAGTCCTCACGTACTATCATGATACTGTTCTTCTTGTTATCGTGTAGCTGTGATGGTTTTGTATGGCTCCCCTGGGAAGACTCTAATCTCCTTAAAGGTGCACGTCATGTGGGTGTCTGTGCAAAACCCAACACTATCCCGAGGACTGCAAGGTGCTGACAGCATTGTCAGGACCAGGTCCGCGAATGCCCCACCTGCTTCTTCCTCTGCCAGCCAAGCCATCGTGCTGCCAAGCACTCCTCTCTGGAGTGATGTAGTGATGTGATTTTATTCATACAAAGCCATGTTTAAGACTCCCCCTCAACTGTGGGGTAATTCAGAAGTCTGGAATCACATCAGCTCTCATCATAGGCTCTTAATCAATTATTCACATAGGGAAAACCCTGATGAACTGAAATCCTTGTGTGACTACACCTGATCTGAGTGAGAAAGGTACAACTTGGAAGAAACCAGGCTTTTACCATGGATTAAAAGAGAAATTGTATATTTTCTGGGGAGAAGCCCTTTATACAATCATACAGTGAAATTAAGTGTGAAAAAAAGGAACTCTGTCTTTTTGAAGGATCGTTTTAAACATATCCTGGAAAACAGTATCATTTTCTGCCAAATCCTTATGCAACTAGGAAACAAAAATGAACCCCGGCTGTGGTTCGCCACATGTTGACTTGAATTTGCTCCATGACTGCATATCTGCCCTGGGGACCAATTCCGAAATGACACCCTCCCCCCGCCCCCCGCGGTGCTTTTGGGGGAGCTAGTCCTGAGGACGATTTTATTGGATGCAGCTAGTTTTGTTGGAGATGGTTTTTCAGGAGAGGAGCATCTGTCCACTAGATGGCAGTGTGTCTGCGGCCAGACCTCAGCAGGCCTGTCATGCGGGGTGGCACCCACAGAAGGGTATCCACCACCACATGGGGCTCTTGAGCCCTTGAAGGGTGGCTAGTCCGAATTGGGGTATGCTCTCTGGGGGGAGGGATTACAATATCTTATGGATAACTGTTTTCTATTGATTACATCAAATGACACTATGTTGAATATATTGGGTTAAATAAAATATGATATTAAAACTGATATCACCTGTTTTTGTTTGCTTTTTAATGTGGCTACTAGAAAATGTAAAATGACATGTGTGACCTCATTATATTTTTGTTGGCAGAGAAGAGAGAACAGAGTGGGTGGGGAAGGTGGTGAGGGGAGAGCTGGGCAGAGGCAGCATGAGGTCGTGTGCAAAATGGAAGCATGCGGGCTTTGGCAGATGACCAGCTGGGCTTGAGTTGTGGCTCTCCTCATTTATTCTGGACTCAGGGCTCAGTCACTTTAGGCCTTGTTTTCCCCATCTGTAAATGGGCCCACAAATGTTACCTGTTCATATGAATGTTGAGAGGCTTACTTGTAGGATAGCCAAAAGCTGTGGTTCACTCAAACCTGCATCCCAGGGCAACATTAACAGCACCCCTTTCAGTCCCAGAACTGTCCCAGTTAAAGCAATACATGATACGGTCTCCCTAGTTAAATGAGATTACAAATATTGAGCACCTGGCACATCGTGAGCACATAGTTTTATATACAAAAGATTTTACAACTCAGATATGAAAGATGCTGATCTCTAACTCCACACAATTCTAACTTCGAGCCCTACTTCTGCTTACAGCATAAAACTCAGCCTAGTCATTTTCAGGTAAATTCGGTTATTTCAGAATTATATCCAAATCCAGAGTTCTATCTGTTTCCTTTCTTCCAATGGTAGCATCTCTGTTGGGCGGAGGTCATGCAGGAAGAGGGAATTTGGGCATTTACTTGTTTCCTCCACTGGATGTTATTCCTCCAGCTCTCTGGTCACTGGCTCCGTGGCTGATGGAGTCACGGCCCACGTATCTCATCCGCTGTGCCACCCCCAACTCCCTTCCCCGGGATCTCTGTCTCCGCACCTTCCTAGGGCCTGGCTGTGGTTTGTTTTTGCAGGGGTCAGTACCGGAGGCTGAGTCTGTCCATCCCTCTGTAAGCTCCCTCCTTCCTCACTCAGTGACCTCACACTGTATAGCAGGAAGACCCATTCATTCAGTAACCACAGAGCCTTTGTACCTATTTAGACTGAGACCCTTGGCTGAGCTCATGGGATACAGAGATAAAAAATGTCACCAGCCTCAAGGACAGCACAGTCTTAACCCAGATACTCACCCAAGTACCAAGTGGAAAAGAATCACTTCCTGGAAAGAAGTATAACTAGGTTAGGACTTTGGAATGGGTTACTTGTGGGAAAGAAAACCATGTGGGGATAAGCTTTGTTGAACAGCCTTTGAGGAACTCTTGGAAGGTGGTGGGGTGGTGATCCAGCAGAGGACCCAGCATGAGCAAAGACTTGGGGATACAAAGACCCAGCGGTTCAGTTTGTATGAAGGCCTTTGGGTGGAAGTTTGAGGCATTTGGGTTTGGCCATCTTGGCCCTGGGTTTTGAGTGGATGAGTAGAGAGGACCAGAACCAAATTTCAAGGACCCTTTGCCAGAAGTCACACATAACACAGACTGAGGAGGGGAGGTGCGGAGGAGACCTGGATGAGGGAGTGAACTGGAAAAATGGTGTGAAGGGGTTGTTTGAAAGACATTGCTGAGGTCGACTTCACAGTCTTTGGGCACTGAAAGGATGTGACAAATTAAAGAGGGGCAGATAAAGATGGTTTGAGGTTGGGAGCAGGTGGGGAGTGAAAGGGAAAAGAAGAGAGAATTCAGTTTGGGAATTAATGTTGAAGTCCTGTGATGGGCATGAGTGTTACGGGTTCTCTGGTTGTCCAAATGAAGATGTCTGGTGGGCAAGACCAGCTATCAGGAGAGAAAGTCAATTTGGACAGGTCAACTGGAGAGTCATTTTATTTTAGGGAATTGGGACCGAGGGGAAGAAGGAAAAGCAAATAGGGTAAGTGTATCAGTCAGAGTCTCAGCCAGAAACAGATGCCATACTAAATTGTGGTGATATGAGGAGAGTTTATTTACAAAAGGACTAATGACAAAGGTGTCAGTGGGGTTTAGAGACAGCACAGGGAGAGCTGGGCAACCTCTCTCTCTCCTCTCCCTGCACGGTGGAGCGGGGTCGGGGGGTGGGGGGTCACCAGCACCCAGGAGACGGTAGGCTGTGTAGAGTCAGAAACCTTGAAAGTGGCTCTCTGTCCAAGTGACCTCACAGAGAGGGAGCCACCCTGGTCTCGTGTTCTCCCCTCCTCTGATCACCTGCCTCGTCTCCCTATTGGCCAAGAGCAGATCCTGGGAGACAAACAGAAGGTTCCAGCAAAGAAACTGTAGCCCTGATTGTCAGAGAAGGTGTTAATTCCCCAGGAGAGAATGATTTCCAGCTGCTTATTCTTTTATCCAGTACATTTTATTGGGTTTCTTTCTTATTACGAATGTAGTACCTATTCATTGTAGGAAAATTAGAGACTATAGACCAGCAAAAAGAAGAAATTAAAAATCATTAGCAATCCCATTATTCAAATCAAATCACTGTTTATATAAATGCAATTTTTCTGGACTTTTCTATTAAATATGTAGTGTAGACGTCTTTCCATGTTGGTACATATGAATAATGTCATTATGAACAGCTCCTTTTATATGGAGGAACCACAACTTATTTAAATAACCCCTCTTAATGGAGACGCAGGTTGTGTTCTACATGTTAAACAATACTGCATCTCTGCCACTGAATCTTTATACCTCCTTAGGCTCAGGATATTACATACTCCTAAGCATGGAATGGCTGACGTAAAAGGCATATTCATTTTAAAAGATAATGTGCCATATAATGGCATTAGTTTAAAAAAGAAAATGTAATTTAAGGCTTAGAGTGGGGACTTCCTGACCAAACCTGATTTAGAATCCTTAGTGAATCTGGGGAAATTGATTAATCTCTCTGGGCCTCAGTTTCCGCATCTGTAAAATGGGGAAATTGATAGTGTGGACCTCACCGTTTTGCTGTGAGGACTCAGTGAGTTATTATGCATGATATGCTTAGAATAGAGCCTAGAATATGGTAAATATTCAAAGCAAAGTGAGCTGTTCTTATTACCCAAAGTCTTCCGGTGCGGGAGATACTGAGTAGACTGAAGTCTTCATATTAAATGCAGAAATGCGGCTTTTTTCTCACAGACCTTCCATACCAGGCCAGCCACAGCGCTGCAGCACATAAGGGGGAAAGCAGCGCTGGGAGGGTGGAGTTAGCACAACCCAAGGGCTCCAGGATGGCTTTACTGGGCACAATGAGCCTCTTCACTGTTCTTTCCTACCTATCACTTCTTCAAGCTGATTTTTGTGAGGAGCTGCAAGCAGAGAATCCAGGCCTCCCTTGCCTGGGCTTGGATCTGGGGTTTCCTGCATAGCCTAAGGGCAGGCCCACACCAGTGCACAGGGGGGCCAGCTTTTGCTGAGAGAGGAACTGCCCCAGCAGCTTTGCCTCCTGGATGGAAGGACCTTCTCCCCCAACCCTGAGATGTGGCTCAGGGGTCACGTCAGCTCTTGCTTCAGCCTCAAGAGTTCAAACCAGATTTAGGGATCCTCCCCAACCCTGCCCATTATGAGGCTGGGAACAGGGAGAGAGAAGAAAGAGACAGGAGTCCAGGGGCAGAATTTGGAGGCATCTAGGGGATCTCCAAAGGGCTTGCTGTCACTCTTAGAATAAAGTCTGCACTCCTCAGCTTGGCCTCACAGGCCTACTGATCAGGCTACGTTTTGGCTCTTGGTCCTGCTCCTCCTGTCACCCGCACCCCGGCCCGCCAGCAACTTCCACATGCCAAGCCCATCCCAGCCTATGGGCTATGCAAAGGCTGTTCCCACTGCCAGGAATGCTTTTCCTCAAACTTCCTATGGCTGGCAACTTCATATCCTAGAGATTTCACCTCCACAGAGAGCCTTCCCCAAGCACTTCCTCCTTGCCTTCATCCATTCAACAACATTTGTTGAGAACCTACTAAGTATTGGGCACTTCTAAACCCTGGGATAGAGACATAGTCAAGATAGAAAAGGCCCCTCATGGAACTCACATTCTAGTAGAGAGAGGCAGACAACCAACCAACAAACATGTGCCTGGAAATGATCAGAGAGAATGTGCTTTGCAGAGAAATGAAGCCCTGTGAGGGGATGGTGAGCTCTGAGGCTGGTTTGGACCAAGTGGTCACAAGGCTCTCTGAGGGGGGTGACATGAATGCTGAAATCTCTCAGAAAGAAAGCAGCCATGTTCCCGGGGGCGGGGGTGATAGCAGTAGTCCTCCACCTGGGAGGACTGGACAGTCCTCCACGATCATATCAGTAGAGCTGAGCTTGAGAGGCCAGAGATCTAGGATTAGGTACCCAAGGATGAGGAACATATGAGGGGAAATAAGAGGGAGAGACAGATGGCAAACAAGCAAATACGGAAGTGGGGACACATAGCAGGAGACTCCCTCCCTCTTTCCTCCATCCAGCGCCTCCTCTCACTCAGAAAAACGATGGACCAATGCCCACATGGGTGATCCCAACTGGCCCATCATGTTTGCTCATAGAGAAAGAACAATTTGACAGGAGATAACATTTTCTATTGAAATTCAGCGAAAGTAACAACATTTCTGAAGCATTAAAAAATACACAGAAACTGAGTTCATCATTCAAAACTCATTCCATGAATATCTGCCGAGTGCCTACCATGTCATTCGAGACCTTACCAGTACGTGGAAGAAGTTCCTCCCCACTTTCACCTGCCTCTTTTCGTGCTACACACAGAAGCAGGAAGCAGACAGAGTGGGAGAGTCTGGATAGATTCTAAACATTTATTTATGCTCCAAAGAATTCTCATCAAATTTTTGGTTGAAGAACACAGGTTTTGATAGAGAAGGGATAGCAAATAATTTTCTTCACACATACACACACACACACACGTGCACACATACACATTTTATAAGTTTGAAACCTGGATCCATCCAATAATCAACATCTACATTTAATATTTAATATAGACTTTTTCCAGAAAAGCTGTCATTAAGTTGATTACATGTCTCAAAATAGATGTGGCTAGATGTAAGAAGGGATAATTGTATATGACATTTCCGCGTCAGCTCCCCCTCCCTTGCCTGAGGCAGACATTGCTAATTGATTGCTGCACGCTTGACTGGACGTGTGGAGCTATGGACCCAGCTCTTCCTAATGCAGCACCCAGGCACTCAGAGCCAGTAAATCTAAGTTCCCATGAAGATGAAATATTTTTGCCTTCTATGCTGACTATGCTTTGCATCGTGTCATTTCTTCCCCATCCTCAACTTGTGCAGCTGCTTTTGTTTTTTAAATGTTAGCTCAGGAGTGGTCACAGACACAGTTAGACAAGATTAGGGAAACAGTCAGGAGGCATAAATGGCCGTGGTGTGTTGATTTCCCCACAGGAAAGAGAGATGACTGGTTCTGAGTTGGTTGATGGCTTTTGCTCCTGCTTGCTGTGCCGGCAGGTCCCAGGGGAGGGCTGGGCCGGCGAATGGGGGCCTAGAGTCTGTGATGACACAGAACCTCAGTCAGAAGACTACTTTTATATAGGGCTGGGCCAGGCAGAACTGGGAGGCCTGGGGCTCAGGGCAGATCAGACGTGAGTTCTGAGTTGAACGCTGCCCGGAGACTCTGAATGATATGGAATCACCCCGTCCCCCTATTCAGGGCCAGCTCCCGGCTCCTGCACAGGATGGTGCTGGGGCCTAAAGCCTGCAAGTAGGGCTGGACACTCTCTTGCACAGACCACTCCTCTGCCCCTTCCCCATCCCTTGCCAAGCGCGACCTGTCACCGTCCTTGCACTTTAGATGAATTACTCCCTTTAATGGAGCTCAGGCCCTGAGCCATATCTCCCTTCTGACTCTTTCCTCACCATTTTCCAGGCACAATCACAGAACGAAATAAATGCCAACCAAATACTGAGTAGGTTTTACTCCCCCAGGAAATTCTGAAACAGTTCAGATCTCTGCTTGCACTCAGACCCTGCCGACAAAGAAAATGAGCTCCAAGTACCACCACTCGCCACTTACACCGGGATTCTGGAATGGGGAGAACTCAGAAGGTGTTCCCCCTCTGTCTGTGCCCGCACACCATTCTCCCTTTCTTTTCACTGCTGCCAAATACGCCCTCGTTCTTAAATGAAACGTGGTAAGATCTGTCCTCATTCATAAGAGAGTCACATAACATTGGGTTATCTGTGTGGTGCTTTTCAATTTATAAAAATCTCTCATCTCGGGGCTCTCTCTCTCTCACTCTCTGACAAATAAATAAATAAAATCTTTAAAAAACCTCTCATCTCGGTTCCTTCCTTGATCATCACACCACCCGTGACATAGCTACTGGTATTATTCCCGCCTCACAGACAAGGAAACTGAGGCTCAGAGAAATGAAGGGTCTTGTCCAAGAGAGATACGGGTAAATATCTGGGATGTGAGTCCAAGGGTTCTGACTTAAGTTCTGACTTAAGGCCTTTCCAGTACAACACAGCTGCAGTGTAAGTGCTGTGACATCTTAATTGAGTGTGGCTATGTTTAGAAAGACTTCATCACGACAGGAAATGGCCAAAGCCAGGCATAATTAATGTGAAAGTGTCCATTGCACTTCTGACCCCAGTTGGTAGGGCACTGAGGTACTCAGGCCATCCTCTACCTGCCAAGACCCAAGTAGCAAGGCACTGCCCTGACCTGCTCCCTGGTGCTCAAGCTGATGTCACGTGTAAGCCACATATGCACAGATCCACCCACCCATCATTCATTCACTCATCCATTCACTCATTCACTCATTCATTCACTCATTCACTCATTCAACCAATCTTCACTGGGTACTTCGCGGGCGCCAGGCGCTGCCCCAGCACCGAGCATACAACAGACAACCACCTCTACCTGTGTGCGGTTTCACGCTGCGGGCGTGTGGGTAGGGGATGGTGGATATAAGTCCAATAGGGACTAGGTCAGATGGTAACAGGTGCTGGGAGACAGGTAGAGCAGGGGGCACGGGGGGCAGGTGTTTGGTTTTAACGGGGGTGGTCAGGGAAGGTGTCACTAAGAAGGAGGCATTTAGGCGGAGATGGGAAGGAGTCATGTCACTGGACGGAAGAGAAGCATTGCAGGCAGAGGGAAGAGCAGGTGCGCAGGTCCTGAGGGGAGGGGCAGGAGAGGGAAAACGGGGAGCAGATGCTGGTGCAGCCGGCCCGCTCTGCATTCCGGCCCTGGAGGGAGCTACGTCACAGAGTTCTCTGTCCCAGAAGGCACTGCAAGGATCTCCAGAAACTGTTGTTTCCCTCGTGTGTTCAGTGACCTCCTTGGGCAGATGTCCAGAAACCAAAGTTCTAGATCAAAGGGTTTGCCCATTTTAAATGGGAGGAGCCACTTCCTGAAGCCTTCTCTTATAGCATGTTTCTTCTTTCCTTTCCCCACCTTAGTACATTTTACTTTCAGACCCACATTAATCTTCTCCCAAATTGTTTACCTCCTGCTACTTGAATGTTCAGAGATCTCAGTGGTCACCGCTTGCCCAAGGGAAAGGGCTAAACTTTGTGGCCTGGCATTCAAGGCTTCCTCCATCGGCTCCCAGCCACGCCTTTTCTCCTGCTGCTCTCTTGCACAGTCTACTCACTGGTCCAACAGACAGGGCCTAGTGTGTGCCTGCTCCTGGAGAAACAGAAAGCCAGAAACTGAAGGAAGCCGATCTGGCTGGGGGGGGTCACAGTCAATTGAATGGCACTCGGTGGGTGGGCCGTGAGAGGCTCCGAGGCCAGCCGTCCCCACACCCCACAGTCCCTCAGTCACAACTTACCTCTCAGCTGTTTGTCTTTTATTGTCATGACCCAACATTTATTCATTCAGCAAGCACATATCATCACCTGCAAGAGGCAGGCTTTCCGCTGAGCACTTGGGACCCCCAAATGGATATGATTAAGGCCCAGTTCTGGTGCTTTTCCCATTTCTCTCTCTGAATTCCTCCACCCTACTAGGATCCCATCTACCCTGTGAATCCCCTTGACCACCCCAGAGCCCAGTCAGCTCCCTCCTCCCACCTAAATACAGCACCTGGGCTCTGCCTGTCATGTGGCACTTGGCATGAGTTTATTGACACTGTCACTAATCATTTTTTGATAGTTCTGTGTTCATCGCTCCACCTAGAATGTAGCCGGGAGAGAACAGGGGCTACATCTTGTTTTAGATCTTTGTAATGTTCTCTGTGCCTAATAGATTATCTGGCACATTGTACTTGCTTATTAAATATTGTTTGTTGAGGATTTGATTATGCTTCACCTCTGCTCAAAAAAACACTTGATAAGATCCAAATTCTTTAGCCTGGCCACTCAAGACCGTTCTTTAAGACTTGACTAGACATCACCTCCTCCAGGAAGCCTTCCAGGAATGCTCATCTCAGGTTGCTGCATGGCGATGCCCTACACACACGCACGAATGCACATGTGTACACACACACACACACACTTCTCTGCTGTCTTCCATCACAACTGCTGTCTGCAAGGTGGATGAAAACTTGGTCTTCAAAGGCATAAACCCCTGGGTTCTAGCCCCGGCTCTGCACATATTGGCTGTGTGGCTGTTCCCTTAGCTCTTAGAGTCTCAGCTTCCTCATCTGTAAAGTAGGCATCATAACCATCTTCGCCTTCTGGCAGGGATAGAGGGCCATATGCTGTGAGAAAAAGTGAGAAAATCCTGCCAAGGGGCTCCGGCACTGTGTGTGGAAAGCCACGGAAAATTAGCATCATCTTCTGGCCGGCCATATCATGTGTCTGCATGCTCCCTGAGGGTAGTCCAGAGCCGGCTCTGTCCCCTTCTGAATGGCCAGTGCCCATCGAGGTCTGGGGCAGGGAAGATGCTTCATCAGTGCTCATTGGGTGTGTGACCATGTGTATTTGCCTGTCACCCCAGAAAAACAGAGCACGAGCCCGCTGATGGGGCACTGGGAACAGGGAGAAGGCCTAACTTGGGAGTGAACACGCCTCTCCGTGGGGCCCTATTTCATGGCTCTGCTAGGCTTCCTTGGGCCCCTGTGCTGAGCCAGCCTCGATATCCTTCTGACAGACTCACTCAGATTCATTTACACGCCACTGAGTTCCTCCTTTTCATCCTGATCCAAATAATGTATATATTTCCCATTATAATTTAATTTTCTCCCTTCTCCTAAACCAGAGCACTTTGCCCATAGAGATATGGGCCACTGTCTGCATTTATAGCATCCTTATTAATCCTGCCCTGACCTCTGGGTTCACTGCTCAGCCTGGGGAACAACTTCAGTTCCCTTTTCTACAGGGCTTATTAAAATGTTTTCCTTTTAATTGGTCCAAAAACGGAAGATGAGTTAAAAAAAAAAAAAAAGCCAGCTTTCCTTTTCCATTTCAGGCTGTAGGAAGGACACGGAGGTGTGCCTGCTTTGTGTTGGCAACGCCCTGTGTGGAGGACGCAGGGGACCTGCGAGGGGCAAGCTGATGAGGCAGGTGTCTGGTGGGGGCTCACGGACCCTCCGAAGGCTTTTCTGGGTTTCTGATGGCGACAATGGGGCTTAGAACAACAACAACAACAGCAAAATGTAAAATTGGATAATACTGTGGATTCAAGTTCGGTCCTTTAAAAATGCTGGTCAGAGGTACCTGGGTGGCTCAGTGGGGTAAGCCTCAAACTCTTGGTTTCAGCTCAGGTCTTGATCTCAGGATCGTGAGATTGAGCCCCGCACTGGGCTCCATGCTCAGCACAGAGTCTGCATAAGACTCCCTCCCCCTTGCCCCCCCCCGCCCCTGTGCATGCTCTCTCTATCTCTCTTTATCTCTAAAATAAGTAAGTAAGTAAGTAAGTAAGTAAGTAAATAAATAAATAAATAAAATCTTCAAATAAAATGCTGGGCAGATACTCTGGCTAATCTTTCAGATACTTAACTACATGCCTTGAGCACTTACTATGCTTTAGGCTCTGCTCGTAAATGCTTCCTGGGTGTTCATCCCGCAAACCCTCACACATTTGAGAAATACATTATTTTTTCCATTTTCAGGTGAACATACTGAGGCACAACGAAGGTATGCAGCTCACCCAAACAAACAACCTAGCTCTAAACAGCAGACAGCCGTGGTTAGCACACGTGGCTCCCTTCTGGAACTCGTGTAAGACACCCTGTTCTCTGGGTGGTGGCCCCGTGGCCACGGCTTGGTGATAGGAGCACTGGGTGCCAGCCCCCCTTGCCATCTTGGACCGAAGCCCTTGCATAGGGTACAAACCACCATGGTGGCTCTGGTGGCAGAAGTGGGATCTGAACCCAGACTGGCTCTGGAGTCTGTGTGCAAAACTCCACTACAACCCTGCCTCTGCTGAGCTGACTCATGGGGGCTCTTCTGTGCCTGAGTCACCGGAGCTGAGGGCATAGCTGGGGATGGAAAAGTAGCTCGGTCTTGTTGGTTTGCTAAGAGCGACTGGTAGGAGCGTTCATGAATGTGTTGAGGCCCCAGGACTAAGCCCCGAGAGCAAGTCTTTGGGATCTGAAGCTCCTGAAGGCAGGTCCTAGGCAAGTCTCTGTATGGATTTGTGTAGGTTAGGAACCCACTCTCAGACAATGGGGGTTATGGAAGGACGCTGTCCAGTTTGAGATTTCAGTTTCAGGAGATGACATGGCAGACAAGGAGAGGCACAGTGTTGAGCATCAGACAGACCAGGGTTTCTGTCCCAGACCCGCCTCTCACTGCCCTTGTGACTTTGGGTACATTACTCACCAGCCGTGCTCAGTCTGAGGATGAGCCGAGTTGTCCTTGTTGGGTGCCTAGAACAGAGTCTCCCTATTGTGCTCCCCCAGCTCTTCAGCTGTGAGGGTATCTCACTCTCTACAATCTGTCTTTCACACCAGCCATCCCTCCTGCCCCCCAGGCCTGCGGCCCCTCACCTGGAGAAACAGGTTCAGGTCTTGCTCCTGTGCACCCAGGGGAGTTGGTGCTGTTAGTGAGGAGAGGCTCCCGGCCTTCCAGAGCCCAGGTGCTCTGGGAATAAAACATTTCCAGAACTCTGCCCTATCGCCTTCCCTTTTATGTAAAACACTCACGCGGAGACCCACAGGCTGAATGAATCTTTGCTCTGCTTCTCTTTTTCTGTGCTTATTTTTCTTTTCAACTGAGACTTTTGACAAGGGCTGTGGCAACAGCCAAGAAAACATTCTTCAATAAGCCAGAGAACATTTAAAATACCATTCCCTGTGCCCCAATAAGAACTACCAAAAATAAAACAAGACTCTTGGATTGTGACCACTTCCTCCTTGTCTGACACACATTGCAGAGCCTGGGGGAGCAGCTAGGGATACATGTAGTTCTGACAGGGTGTTCTCTACCCTCCAAGTTTAGGATGCAGGACAATTCTGCTCACACCCTCGCTCCTATGGAGTGACATCACAGGGAGCTCACTCGGCACTTGACAAAAGCCGATTACAGACGAGGGTCTGGCAGAGGCCAGGAGATTCTCTGAGGAGTAAGGAATGCCCTCACACCTCAGAGCCCAAGAAGTACATCCCCTCTGATGGGCCTGGCCTCTCTCGTGGAGGCCCCCACAGGCCCATGACTCTTCTGTAAGCAGTTCTGCTCCAGCCAATAAAAATAATCTCCTTCCATCACCCAGTTTCCTCCTCTAGTGAATCCTGCCCACCATGGACTACTGGGGGATTTCATGATAACAAGTAAGGACAAAAGGACAACAGCAGCTAGCCTGCAGTTCTTATCTCAGGAGTTGTTCTAAGTGCTCTACTCATATTACCTCCCTCAAGCAACCTCAGAAGCTAGAAACTGTAATTCTCCCCATTTACAGATGGGGAAATGGGGACTCAGAATGATTAAGCAACTTGCCTTAAGTCACACAGCTGAACAAAGTGTGATCAACAGAACCCACCCCTTTGAAGGGCTACCGCCCTGAGTCAGGTGCCACGGCAGGAAGTCACGCACCCTCCCCTGCCGAGGATGAGTGTTCCGAGCAGCCGTGTCATTTATATCCCCAATCCGCTGCTCCCGAGCAGGCATACGGAACCTGGGGGGAGTCGGCATGCAGCCTGTCAGCAAGCTCAGTGATGTACGCCCTGCCCTCAGGAAGCACGAGGTCTAGGTGAGATGGCAAGATTAGTAAGTAGATGATAATGACAGAAATAACACAAGCGGGATCGTGAAATAGATTCCATCCATTGTAAGTATCACTGAAAGGGAGTGCTTTCAAAGTGCATTGTATAGGACGTAGTTCCCCGTGAAGTGTTAATACATCTCCCAAAGCATATTCAGGGCTCAGCTTTCATTTGTGAAGCAGTGGGCTAAGCAATGCCAATGTTGTTGCTTTACCACAGGACTTCTTGGGACTCTTCCTCTCCCAATCTGCACCAGGCTCTCCATGCTGCATTTCCTTGATCACAAGGTGCCATTAATTCTAAGATGAACCATTTATGCAATAACTACTCTCCTAGGAAATAAACACTTTCATATATGATATATATCAAATGTAAGACATGTGCTGATTTCCAAAGTATTAATATGTGGAAATCAAAGAAATGTGTTATTAGGCAGGGTTTTCCCAAGACTTTGGGCCAAGGAAATACCTTATGTGGGACTGGTGTTCCTTAGAAAAGTCTTTGGACATCGTGGGATGGAGGAGAGGGTGCCTCAGAGCTCGGGTGGCCAAAGAGACATTGGGAGAAGCAACTGGGAAGTGCATCTTGAAATCTGGGCAAGAGGGGGGAAAGAGAGGCAGGAGTCGGGTGGGGTGGGTGCTGGGACACAGAAAAGGGCTGCCTCCGGCCCCAGGGACTGTGTCCTGCCTGGCACCCCATTATGAAGGGGGCCTGCAGGGAACAGGTGGAGGATGTTCTTGGGACATATTTCCCCACCGCCATTCAGCCAAATGCTGAGGGCAGGGAGCAAGTGGTCATGACCCCTGCCCTTGAGACCTCACAGTCTATCATGGAGACCTTAAAATCAGCAGTTTCAGCACAGGCCAGGCATGGCTATGGCAGAGGAAATGTGGGTGCTAGGAGAGCCCAGAAGAAGGTGGCCTTCCTGGCTGGGAAGTGGTCAGAGACGGCTTCCTGGAGGAAGTAGCTTTTAAGCCAAGGCCTGAAGGATAGAGGGAGGTGAACAAAATCAGTAATAGTAACCTAGATGTTGGGGTAGAGAATAGGGCATTGAAAAGGCCCAGGTCATGCAGGACCATGTCCATATGGATCTCACCCTGCAGACAGTGGAGATGTGGTGTGGAGTTTAAGATCCAAGGCTCTGAAGAGGCCACACTGAGTCCATATCCCTGCCACAACCTTCCTGACTGTGTGACCTTGGGCAAGTTAGTCTCCAGAGCTAAACTCAGCTTTATCGTCTGTAAAATGGGAATAATCACAGTACCTATGGCAAAGTTGTTGTGGAGGTGGTAAAGGAAAGAGTAGAGTGCCTGGCATGGAGCACACTGTTAGGAAAGAGCCCTGGGTCAGGGTTGGATGGTGCGGATTTGGGTCTGGCTCTGTCACTTGTGAGCTGGAGGCCTCGTCACCTCATTGGACCTCTCTTTTCTACCTGTTCAAGGGAGATGATACCTGTCCAACCTCCTAGGTGGGATTTTTTTTTTTTTTAATAATTTTTTGATTGCACTCATGAGTACAAGGAAAATGGAGGTATCAGTCATGCAGGTATCCGCTTACTTTCTTTCTAATTCCTACCCTTTCTTGGATCTATACATATTCCTCCCATTTGCACTGACTGTCCACCAGACATACCCTGAGACCCCAGGCTGCCCCTCAGCTTCAGCCCCTCAGATTCATCTCCAGGCTCTACCTTGCTCTGAGGATTCTATCAACTGTTTGTTTCATAGGCTGGATATCTCATGAGCAAAAGGAGAGCAACATGGGCGTTTTGTCTTGAAAAGCTAACAAATGAATTATTTAAAATTGTGCTGAGGCTCAGGGGAATAAGTTGATGGCCTCACATCATTTGGGGTTTTTACTTGGGGTCTCCAAGCCCTGAGATCTTCTGCTGTCACTCCCTACAGAGGATCATGGCACAGGCTTGGGCATGTGGCCTTCTCTCCTTTCTGGCTTTGGACCTCAGCAATGAGGAAAGCCTGGGGTTTTCCAAGCTCTAGGCAGGGAGGAAGGTCCTTTTTGTGTCAGGATCCTTCTGGCTACAGTCCTCAGAAGATGGAAGGAGCCTAAGAGGGAGTGTGTCTTCTCCAAGCTGGGGCCAAGAGGAAGTAGAGAAAGATGCTATGGGAGGAGACAGAGGAGGCTTCTTTGGATATGAGGGCCACCTTGTTTGTCCTGGTCCCCGCTGAACAAGTCCCAGCCAAGGCAACTTTGAATAAGCCACATGCCTCTTTGTGTCCAAATCACTTTTTTTCAAATCTCAGTATGTACAATTATTATTACTGCACTTATTACCCAAATCCTCACAATCACCCTTATGGATTATTATGTCTATTTTACAGATGGAAAACTAAGGCACAGAGAGACGAAATAATGTGGCTATGTTTACAGGGCCACGAATGGGTAGAGTGGAGATTGGAACCAGGGTTTGCAAACTCCAAGCCTCTGAGCTCACACGTGATGCACACAGCCTCTCCAAACTGCTCCTCCCTGCTTCATTCCAAAGGCCAGTCCCTTCGGGCTCCATGGAGCTCTTTCAACATCTAGACCCACCCATCTGTGATTTTCCATGAACATACCCCAAATCTCTCTTCCACCAATTCGCTGATCATGGTATCCAATATTTCCCACAGATTATGCCATCCATTTCAGAAGTCTTCCATGTAGCTGTAAGTCTGTTATCTTAGAGGAAAGCATAGTCAACACAAACATAATCCTTTATCTGATCATTTGGTATTTTAAAAGCACAGGAACTGAGGAAATAGCAGAGGAGGCAAATAAGTTTTGAGGAAGTGGAAGAGGGTGTCCGCACTAGGAGGTTAAGCACAGGGAAATGGGGATGAGCCCTGAGTCTCCATCCGGAAGTGGGACCAACTTCAGTGTTGCCAGTCACGTGGGTTTCCATGAGGATCACCTGGAGTCACGGTTGAGCAAGGACTTTGCACGCAGCCATGGGAGGGGTTGCCATAGCCAGCCCAACACAGGAGCCTGTCTGGGGTTGCACCTGCTCCCCAGCTCAGGTGCAAGTGGTACAGATGGTTAGAATTGCTGGTCCAGGAGACGTACAATCCAGGCTCTGACAGACAAGAGGTAAGAGATTGTAGGGATCTGAATTAGTTGTTGTCCACCCCAAGGCAGACCCTCAGACACTGAGCACAGATGCTAACCTAACGTTGCCCAAGGAAGGCCCTGCCCAGCCTGTGCTTTATCCCAGCTCCCTGACCTAGTGCACCGGAAAGCAAGAAGATCCATGGGAAGCCAGGTGCCCACAGGAAGGCTGGCATACGGATTGCTGTTGAAAACCTGTCTTCTTGGGGTTGGAAGCATAACAGCACTTCTTTGCAGTATAACTGGACAGTATGTATCAATAATAATAAAAAAAAATATCCTTTTTTGGCTCTATTTCTGGGAGCGTATTCCAAGGCAACAATCAAAATGACAGAAATAGGGGCGCCTGGGTGGCTCAGCCATTAAGCGTCTGCCTTCAGCTCAGGTCATGATCTCGGGGTCCTGGGATCGAGCCCCACATTGGGCTCCCTGCTCAGAGGGAAGCCTGCTTCTCCCTCTCCCACTCCCCCTGCTTGTGTTCCCTCTCTTGCTGTGTCTCTCTCTGTCAAATAAATAAATAAAATCTTTAAAAACAACAACAACAACAAAATGACAGAAATAGCTACCTGCATAAAGATGTTCTGTGCGGCCTTATTTATAACTGGAAGTAATCTTTATGTTCAACAGGTGGGAGACAGTTAAGTAAACTGTAATCTATCCACCTTCTAACCATTATGCAGGCAGTAAAAATAATGTCATGAAGACTGTGTATTAATAAGAGAAGATGATTATAATACAATAATAAGTGAAAAAGCAGAAGAGTACAAAACTTTATATAATCATGGTAGGTTGCAAAAATGACCACAGTATTTTGTAGATTCCCCTACCATGAGGTCATCTTTCCTTCCCCTCTTGAATCTGGGTCAGGCTTGTGACCAGCTTGGACTAATAGAACATGGTGTAAGTGACATGGCACAAATGCCAAGCCTGAACCTTGGGAGGATTTGGAGCTTTTGCTTCTCTCACTGCTCTTGGGACCAGCACCATGAGAACAGGCTCATCTAGTCAGCTAAGAAACCCCTTGTCACCCTAGTCACCCCACGTCACCTTAGCTGATAGCCAGCAAATCACGGGACATGGGTGAGGCCTTCTAAGGCCAACTGAGTACATAAGTGGGCCCAGCTGAGGTCATGAACCATTGTTGCTAAATTTGGGGATAGTTTGTTACGCAGCAGTGGATAACTGATACATCTGCCTATGAGTATCACTAGGTACAGAAAGGCCACTTACAATGGGGAAAAAAATCCTGGAGGAAAAGTTTCCAAAATGCAGAGACTAGATTGATTAAATGATGGGATTACAGATCATTTTTGAAAAGATTATTTGTTTCAAAATTTTAAGACTATTTTAAGCTATTTACGATGAAAAATTTCACATTTAAAAAATTTCACATTTAAAAAAGTGAAAATAGGAGATGAATTTCCTTCTCTGAAGAGTTCTAATTCAAATCTCTGGCATGTTCATGTTTTGAGAGGTGACCTCCTCAGTCTGTGTACCACGGATACGGGGGAGTGGGGTAGGCTTGAGCTGTGTCCTCCAGGTCAGGCCAGGATGGTGGGTTTTGGAGGGCTGTTCCTGGGACTCGACCTCTCTCCCAGAGGCTCTGAAGTGGGAAGCGTGGGAACTGTTCTTGGTGTTTTCAGTAGCTCCCGTCCCTGAATCCCTAATGTGTTCACTGTCCATACAGGGCAGGCAGTCCCACACCCCTATTACTTTTTAACTGTTTCACTGTGTTTGGAGAGCTCCAGAACCAGCGTTGGCATAGGAGGTGAGCCTGGCATTTGGAAAATAAAGGCCTGGACCCAAATTACAGCTCTGCTCTCCCTGGCTCCTGCATCTATTCCTTGGCACTGACTGAACTTCAAGGCCTGAGCTAGGCCTGGACATTTAGAGATGAACCAGACATAGTCTCCTAGGGGAGTCCTTGGTCTTACGGGGACACCTACCCACTCAAACGCCAAAGTGTGGCCACATAACCTACTGTTTAAGCTGGGTTGTTTTTGAGAATGAAGGGGTCTGACTGGAGTAAAGGGGAGCTGTAGTCACGCTACCTGGAGTCCATTCCCTCCCTCCCTAGACTACAGGAGCTGTAGTCTAGAAGTGTAATGCAGCAAACAAAAGAAATTCAAACAAATTAAAAAGAAAATCACTGCTTTCCTTTGAATGCATGAAAGTGAATAACACTCATCGTTCGCAGTTACACGTCTCCTATTTTTCCTTTGCTCCTGAATTTTTCCTAACTGAAACAGCTCCAAAACCCCTCACATGTCAAACCGGAGAAAATTTTCTAGGACACCTGGCCCACGAGGATTTTCTCTCTTTCTGCCACCCCCTCCCATTCCAGCTCTCAGCTCTGTGTTATGTCTCTGCCTCCTCCCTCTCTAGAGCCCGCTCGCTCCCCCCATTCTCTAGAGGGACCGGCAGGAGGAGGGAAAGAGAATCTGAGAGCGGAGGACAAAGGACTGAATGCCCGGGGGTGGGGAAGGAACAGGGAGGCCCGTGTAGATAAATCTGATCAGTCTTATTCTTGGCACACACACAGATAAGTAACACGGTGTGCAAAGTTCAAAGTTAGAACAGGCCCACCTGAAGGAGGGGCACCTAATCCAGATGACCCTTAATAAATATTGACTGAATTATGACTTAAATGCTCTGTGACTTTAGTCAAATCAGTTAACTCTTCTGAGCATCAAATTCCTCTTCTGAAAAATAAGTGAAAGAATGAATTATATGAATGAGGAATAAGTGAATGAATGATCCTGTGGCAGTCACAGCCAGCTGACCAACAAAGTTTGATCCCCCACCCAATTCATGCTGAGACGTAGAGGCTCATCCAGGACTACATTTCCCAGACTCCCTTGCACCTGGGTGGGACCACAGGACTGGTCCTCACAAATGGAATGTGAAGGTAAGTCATGCCTGTCACTTCTAGGCCAAGGTGGTTAAGTATCAATCACTCTCATTTTCTCTCTGCACCCGCTCCCTCCTTCCAGTCTACTTGGCTAGATAATTCCGGGGTTATCTCAAGGCCACAAAACAGTGGAGCCATAAGATGAAGGAGCCTGATTCCACGCGCAACCACCTAGAGGGGAGCTACCTGACCAGAAGCGTACATTCTGGACTCCCCACAAATGAGAACTGCACTGTTCCTGGGGAGAGCCAATAAAATCTTGAGATTGTTGCAGCAGTCAATCCATCCTAATTCCCCTGCCTCTCAGCGTTGTCATGCAGACAAATAAGGTGGGTATTTAGTGGGGTCTCATCCCTGCCCACTCCCCTCTCCACCTGTCTGAGAAAAGATTTGTTCATGTCCAAATCCCTGGAACCTGTGAATCTGGCCTTATTAGAAAAAAAGGTCTTTGCAGATGTAATTAAGGATTTTGAGATCATCCCGGATTACCTGGGAGGACTCCAAATCCAATGGTAACTGTCTTTGTAAGACAGACCAGGAGACACAGAAGAGGAGAAGACCGTGCAAAGACAGAGGCAGAGAGTGGAGTGACACAGCCACAAGCCCGGGAAGGCCCGGGGCCACCCAAAGCTGCGAGAGACAAGGAAGAATCCCCTCTGAGAAACTTCGTAGGGACCGTGGCCCTGGCAGCCTCTTAATTTCAGACCTCTGGCCTCCAGAACTGTGAGAGAATAAATTTCGATGGCTTTAAGCCACCCTAGAAACCCTAGAAAACGAACAGTGAGGTATGTCCCGGGCCTAGCTAGGTGCCGGGCATGAAGAAGGCACTCAGTACAGGGTGAATTAAAAAATCACCCTGAGCGCTTCTACAGTTTGCTCCTTAGAGACAGGGTCTTCTGGGAGATTGTGTCCCCTGAGGGCAGAGACAGTTCAAATCTATCTTGTTAACTCCCAGAAATGGCTCTGGTGAATCTCATAAAGGTATTTGCACTTAGAGTCAGTGGAGACCTTGAGCTTCTTATTATTTGTGGATCACAAATATACATATTTATTAACATGCAACAAGGCGGATTAATAAGCCTTTCTCTGCAGCGCCTCTTTTTTAAAATGCCTGCAGGAGGCACCTGCTGGGGGCCCAGCCCCCTACGGGCAGCCCGGGGGGCCAGTGTCAGGAGCAAGGTGTGGCCTTCCCCCTCCCCACGCTCCCCCCACCCCACCCCCACCCCACGGGTCCTGACTCAGACTGAGTCACAGACTTGGAGAGGAGCTTCAGGAAGGCCAGGCCGGGCTCCTCCCTGGGCTGAGGAGAGGCTGCAGGCCCGGAGAGCCTTTCCAGACTTGTGGAGAATAGCTGTGAGGTAGCCAAAGGCAAGGCAATGCGGGGGCAGCAGAGTGGCCAAACGGTTTATGGCTTTGTAGACTGTCCACCAGTCACGTGTGGCTGTTTAAGTTAATTAACATGAAATAAAATTTTAAAAATTCAGTTATCCACTCACATTAGCCACTTTTCAAGCTCTCAAAAGCCGCATGCCACTCATGGCTCCTGTATCTGGACAGCTCAAGTTTCCATCCTCACAGCCTGGAAGGGTGGGAGTCTCAGCTCCGTATGTCACCAGCACTGTGACCTTGGACAAGTCCGTCCACCTGGAAAACGAGGGCAATCACAGTACCTACTTCATAGGGTCAGGATCAAATGAGATGCTATGTTCCCAGTACTTAGCACAGTGCCTGCCACATGGTAGTGCCTGCGAGTTGAGAGCTCTAGTTACAGGTAGAGAAATCGTCTATAGAAGAGGAGTAGGGCGAGAACACTGCCTGGGGGTCAGTGGACATGGGCTCCAGCCTAGGTTCTGACACTCTGAGAGGCTGTAGGGAAGTGTCTGAATCCCAATCCCTGCACCATTAAAGCTGTGTGGCTTTGGGTAAGTCACTTCACCTCTCCGGGCTCAGATAGCTCACCAGTGGAAGGGAAGTTCGCATCTTATTGGATCCTATGCTTCCAGGAAAAGCAGATCTTATGCTTCTAGGAAAAGTGAGGGGGTTGAAGCCTTAAAAAGGCTAATATCCTTTGACTCTGATTCTTGCTTTTAGAAATCTATTGGAAGAAAAAAATCAGAGAGGTAAGCAAAGACTGATGTTCAGAGATTATCACTGGAGGATAGCTAATAATAACAAACCCTTGAATTTATACAGAATATTCCTAAATTTATTTTTAGAAAGCGTTTGCATTTGTCTTTAGAATATATTCTAGGGGTGCCTGGGTGGCTCGGTCAGTTAAGCGTCCAACTCTTGATTTCGGCTCAGGTCTCGATCTCAGGGTGTGATATGGAGCTCTCCTCCAGCTCTACACTGGGCATGGAGTCTGCTTAAGATTCTCTCTCTCTCCCTGTGCCCTCCCTCTCTCTCTAATAATAATAATAATAATAATAAAAGAATATATTCTAAACATCATTACTTTGACAGTGGTTTCCTTGGGATGTAGGACTTTGATTGCTTCCTTTTAGTTTTCTGTGCTTATCAGATTCTCTACAACTTGTCTCTATTAGTTTGTGAATAGAAAATCTGACACACCAAGAAAACTGTCAACCTACATGATCTCTAAGGCCCTTGGAGGGATATTCTATGACTCAGCAAAGGAGTAGGACTACTCTGTTTGCAGCTTTGGAGTCCCCACCACACAGGGAGGTGGAAGGGGGAGGGCAAGGGAATGTCCTTCAGTCCTTGGACCACCTCTGACAGGTACCACTAAGATCAGCTAATGCAGATTGGGGCCCTGAATCTTGCCAGAGTCAAACATGTCCAGAGCAAGGGCTTCTTGTTCACTCCTGATCACATACATTAGACATGCCATGAACACGCACTGAATGAGTTTAAGAATGAATGCTAAGCCAAGTGCTTCCTATGTGCCGGGCACGGTATGAATTGTTTTCATAGATTTTCTTCCTTTGAACTTTAAAAAAAAATTGGGCACAAATAAAATATTTTGCACCTAAACATATGAAGAACTGTTCAATCCTTGCTGGTAATTTAAGCAAAGCAAATTAAAACTGGGACTGAATTTTTTTCATCTAGCCAATAGGTAACAATTCCTAAATTTGATCGAGTCCAGGACTGGTGAATATATGTGGAATCAGCCACTCTATATACAGGCCGTGGACACACATTTGTCAGTTGGTATCAATGTTATAGAAAAAAGTATCCAATAAGTATCAAAATCTGAAAAATGTAGAAATCCCTTGCTCTGGAAGTTTTGCTCAGCTGTCTGGTCTTTATTCTAGGGAAACGGAATGGGCAAAAATTGCAAGGAATATTTAATGCAGCACTGTTTATGTCACCCGAACTTTCTCAGCTCTCATCAGCTGGAGGCTACAAATGAGCAACATTTATTTTGATAGACAAACATTTGGGCTCAGAGGTACAGCTCATAGCTACACAGATATTTCTGGGGTTTGCAGAGATTCCCTCATGTGCTCAAGTGCCCTTTGCTCTGATCTGCTTGTTGGTTCTCCAGCCCAAAAGCCACCTCGAGGAGATGGACTCATACCTTCTTAGGTGTCCCCCCAGACCCACTCCCCACCTGGCTTTAGACTCTTCTCTGCAGGCTGACCATAAGGACTAGAGCAACAGGCTCCTCTCTACCAGTTGGATTCAGCAAATGGGGTTCAGGAGACCAGAAGAAGGGTCCCTGGACAGTGAAGTCAGCTCTTCATTCCCCAGCTCAGCCACTGAGGGTCCCAGGCTGGAGGTACCCCCGCTCAAGGAGACTTTCTTTCTGATGCTAGACACAGCTCCCTTCCCTCATCCCTCAATCCAGCATGGCTAGTCCCCTGGGTGCTCTGCCATTCCCTGTGCTTCCCTACAACCTGCCCACACCATTGTCAATAGTTCCTAAAGCCTCCTCGATTTTCCCAGTTTGAGTGTGCCCTCTAAAGTGGTGTGCTGGGAAGCCGGCTCTCTAAAAGCAAAAGCCCCGATTTGCAGTGTTTGTAGATTTCACTCCCCTTGTGGCCGATTTCGAGCTCGCAGGGATTTAACAACTGGCCGGCGTGCGCTCTCATGAAGCTGGTGTGAGCCAGTTCAGCACATCGCCAGCCCTGCCCTTCTTGCAAGACCCTGACTGGTGCAGGGATATGTCGGGCTGGGGCCTCTGCTGCAGTTGCCATAAGTGATGATGCAGATTCCCTTATTAGGGGGCTACTGCCCAGGGCCCCAGCATCACCGTGAGCCCTTTGTTCTCATCACCCCAGAGTCTGAGTCCCAAAGACTGTGGTGTGAAAACAGCTCCATCAGCCTGACCTATTCCCTCTGCCTTGTCTCTCCCTCTCTCCTCAAGGCTCAAATCAGTCCTGGACTGGGCTAGGAAACTATATCCTGCTGCCATCTTTCACTTCTATGGTTCTGTCATCTTCATCCCCAGGTTCTGGTCCCCAAACTGTGTCCTTATAAATCCAATTCCGCCATACCTGTCAGTTCCAGAACAATGATGGGTATGAGGGTGGGGATGGGTGGAACAGACCGCCGGCCAGCAGAGGAGACTCTGAGCTCCGCTAATAAGCAAAGAAGCACCATTCCTAAATATTCAACAACATGGCTTCAGTTAAATATACTACGGCTTACCCATATAAAACAGTACTGTGCAAACTTTTAAAAAATATTTTCTAGTATGGGGAAATGATTACAATATTCTATTACATTAAGGAGCAAGAGGTTTTTTTCCGGTGAAATGGTATGACATGGATGAACCTTGAGGACATTATGCTGAGTGAAATAGCCTGACACGAAAGGGCTATTATGGTATGATTCTATTTATACGAGGCATCTAAAGTAGTCAGACCCAGAGAAACAGACCATAGATGGTGGCTGCCAAGGAGGAAGGACAGATGGGGAGTTGTTGTTTAATGGGTACAGAGTTTCAGTTTTGCAAGATGACAAAGTTCTGGAGATCTGTTGAGCAACAGTGTCAGTATAGTTACCATTCCCAAACTGTACACTTAAAAATGGGTAAGATGGTGAATATTTTTTAAAAAAGCAAAAGACTGTTTTTCAAACTAAACCACAAACCACAGCAAATCCCCAAGATTCTCTGTTTATCTAGAGATGTGACACTGAATAAGAAGAGTTCTTGCCCCAGACCTCAGGGAGCTTACACTCCAGTGGGGAGACCCGTGAATGAGGAATGTACATGAATAAACATAACGTTACAAGAACAAGGAGTGTTCTGAAGGAGTTGCACACGGTGCTCTGAGAAAGTTAAATCACAGCACTGACCTGGCCCAGGAGGCGAGGAGGTGAGGTGAGGACCCCAGGACCGAGTCCCAGGGAAGAGGAAGAGCTCCCTAGCAGGTGGGGACACAGGGAATTGCCCTCTGGACGGAGAGAATGCATGCATCCTCTTATGAGTGTCTGCAAGGACACCCACGCCCCCTGACCAGCAATTCCTTCCAAGTGGCGGGGTTATCACTGCGCCTCATCTTCTCCCTGCACTTGTCTGTGGTACAACTTTTCCACGGTGAGCATGGATGATTTTGCCGTTAGGAAGAGGCGTAAGAAAATGATCTTACCGCACAGATGGATAGCAGTGCTCTTTATTTATTTATGCTCTTCTTTGTTTCAAAAAGGATTTGAAGCTGCTTACAATTATGTTAACAATACAGCAGGCTAAAATACCTTGTCACTAAGTAAGAAATATGAGGGGAAGCAAAACACGGCTGGAAGAGTCTGACGAGAAAGGCGGGAGGCTTCCCTTCACTCAAGAGGGGGCGGCCCTGTCGTGTTCCTCGTCATGTCCAGTCTTGCCATTTAATTCAAATATGGACATTTGTCTTCTCAACTGCATTGAAAAATCTTTCACAGTGATTTCCTCTGTCTTTTATGACTCTCTCTCCCTGAAAATATATCCTGTTATTTTTCCGTTATGCCTATTTGTGGTTTTAAAAATCCACATCGTCCCTTCCCCACCGGGATCCACCGCAGCACAGGGACGTACTCAGAGCCCCTGCACGGTTGGTCTTCGAGTGTCTGTGAGCAAGTGGCTTCGTTGGGACAGAGGGCGACTCACACCCTCAGCCCGGGCTCAGGACACGGTTGCCAATTTGATTTCTGGGACTTATTATCCCAAGTGGTGGCAGAGAGTAGATACTGATTCAAAAGGGTTTAAATAAATAAGTGGATGCACAATCCAGAAAGGGCTATAGACTGAGGAGAAGGGCTTGCACAGCCACTGAAGCAGACTCATGAAAAAACACTGGTTCTCTTGCAGACTGGGCCTCAGGGAGTCACGGAGGGACGGCGATGGGCTGTGGATTCAGCAAGCACAGGCTCCCAGCAGGCTCCATCGCATCACGTGACGGGGGAGCGACCTTGGGCAAATCACAGAAACAAGACCTTTTGTGAGGACGGCTGAGGGGAATGGATCTGTGTGTACGTTTGTGTATGCATACGTGTGTACGTGTACACACATACTTACACATGTGTATGTGTAAGTGTGTATATTCACATGCGTGTGTATGCATGTGTGTACATTGTGTGCATGTGCATATATATAGGTGAGTGCATGCATGTGCCTGCAGATGCACACATACATGTGAATGCATGTGTATGCATGTGTATGCATGTGCACACATGTATATGTATGTATATGTGTCAGTGTACATGCATACCCGTATATGCCATACACATAGTGTATATACGTGCGTGCACATACATGTGTGCACTGTGTGTATGCATACGTGTGTACATACAGGTATATATGCATATTGTGTATGTATGCACGTATATATGTATATGTATTTACATATGGACGTGGCTCATGCTCTGGCACTTAGTAGTTGCTCGGTAAATGAAAATTCCCTCTTGTAACACTGTCCTTCTATTCCATTTGTGCAGCAGGGAGCAACCTGAGATAAGAATATAGAGAGCATTTCTAAAGCTCCCCCATAACACTCCATACAGCCATCTCCGGCTTTTTCATCCTCACTGGTTTAACACTACCCCAATCACCAGCAACAGTAAGTTTCACTTTTAAATCACTTACAGTATATTCCAGTTACTGGGGCTGCAGAACAAATTCCCTCAAAATATAGTGGCATACAACAACCATTTAATTTGCTCACGGATTTTGTAGATGGAGAATTCAGAGAGTGTGAGCAGGGTGGCTGGTCTCTGCTCCATGATGTCTGAGGTCTCAGCTGGGGGCCGTGAAGGTGGGGGCTGGAGTCATCTGCAAGCTCCTTTCCTCACATGTCACTGGGGGATGCTGGTTGTTGGCTGAGAACCGAGCTGGGGCTGTCAGCTGGAGCACCTGCGTGTGGCCTCTTGGCTCCCACATGATATGGTGGCTGGCTCCGAGGGAAGTGTCGCGAGAGAGGGCGCCCAGTGAAAGCTGTATCACTGTTTATGAATTAGCTTTGGAAATCACACAGTGCCACTTCCACCACATTCTATTGGTAAGGTGGTCACAGAGCTCTGCCAAGGTCGAAGGACACAGATGCCCTTCTTGATGGAGGAGTGTTGATATCACACTGAAAGGCGAGCATGTGGATGGGATGCATGTTGGCGTGGCCAACTTTGGAAAATACAACCTGCCCATCTGCTTAGGTGATCTCTTATTTTTCAAAAACACTGAGGGGTTAGGTATAACTATCTCTATTCTAGAAAAAGACAGACTGAGATTCAGAGATACAATGTAACTTCCCTCGGGCACTTTATTTAACCTCTCTGAACCTCAGTTACTCCATCTATAAAATGGGTAGAAAAATCTCTACCTGAATAGGTTATTATGGGCCAGCAGTGCTTATTACGTTAGGGTGTTGAAAGTTTGGAGTTGGAAAGGTATTTGTGATTTCTAACAGCCTGTGTTAATGCAGAGCACTAATCTTTATTGTTGTAGCATTGTTATTTCCTTGCCCTTCACCTATCGCCCCACAGCCAGCTAGGGACCTGAGTTTTTCTCCACATCCCCTTGAGAACAGAGCTTGTCCCAGCATTTAGGAGGGGGGCTCACTTTTGTGCAGAAGAGCTTACAGTCCCCATTCCTTGCCTGTTTCTATCTTCCGAGAGGAAAAGTACCTTGTGAAGAATGCTAATGTTTGCTTATAAATTCTAAATGTGTAATCCTTAATCACTCATTCAGTCAATTATGAACAAGTAGCCCTTTGGTCCTACTTAAAAATGCTTCTGTTTCGCACACAGTGTCTCTCTCCCCCAGGGGAGCAGGAGGAAAGACTGGCATTTTTGCATTAGTTCATGGTTCCCAGAAGGACTCTCTGGCTCCTGGATGGGCCAAGGACCATCTTGGAAAACCATTTCTCTGGGGACTCATTCCAGGCCCTGTGTCCCTCATTGTCGATCTACCTGCGAGGTCTAAGGCCTTAAGAGACCCCCTTGCTGCTCACTTGCCATATTGAGAGGAACAAATCTCTGCCCATGACCCCAAACTACTTCGACAGTCTCTGGGAGGCCGCTTGGCGAAGCAGGCTGTCCCTGGACCTGGCTGGCTGGAGCAGCTGTGGAGGCCTCCCTGCTTTTAGCTTCTCCTTGGCTGGGCTTTAAAAGGTGGGTTTCTCTTCCTCTGCCTCAAATCTCTGTTATCCCTAACACTCATCATTACCCTCAGCAAAATTAGTTTAAAAAAATCCCAATAACGTAGTTGAGAAAATTGAGGCTCAGAGAGGTGCCGTGACCTGCCCAGGGTCATACAGCATGTAAGTGCCAAAGGCTCAGGAGGGTTTGGATGCTCCTGTGGGAATATGCCAGCCCCCTAGTAACTGATAAGCCCAACCCCTTGGAGCTCTAACTCCTCCTCCCTCCCTCGTGTCAACAAAAGGAAAATCATTTCCTATTCCTGGCTTCTCTGCCAGCCCAGAGACTGAGTGATGAAGAAATGTCTCTAATTGTACCAGGATGGTCTTTCCCGGCTTCTCAGTTTTGCTCAGTCTTTTGTTGTTCAAAATCTGTTTCCTACAGACCCTGGAAATTGCAGGTGTGGGGGCCTGGGGAATAGCTGCCCTTGTCTCCTGGGCTTGGAATCGACTTTCTGGAGTTTGTGTCCCGGGGCTGTGTGCTCAGACTTGACCATGTTTGGGCATGGAGGCTTGTCCCAGATGGGGACCAAAGGCCGCTTTCCCAGAGATGGGCTGGGAGCCCAAGCTTCCTGCTGCAGCTCAGGCAGCCTCTTTTGGGGTGGGGGCTGGGGGCCAGGCCAAAAGTCTCTGCCTGCTGAAGACTCCGGGGCACCAGAAACTGTGAGTACTGCGTCCAGAGCACTTGGGCAGTGGTTTCTCCAAAGCCTGGAGCTAGAGGGGAGATCTTGGAGGAGGGAAGCTGGCAGCGGGAACTCGCTTCCTAGGGAAGCCCATCACGATTCTGGGCTCCAGAGGGGCTCAGCCAAGACTAGACCTGCTGATGTTTGGGCCCGCGGTCTGGTAGCCTGCTCCATGGCTGGGTCACTCGAGTAGCTCAGTGTCCTCGCACTCAGGTCCCAGCTTCCAGAGCAGCCAGAGGGCAGCAGGCTGGACAGCAGGACCCAGTCCTGGCCCTTGTCCCCAGGGGACGGGTGGGACAAAAATAGGCTCAGCAAGAGCACTGGGGACTATTGCTCCAAACCTTCGGGATTCCCTTTGTTAATAGTAACAGCCAATATTTACTGAGAGCTGGCGTTGGGCCAGACACAGGATCAATATGTGATATTTGGTATGTCACTTGATGTTTGTCAGAACTCTCTGAATGAAGCACATACTATTGTTCTCGTTTAACAGCCACACCGTTGCTATGTGGCGAAGTCAGGATTTGATCCCAGATCTGCTGACCTCAGAATCCTCCCTGCCCCACACTCTATCAAACCCTTGAACACTGTACTCTGTGCTCTGTCCTTCTAAGGAAAAGAATGTCAACCCAAATGCCAGGTCCTATCTTCTTTCACCTTTCTCCATCTTCCCTAAATCCACCCCAGATGTTGAGTGACTTTTCTAAACGGAAGATAAGAGCCAAAAAGTTCAGAGATACTCAGCAACTCTCAAAATCGGGAAGTTCTTCTTGGAGTCTAACTGAAATCCCTCCTATTAGAGCTACAGTCCCTTTCTTCCTGTCCAGGCCTCAGGGGACATCAGCAGTGCGTACCCTTCCTCCTGCCTGAAGGCTCTCACTGTGGTTGTTAAATCCTGTATCCATACCCATATCCTCACCCCATTCTTTTATCCTGTGAGGTTTTAGGAGCATTGATCATGACTCTGCAAAGCCACTCACTCGGTGTAGGCAACTATGTCCCCAGAGCATTACAGACAGGTGGGGTCTGAGCAAGCGGCAGGGTTCAGACTTCTCTGTGACAGGGGAACCTTTCCTCTCCTCCCCTCTCCTCTCCTCCTGCCTTCCCAGCATCTAGTGTGCCCGGGGCTGGGAGGACTGAGGGGCCTGAAAGGTAGGGCACGTGCCAAGGGCAGCCCTCGGGTGCACCCCATGCTCCAGGAAAGAACTCAGCCCACCTAGCTGGATGGGGGCTCCACTGCCCCTTCTCTGCTTGCTGCCCCCAGCCCAGCCAGCCTAGCCTGAGGATTGTTTGTTAACTGGGAAATGCTCCAGGTTTTTCTGAGACGAGTGTCCTAGGAGAAAGTGCTCAGATGTCCCACCCTTACTGCCCACTGTGTTCATTTATCTCCTGTATTCCTTTTCTATTGTTGCTGTAACAAATCACCACAAACTTGGGAGTCCCAGATAACAGAAATCTCCTCTCATGTAGTTCTGGAAGCCAGCGAGGTGTCGGTAGGGCTGAAATCAAGGTGTCGGCAGGGCTCACTCTACGCAGAGGCTGAGAGGACAATCCACTGTTCCTTGTCTCCTCTGGCTTCTGGTGGCGGCTCATACTTCCTGGCATGTGGCTACCTCGCTCCAGTCTCTCCTCCCTGGTCATATCACCTTCTCCTCTTCTGTGTCTCATCATCTCCCTTTGCCTCATTCTTGTAAGGACCCTTGTGATCACATTTAGGGTCTACATGGATAATCCAGGATAATCTCCCCATCTCAGGATCCTTAAATTAAGGTCTTTGCCATGTAAAGTACCACTCACAGATTCCAGGGCTGAGACCTCTTGGGGGCCAGTACTGAACCTATCACATACTGTGTGGCCTTGGACAAGTCACGCTACCTCTCTGAACCACACATCCTTCAACTGTAGAATGGGGATGATAACACTTGCCTCTCAGAGTTGATGGGAGGTTTACACGGGGTCAAAGTTGCAAAGCTCCATAGCAAACTAGAGGTAACGTTGATCACTGAGCACCCTCCCCTCTTACCTGTCCCCCCTTCTGTGGGTTACTCGTCGCCTGTGCTGATCTCCTGTCTGTTCACCTCTGTGGCTCTAGAAATGACCACAGCTTGCAGTGGACATGGGGAAGAAGCTGGTGATGGCCCAGAAGCGGGGAGAGACCCGGGCCCTTTGCCTGGGTGTGGCCATGGTGCTGTGCGCCGTCATCGCCTACTATATCCTGGGCACGACCATGCTGCCCCTCTACCAGAAAAGGTACGGAACTCTCCCCGCCTGCCCTCATCCTCCAGCCACTCTCCTACGGGTCTGGTCTACCAGGAACCCCAGCCTTCTTCCTACCCCTCCCCTTGACTTCACACCAGGCAGGAAGGGCTGGACATCATTCTGAGGGTGAAGGGTTCGAGTGCCTGACTGGACGCCGCTCACCTGGGTTTCTGGGGCTTGGGGGTAGCAGACGTAGGAGGCCCTTCTCACAAGAAGCAGCAAAGGCTCAGAGCAAATGCCCCAGTGTGAGTTTGATCCCAGGAGAAATTGGAGGCTATAGATTTTCATAGCTTGTCTGCACAGTTGGACTTCCCCTCTGAAACCTCGTGGCCAGGTGGGCGTCTAGCCTCCTGTTGAATATCTCAAGGGACGGGGAGCTCAGGACCTCATTGTGTATACCATTTCATTTGGGGGCTTTTCTGAGAAGTAGGAAATGTCTACACTGAGTCAACACTGCTCCCGTAGAGCTCTTTTCTGGAATCTCAGAGAATGTTTCTTGCTCCCTGACAGTCAACCACTTGAGCTTTTGAAGGGAAAGCTGTGACGTTCCTGATCCATTCTTTATTTGGAGCAAATGTGCTCAGTTCTCTCAACCTGTTTTTTGAGAAGTCTCCGACCCTCGCCTCGGGGCTTGTTCCAGCTGCTGACAGCCCCTCCATCTGCCACTGTGTGTCCTGCCTGATAGATGCGAGATGAGTCACAATTGATTTGCTGATGTGTTGATGAGCCTGTTAGCCTCTCCTGGGCCTGCTTCTTCCTCACTTTTTATAACCCTGGAGTGATTCCAGGTTGGAATCTTACCCAAGGGAGGCTCTGTTCAGAGCTGCTGTATGCCTGTGACCCGTTATCTGCTGGTTACGCACCATCCCCACCCACTTCCCTACCCTGGCACAAATCAAGCCCCTTCTGCATCTATTCTTTTTTGGGGAAAAGACACAGATTCTGAAGCTCATCAGACCTGCTCTCAGGTCCTGTGTGCCTTCAGAAAAGTCACTTGAGCTCTCTGAGCTTTTCCTCCCACCCCCTGCAAGGTGAGGATGGTATGGATAAGGGGTCTCAGGGTCGGGCTATTTAGCAGAACCAAGGCAGGGAGCTTTTAAGAACATATCAGGGCCTGAGCATCGCCCACCTTAGAAATTCTGATTCAACCCTTCTGGGGTGTGGCTTGGACATGGGAACCTTTTCAAAAGTTCCCCAGGGTTTTGGGTCAGCAGCCAGTGTGAGAACCATTTACGTAGATGATGTCTAAGAGGCTAATAAGCATTGATATTCTGATTCTATGGTTCTTTTCTTGGGTCCAGCGGCTCTGGGGTCATACTCCTTCAGTGCTGGATGCTTATGGCAAGATGAGGATCCCAGCCCTAGGTCTCTAAAGGGGTTGAAACCTGGTGCTCTGTGCCGCCCAGGTTCTGAGATATGTATGTGTGTGCATGGTCTCCCCAGCGTGTGGACCCAGAAATCCATGTGCCATCTGATTGAGACCAACATCAGGGAGCAGCAAGAACTGGAGGGCAAGAAGGTACCCCAGTACCCGTGCCTGTGGGTCAACGTGTCAGCTGTGGGCCGGTGGGCTGTGCTGTACCACACAGAGGACACTCGGGACCAGAACCAGCAGGTACTGACTGGGGGTGGGGGGGATGGGCACGTGTCCCCTTGGCCCTGGCAGGTGTGTGGGCCTCTTCCCAACTGAATCCCCATCCCTGCTCTGGGGAGTGGAGGCTGAGAAAACCGAACCTACTTGACAAGGGTCCACAGCTGGTATGAGGTCCAGCCAGACTCAGCAGCTCTGGGTTGGAGTCAGAGAGACCTGGGTTTGAATCCCCACCGTGCCACTAAGTGTTGTATGACCCGGATGCCACCTTTGCCGAAGTGCTCTGATGGACTCAGAGGCTGTGTGGTGTGCTGGGCTCCATGTCAGGTGGATGGCAGGCACTTCTATAGGGTGAGTCAAATGAGAGGCCAGACCCAGAGCTGACCCCACGGAGAAGAATCCCTTAGACTGGCCCCCCCTCAGTGAAACCAGAGGCCTGGGGCTGAAGCAATCTCTGGAGGCCAGTGCTTGGGAGATTTTCCCATCACTACCTCTCCACACCGCCCCCCCAGACCCCCATCCTGTCCTTTCTTCCAGAAATACAAGTTGGCCGTATCCATTCCCTCATTTACTTATTCATCCAGTAGTCACTGAGCACGTCCTGTGTGAGGAGCTCTGGACTCAGGAGGAGAGAGCTCATGTGAGAAATAATATCTAGTGGGGAGGGATCAGTGCCACAGAGAGGAACAGACAAAATCATGCGGTTAAAGGCGGGAGTGACTTTTTCCAGCCAACAGCCAGGTGAGGGTGTCCGAAAAGCGTTTGGGTCAGGCTTTGTTAGATACCCGGAAACACGAGGGCTGCCTGCCTGGTGAGGGGAGGGCAGAGACCCGGGCGCGGCGGGAGGAAGGGCCTAGAAGAGACGGGACTGGGAGGGGTGCTTCCGTCACCAACACAGGGTGCAGTGGGGTGCAGGGAGGCTGCACAGGTGGGCTCCACACGACCCAATTATGGAAGCAGAAAGCTTTTGGTCTGTGGTAGGTTTTTGTTTGTTTTTCTGAGAGAAGCAAAACCTTAACGAAGAATGCTACAAGTTATGGATAATAATTCACTCCCATATTTAAAAAAAAGATTGTAGCAAACACTTTACAGATTTTTTTTTGCTCAAACAATAGTCTTTAAGGATGTCTGAGTGAGACAGCAGACACAATGCAGTAGGCCAGGAGAAGTATGTGTTGAATCCCAGGGCAAAACACAGCCCAGCACCGTGAGGGAAGCAGGTGGAGGAAGCCGTCCCACAAAGCATGGAGTTAGGCGTTCCTGTTCAATCGGAATTTTTTTTAAAGCTTTGAAAGTCCAGCATGAGGAAGGGAATTGGGGGAAGAGTTAAGCTTATCTACAACCACCGTTTTACCAAAAGCCACACTGGTTCAACCTCATGAGAAGTGGGGGTGATCTGCCTGAGCAGCAAGCGTAGGAAGAGCGAACGCCAAGGCAGTCAGCACTCTCTGATCCCACCAGGACGGGTCTCTCACCAACCTGGGCTCGGAACACTCGAAGTTCCTTTGCGATTCCATCAGAAGGCCAGAGCTTTATCTGGAACAAGTTCACTCCGAAGAACGCTCATGGTGCTGATTGTAGCAGGGAGTCAAGTCATAAGTGGCTCCTAACTGATCCACCATTTCCCACAGCATTTCCCCCAGGGGAAGGTTCTACTGGATCCCAGGAATTTAAATTCAAGGAGACCATAAAGAACCGTAAAGAAGGGAAGTGCTAATGATATTCTGGCAACGTACAAGCTGTGTTCCCGTCATCTCTGCAAGGACTACCGAATTATGGAATTAAAATGTGACTGGGCAAGCTAGCCCTGCTCAACTCTGGCCATGCACTGGAACCATCTGGGGACTGAACAAAACTGGGTTTCTACACCATCTCTGGACTTTCCAGGGGAGTCTGAGGTTTAGAATTACTTCTGTGAGCAACCAGTGTTTAAAGGGTCTGTGGGCCTGGTGCATGATCAGAGTGGTACAGAGGAGTGTGAAGTTCCCAGGCGGAGGGCTGGAGCCATGGCCAACAGCCAGGATGGAGACTGGGCCTGCAGTAGGGATGGTTGCCGATGGTCAGTTTGGTAGCTGATGGGATGGGAAGGGCAAGGTGCCGCGGGTGCACATTGGGATTACTGACGGTGTTGGGGGGGGTCACAGAGAAGTGGGTTTGGACAGTGCAAGGGGGCCAGACCTGTTCTGTCAACACTAGCATGACTCAGCCCCACCAGATGGGGGTAGAGCCCCCAAATCCCCCTGAATCAGCTCCTACCAGGTCTCCTGCTTCTTCTTTGGCATTTGATGGCTGCTGATTTCTCCCGAGGAGCAAGAAGTAAATTTCCAAAGTCAAGCCGAAGCGATCACTGGTGTGAGAGGGACCGGGAGCGGGCTGGCTTGCAAGCTGCCTGCCTGACCCTGAGGTTGCTAGCATCTCCCTACTGCACTGCACCCCGGGTCAGCTTCTGCAGCGCACCTTCCAGTCCCGTCTCCATGACAAGTCATCCGGGTAGCTACCCTCACAGACCTAATTTATAAGACTCAGAGAGGTGGTGGCACCCACCAAAGTCACACAACTTGGACCTGGTGGCTGAGTCCAGGTCTCTCTGGCTCCACAGCCACACCTTTGCTCAAAGGGGTCGGTTACCCAAGGTCATAGTCAGAGGCACTGGGGAGATAGGCGAGGTCCTCTCCGCGCGGAATTCTGAATTCAGCTGCTCCTGGGACCCTGCAGTGCCCAACAACTTTGAATGTCAGATTCCTTGGAGGCAGCTCTCCCCAGCCTTGGCTGCTCCCTGGCTGGCTGGGAACCGGCTCTGGACACAGCTCCCCCATCCCCAGGCTGTCAGGACCGTGATGCAACCATCTTCTTTACTGCTGGATGAGTACTGTCAGGGCAGGCCTCCTGGGGACAGGGTCTCTTTCAAATCCAGGGAGTAACCGAGGCCTGGGGAGAAGCCGGCTCAACACTCCACATTTTGATCTCGGACATGACTGTCCCAGGCCAGTGGTCTCAAACTACTATGCATGAAGGAGTCACTTGTTTGCTGGGTCCACCCTCAACAATTCAGAGTGAGTAGGAACCCGTGCTCTGGCCAGCCCTCCAGCTAGTCTGCTGCAGGTGCTGTGGGGGACCCACCTTGTAGAACCTTCCAGAGCCTCACATAAAAACCTTCAGACCTCCCGGCACAGAACAGAGATAAAACCAGGGTCTCCCCACTGTGCAGAGTTTTCCTCTGCAGAGCTTTCTAACTGGACTTCACCTGACCAACCCAGAGGCTCCCAATAACAACAATCGGTGTGCGAATTAAGTGTGTTCTATGCTTTACCTGTGTAAGTTCTTTCAAACGTGTTCTCTCCTTCCTTTGAATCCCAGTGTCACATACTGGCTTGCCAATATCTTTTGTTTCACTCACACAGAGCTAGACCTCAAAGGGTTTGCAATTCACATTTTTGCCAATATTTTAAAATTGTGGGAGTTCACCTTAAAATTTGGCTTTCTGGCTTTTCTTGAAATGTCGGAGGCCTGGCTACAGTAGGTCTCCTGGATTGCATGGCATCCATCGTCTAGATGGAGTGAAGATTGCCAGTCTGGATGCTTCTGGCTCTCTCCATTTCACCAGGCCCGCCCAGTCCCTGACTGTCCTCCATGGCACAAGGCGAGTGTCAGCTGGCTCTTACCATCTTCTTCCTTCACCCACTTTACCTGTGGACATTATGTGCACACGCCCTGTGGGAAACTGAGGGTATGACCTCTGCCCCGAATCCGAATATGGAGCCCACTTGGTCTGTGTCACCCATTGGTTAGTTAAGTTTGAAGTCCATCTTTAATAACATCCTTTGAAAGACATACTGCTCTTAACCCCTTCAAGAGAGAAGACAGCAAGGCTGAGAAAGGTAAGTAAGCAATTTGCCCAAGGTTCTATAGCCAGAACTCCAGCTGGGCCCCTGCCTCCGGGTGAGCAGCTCCTGGGCCACCCGCCTCACACGTGACACTGTGAAGGAACCCTCTAGAACCAGGTAGTGCACAGCCTGCCAAGCTTTCAACAGACCTCACTCCCACCTGGAAGCCCAACTCCAAAGCCAACACTTTTCTTTACTTCATGCCGGCCCCTCATTTCTCCCAGAGAAACCAGGATTTCCAACTTCATGGGTGCTCTTGCCTTCCCCCCGCAGTGCTCCTACATCCCAGGCAGCCTGGAGAACTACCAAGCGGCCCGGGCTGATGTGGAGAACGTCAGGGCCACATTCCACAAGAAACCGATTTTCTACTGCTTCTCAACAAGTCGGGAGAATGAGACCAGTGTCCTGTACCAGCGCCTCTATGGGCCCCAGACCCTCCTCTTCTCTCTCTTCTGGCCCACCTTCCTGCTGACCGGAGGTCTCCTCATTATCGCCATGGTGAAGATCAACCAGTCCCTTTCCATCCTGGCGGCTCAGAAGTAGACCTATCCTTGCCACAGAGATGCGGGGGCCGCAGGGGACTGGGTGGGCCGCCAGCTGGCTCCCTACTTGGGTACCCCTGCCCCCTCCCCCTGCCTTCTCACTGTTCTGCTCCGTCCCATAACAACCTCTGCTACCTGCATGGGCTTTGGGAAGTCCCTTTGTCATGTCATTCCTGACTAAGAATGTACACGGGTTCCCTGGTGCTTCAGAGAGCTCAAGGCCGGCTGGTGACCGCTTCCCATTACCTGTCCCCACTCAGCTGACTGAAACCCACTTCCTGCTGCGCCCCCACCAGCCCACAGACGACAAGGATGCTCGTCTCCGTGCCGGCATTCTTGTGGTCGGCTCGAAGGCCTAGCTTTGCCATCCTTGGCAGACCTCACTTCCTTCTTTGAATTCCATAATGAAAATCACAGCAGCTCCCATGTATAGAGAACATTTAGAATTTGCTTGTAGGACACTAGGTGCTATGTACGTTTTTATTCCAATATTAACAAATATAGGTACAAACTTCCAGTTGCAAAATACTGAAGTCCTGGGGATATGAGGGACAGCATGGTGACGATGGTTAGCTGTACTGTATTGCATAGTTGAAAGTGGCTAAGAGAGTAAATCTTAAAGGTTCTCATCCCAAGAAAAGAAATTTGTAACTGTGTATGGTGGCAGATATTAACTAGGCTTACCGTGGTGATCATTTTGCAATATATATATGAATATCAAATTATTATGCTGTACACCTGAAACTAATGTAATGTTATATATCAGTATCTCAATAAAAATATATATGTGTGTATATATATATCACAAGAGGCTATAAGAAAATACACTAAAAAAAAAGAAAATACACTAAAATATATCAAAATATTAACAGTGGGATTGAGGATTGTGATGGTGGTTAATTTTAATTTTCTTTCTCATCGCTCTTTTTACCTTTGGTACTTTTCTAAATTTTCAGCAGTAGGAAGGTGTGGTTTCATTGTTCGTTTTTTTTTTTTAAACAAATATGCTTCTCTTCATTTTTTTTAAAGATTTTATTTATTTATTTGAGAGGGAGAGAGAGAGTGAGCACGAGCTGGGGTGGGGGGTAGGGGCAGAGGGAGAGGGAGAAGCAGGCTCCTCACTGAGCAGGGAGCTCGACATGGGGCTCCATCCCAGGACCCTGGGATCATAACCTGAGCCAAAGGCAGACGATTAACCGACTAAGCCACCCAGGTGCCCCTCATTGGGCTTGTTTTTAATCACAAAAGCAATGATAGATATTATTTTGGAAGGATTTGGAAGGGTGAGCCTCACGTCACCAAGCCCTGGAAGTGGGCTCAGGAGGGCTTGGGCTCCAATCAGAGGCAGGCTTTTGAGAACATAGAATTTTAAGAACCCTCTATGGAAGGAAGGGAACCATATAGATGGGGATTTATAATTTACAATGCAGGTAAGTATATGGCACTGGCCCTGCAAGGGAAGCCTGTCTCACACTTGAAAAGGTCACAAGTGGAGCATGCCATCATCTCTGCCATTACTACTCCAAGAAGTTTTCCTAGAGCAGCGGTTCTCAAAGTATGGTTCCTGGTGCAGCGAAATCAGCATTCTGTGGAGCCTTGGGAGAAATGTACATTCTCAGGCCCTGGCTCCAGCCCTTCCTAGTCAGAAACCGCAAAGGGGTGGGATGGGGTGGGGGTGGGTGGCAGACGGAGGAGGGGACAGCACTCTGTGTTTTAACAATGGCCACAGGGGCTTCTGACGTGCCCTCAATCGTGAGAACCACTGGTATAGAGAACGAGTGCCCTGTCATTGGGCTTTTCAGAACAGACAAATGACTACTTGACAGGGCAAGCCCTGAGCTGGATGTGAAGTTGGGCTGGTGTCTCCAAAGTTCCTTCAGGAGCTGTGATTCTAGCCACAGCCCCTGGGTAGGAATCTTGTCTCTGCTTCTGTCAGATTTCATCTCACTGATTCTCAGTTGTTTCATCTATAAAAAAGTGACTCCTCCTTTAGGGTAGTTGGGGGTGCCGAATAACAGTTTGGCACATGGTAGGTGGCCAGAATGCAAGTAACTGAATGCTCAGAAACTTCCAGAAGCAATGATACCAGTGATAATGTTAGCTAGCATTTATTGGTGCTTATGTATTACATGCTGGGCACTGTGCTAAGCAGTCTGCCTTGTAACAATTCAGTGAGGTACTACTGAGCCTACGTCAGAGAGGAGGAGAAGCAACACAGGACAGTGATTAACTATGTGAACTTGAATGAGGACAGCCTGGCTTCAAACACCTGACCCTGCCATTCCCTAGTTGGTAACTTTGGGCAAATAACCTCTCGGTGCCTCAATTTCCTCCTTTGCAAAATAGGAACTAACAATGTCTCCCTTTTAGGATTGTTGGCATTAAATTGGTTATTCTATAAGCTTCCTAGAATAGTAACTGCCACACGGTAAGTGCTATATGATATTATGAAAAACTGAAGCTCATCCATATAGCTGGTGAGGCGCTAAGAATCAAGCCCTGGGCTGTGTGATTCCAGAGTGGGCTGTGAACCACAGTACCTGAGCAGACTCAGCTAAAGGGCTGAGGGCCCCAGTCCTCCAAAGCCCTAGGGGCCAGGTAAGGAACCTTGTTGGGTCCCTGGAACCCAATGGTGCCCTCATACAAGTCAGGGATGTGAAGGGGGAGCATCTATAATCTGCCTGAACATCTCTCACTTCCAACCAGGGAGCCCTGATGTATCCCGATGCCCTCCGGGTTCTCACTTGGTGGGGATATCCCTTCCAAGGGGAGACAATACACCGTACCCCAGAGTTTCTCCTTTCTGGGGTCAGGGAAGTCTCAAGAGTCCTCCGAGTCTTTTAAGAAAACTTCAGTGGTGACATTGTACTATGGTAATGGTACTAATCAAAGACATTACCTTTGGGGGGAAATTAGGCAAAGGGTACAATGGGATCTCTCTGTATTATTTCTTCCAACTCCATGGGAATCTGCAAGTATCTCAAAAACGTAAGTTAATTTAAATAATAATAAGAAAAAAGTCCCCACCATAAGTCTTGCTGTGTGAGTCCCTCTGAAAGGAACTTCTTGGCATATGGTTTCCATGTACCTGCATTTGGGGCTAAAATACACAGAAACTCAGAATATCCAAACAGCCCCTGCTAGGGGAAAGGCCATGTGGCTCTAGGAAAATCGCCCAGCCCCCACTGGACCATGCATTATTGATGATGACCTTCATTGGCCTGGGACAACTGCCCTCCTCCTGTTAATAAGACTGGCTTCCATCTTCCTGCTGCTCACCGAACTCCCTGGACAGGATGAGCATGAAATAATGGGCATTTAAGCATGATAAGTTAGACACTCGGGAAAGATGTTTTTTGGAATAATGGCTGTCTAGGAGCAGGAAGCCCTCATCAGTTCTTAATAAATCACTGCTAATGAGCATCTCAGGTTTCCACAGTTTTGGCTTCTCATCTCATAGTGACTCACACCTGGAGAGATGCACCTGGCATGCTCTCCCGCATCCCTCCCCTGGAACTCGGCCCATGCTGTGGGGCTCAGAGACAGGGGATGGGGAGGGTAGAGATGAATCAGACCCAGTGCCTGCCTTCAAGGAGCTTTCTGTTCTTGCCGCTCCTCCTACCCCCTCCCCCACCATTATCAAGGGCTCCCTTCTTCACAGTGAAGAGCCTAACTTACACAAATTCGGAATAGTGCAATATAAAATATTAATAAAATCTTTTTTGTGACATTGAAATGATTCTAGCCCCACCCCATCAACAATTTATCCAAAATTTATCCTAATTTTAGAACTCCTTTCTCAAGTGAATGGATTGTAAACTGCATTCATTCTATTGCTAATTGACAACACAGGCTGGTACATAAAAATATCTCATCTTTCGGATTAGAATTGCATTTAAGGAATTTTAAGTTATATGAAATATTTGGGAATGTACTGTTTGAACAAAGTGTAGCTATCGTGTACCTCATCAGTGGCTGCCTTTTCACATGGGGGGAAAAGGGAAAGATTGAAGCAAGATCAGAAAGACAGGGAGAAATTCACCCCAATCTAGCGTAGCTGTTCTCAGAGAGGAGGCTTGAAAGGTCAAAACTGTTCAGATAATATTGAGATGCTCAGTTTCTTTCTAGATTTCCATAACTCTCCCTTCCCACTCATAGAAAGCAGATGATCCTCAGTCAACTTCCTTAAAGATTTGAGAGATGGGGAAGGGCTGGATATAGATGCAAAGCCTACAGCTTCCAGATGACCAGTGGACAAAGTTGGGGATTTATCCAAAGGCTTGCACCTCCTCCTGCAGTTGCAGCATCTTTAATCTCCCATAATCTCCATCCCCCCACACCGAGCTCCCTCTTTTCTGACATGTATAAACTAAACATAGGGGCTTGCTAAGTACATGCATCTTTAAGACATGCCTTCTCTCCCCACTTCCAGTGAGACGCTTGTGAGGGTCTGAGCCCTCCTGTGTCAGTTCTGGAGCCCCTGCTCGTTGACTCCCCTTATTCCAATACAAACTCATGTTCTCTGAAGGTCAGTGGTTCTTTAAGATCCTCTAGTGCTGGGTGCCTTGGGGGCTCCATCAGTGAAGCGGCTGACTCTGGATTTTGGCTCAGGTCGTGATCCCGGGGTCCTGGGATCGAGCCCCAGGGCTCGGCGCTCAGTAGGGAGTCTGCTTGAGGATTCTCTCTGCCTCTGCCTTTCCCCGGCGCTCATGCTCTCTCTCTCTAAAATAAATAATTTTTTTTTTTTTTTAAAGATCATCTAGTGCTTCCCCTCTTTCTAATCTGGTGCTTGGATCCTCCCTACAACAGTCCTCTTTAGTGACAATTTACACTAACATCCTTTTGATGAATAACTCATTGTACTGGGAGGCAGCCACTTCCATTGGGGATATGTTTAGCAAAGGTCTCCCTGTTCGAGAATGTGTCATCCCTAATAGTAGGAAGAGCTAACACGTGTTGAGCAATTGTCGGCCAGGCTCTGGGCTGAGCTTCTATGTGCACAGCTCATTTCGCCCTAACAATACCCTTTAGGTTATTATTCCTGTCTTCACTGTCTAAATGAGGCAACTGAGGCAGAGGGGAGGGACTTAACTTGCCGCAGATCAGAAGTTAGTCAAATGCAGAGCTGGCATTCAAACCTAGACAGCATGGCTTCAGACCATACTCTCAAAGCTCTATGATTCCTGCCCCGCAGTCTCTGCTCTGTGTCCAAAATGGAAAATGCTGAGCAGAGAGCGCAGTCAGGACTGGGAGTCTATCGGATGCTTCCATATACCTTCCCACAGAGCCCCGGCTTTCAGCTGGCTCCCTGGAACCACGCTTCTGAAGAAGAGGGGGGTTGAGGTCCAAACATATGTATCCAAGAAAGCCCCGCCAAGGTTCTGATGTGGGCACTACAAAGACAGACAGGGGCCAGGCAGCACAATCTGCCTGACTCTGCCACCGCCCAGCCCACAGCCCATCAAACACTGGGCAGGAACCAGGCACGCCCCAGGCCACAACAGTCCCTGAATTGAAAGCAGAAGAAGATGGAAGAGAGGCTGGTCTGACATGACTCTTTCTTGAGGACCCCATGCTTCTCTCAGTGATCCCTGTTTTCTTTCCCACTTGTTCCCAAACCATTGGTCTAATAGTCCACTTGGTCACCCTAGAATTTATCCAGGAGTTGACAGCATGCTTATTTATGCATAACTTTAGAGTCTTCTCTTACTATCATTAGTGACTCTTCTTGCGATTTAAGTAATTTTTCTAGGACTCTGTTGGCCACTCAAGTAGTCATATTCTCAGAAACGTCTTGCAGACGTGTGTCTTTAAATCCTGTTTGATACACCCTCCACTGAAATTCCCTGAGCCACAAGCCAGAGCTTCATTGATTTGGAGTAGTCTGAGCCCTCTGAGCTCCTGGCCTCACGTGAGCCTCTTAGCCATCCTGGGTCATCACTCCCCGTCCTCAGATCTCACTCCTTGTGGAGGAGATAGGAACAAACCTGAACAGGTGGGCGTTGCTTGTCTCTCCATCAGATTATTTGCTCCGAGTAGACTCAGCCATCAGCTAGTTTCACTCTCTCTCAGAACATGTTCTAAAAGCTTTTTTCTCATTCTTACATTTTTGGGAAGTAAGTTTCAGCTTCGTGTGACCATATTATTCTCATGGCTCCGAGTTACGTGTTTTATTTGGTTTTAGAGAGGGAACCTGTAGGGAAGAAAGCTCAGGAAAGTGAGATCTGGAATCTGGCTGGCCTGGGACCTTGGGCAGTTTATTTAATCTCCCCGAGTCTCGGTTTCCTTAATTGGAAAATGAGCCTAACATTGTTCGTCGTATAGTTTGCTTGTGACGAACACATAAAAGATGCTCCACGGATGCTCACTCTCTCTTTGAGCAAACATGTCTCTTTCCTCTGATTATACAGATTCTTCTCTGTTTGAGCCCAGAGAACTTCCTACTGTCCCCTTTCCTTGCTAGCAACTTCCCACTTCTCTTTCTCATCAGTGCCACTGAGGACCACTTTGCCTCTCTGTCCCTTCCAATCCATTTCTAGCTCTACTCCATCTTAAAAATTTCAGCCACAAACAGACTGCCGGCCTTTGTGTTGATCTTTCTTGAATCTATTTGCATAAACTTGGTTCCTGAGGAAAAGCAGGGCCTGCACACAAGGGCCACATCCCCGAGGGGCCACATCCCCGAGGGACCACATCCCTGCCTGGCCGAACCATCCAAGGGCCACGGGCCAGTTTCCGTGAAAGTCCTCTTCTTGGGAGAACCATCATCACTGACAACAATAAATCTGGCTATATAATCCTCCAAGTGTGAGGCAGGCAAATCCCTTGGCCCAGAAATCAGGCTTAATTGGAAATTAAATTGCATTTCCATGCCAACTGCAGGACGCCTATATCCACAGCTAATTTATCAAGGTGATGCCTCATCTCCAGGAAGCCCAGGGGAATAGAGTGGCTGCATCAGCAAAATTACAAGCTTGTACCTGATGAGAAGAACTTTCTTAAAAGCGCAACCTGAGCCCTTCAAGTTCCTCATTTGGGGTTTTGTGCACTTCTTGGCGGCCTCCTCGGCACAGGACGCATAGACGCTGTGCCAAGACTTGGAGGTGCGGACGCTGGTGGGACCCGTACTGCGTTCTGGCTGCTCTGGGCCAGAGGCAGGAAGAGAGTCACGTAAGCAAAAGCTTTCCAAGCCCCAGCACTTCACTCAGTTAACCAAGGGTCGAGTTGCTTTGGGAAGTAGAAGGTGTCATGGATAACATCACCGTTCAGAATCTGATTTCTATATTTAACACTGGTACTAACAGTTCACGATGCTCAAGTGTGTGCCAGACTCTTCAGCAAGCCCTTTGCGCACATTTATTCCATCCTCCAGGCAACTGTAGGATGGAAATGCACGATGATTTTCATTATCCTCATTTTACCAACAAAGAAACTGAGACCTAGAAAGTAAGCAACTTGCTTCAGGTCACTGCTGCCCTATTAGTAGAACTGGGATTTAAACTCAGCTTATTTTAAAGCAGAGCCTATACCTTTAAGTATGACATTACACTGCTCCTTTATTTTCCCCCACTTTTAATTTTAAAAGTGTCCAACTATAAAAGCATTGCAAAATTAGTTCTGGGAGCATGTACTTGGCTCACAAACTGTTGTCAATATTTTGCTGTATTTGCATTCCTTCTCTTTGTCTGTCTGTCTCTCTTTATGTGTGTGTGTGTGTTTGTTTTTCTGAATCATCAGAGTGGAGCCTGGGTGGCTCAGTCGGTTAAGCGTCTGCCTTCGGCTCCGGTCATGATCCCAGGGTCCTGGGATCGAGCCCCGCATCGGGCTCCCTGCTCAGCGGGGAGTCTGCTTCTCCCTCTCCCTCTGCTCCTCCCCACTGCTCGTGCTCGGTCTCTCTCTCTCTCTCAAATAAATAAATAAATAATCTTTAAATAAAATGAATCATTGGAGAGTTAGGTTCAGGGACATAAAACACAAGTCTGACTTAGAAACCACGTGGGAACCAGTCTGGCTGGAGGAGAATGCGGATGGAGGCGGGGAGCCACGAGCAGCAGGTGGGCTGAGGCCATGGCCGTGACCGCCAGGCCGAGAAGCTCAGGGCGTGCTCCAGAAGGATAGGAAGGCTGTGTACTGAGGTAGGGAAAGCACAGCTCTCACTGAAGGTCTCGAGAAGAAGGAAAAACCTGCAGATGTATATTCAGCAAATGATTTCCTTATGGTCTGATTAAATATACATGCTTGTTGAAGACAACGTAGATGATACAGATAAGTATCAAGAAGAACTTTAAAATATAGCCCTTAAGTCCAACTGAAACCCATGTTAATACATCAGTTTATTTCTCTTCTATTTCACTTTTCTGTACACATATCTATTCACAGATTGGACCCTCATTGTACATACAGTTTTGTATCCTGATTTTTTTTTTTTACCTAATATTATGTTAAGAGCATTTCTGCTTGTTTTTAAGTAGTCCTCAAAATAATTTTTCAAAGATTTAATATTGCTCCATCAGATAGATGAGCCCCAAAAACCCCACTCTTTTTGGACTAGAGTCCAGCTGGTCTCGATTGTTCACTATTACAATGTAGTAACCATGGTGAGCACCCCTGCATACCAGTCTCTGTGCACATCCCTGATCACCTGCTTAGAACAGATTTCGAGATGTCGGCTCCTGGGTGGAAGGGCTGGCTGGACCCTGGCTCTGTCTGGCCGTGGTGTGGAGGGGGCAGGAGAGGGAGAAACAGGAGGAAGCGCAGGCTGCAGGCCTCGGCAGCACAGCACTGAGACACGGTGATGGTGTGGACTTCAGGGACAGCACTGAGAATGGGAAGACAGTGACAGGAGAAACGCCGGCCAGAAACGATCAATAGGACTTAGCGAGATAACTTCAGGGTGTGAGACTGGGGACACAGAGAAACAGAGAGAAGGTGAGAGAGAGGTCTGCTTTGCTTTTATAAGGGTTGAGTGGAGGCACAGGAAGACACTCATAAAGAAGTGTTTATGATCTCTCCCTCCCTTCCTCCCTTCCTTCCTTTTTTTCTTCTTCCATCCTTTGAGCCCCTACTCTGTGCCAGGCCTTGTACTGGATGCTGGGCATTCTTAAATAACTAAGATATGGCCCCTGTCCCCCATGAGCTCGTAGTTCAGCTGGGGAGTCTCCTGCAGGCCTAGAAACTTAAGAGACAAGCCAGGGCAAGGGAGCGAGACTTGGGTGGCCCTGCTAGAGAAGAAGGCACAAGGTCAAGAGAAGAAGGCACAAGGTCACAGCCAGAGAGATGAGGGGCTTTGCTCTGTCTCAAGTGAAGAGCCATCTGCTGGGTGGCCACACCTCTGTGTGGAGCTGGCTCTCTCTTCATCCTGGTGCCCCCGGCTGCCAGCCCCCAGCCCCCAGTCTCTGCCTCAAGGTACCTACTTCAAGAGTGTTCCTCACTCTGGCCTCCGTTTCCCCACCTGTACACAGAAGAGGTTGGGGGTGCAGTGTTAAGAGTCTCATGCTGGTCATTTGCCTGAGTGGCCTTGACTTCCCTTCACATGCTGGCCACCATCAGGCTCTCAGCAGCTCGCTGGGGAGGACGGCAAAGTCCAAGGTATGACGCACAGGGGCTGGTTAGTGCTGGGGAGCCCCATGCCTGCTTTCTACACCACAGTGCCCGGTGAGACAGGTCCCCTGTATGTTGCTAAATGTCCTGCCAGAGCCCACCTGCCCTGAGGCTTTCAGATTTGGGGCTCAGCTTCCCACCTCCAGGGTAGAGGCATTCTTGGGGGAGACAGACCCAGGCCACAAGAGATGTTGTAACACTCAGGTTTTAGGCTTATAAAGCTAAGGTTTCACTTCCATACTTCCTATTTTTCACCAGGCGGAGACTGTTCACTGTGAATGGGCAGGGCCTGGTGAGGCACTGGACTGAATGGGTTGTTTTTTTTTTAGATTTTATTTATTTATTTGAGACAGAGAGAGAGTGTGTGAGAGAGAGAGCATGAGCGGGGGGCAGAGGCAGAGGGAGAGGGAAAAGCAGACTCCTCGCTGAGCAGGGAGCCCGACACGGGGCTCCATCCCAGGACCCCAGGATCATGACCCGAGCTGAAGGCAGATGCTTAACTGGTTGAGCCACCCAGGTGCCCCATGGACTGAATGGATTTTGAAGGCTCTGGATGCTAAGCTCATTCTTGAATGGAATGCTAGCCCTCCTGTCCCATCTGCCTAGAATAAGACTTTCTGCCACTGATACTCCGATTCTAGGTAGGGAAAGGGAAGGTGAAAAGCATGCTGGAGAAGTCTTGGATGCTCTTCTGATTTCGGTCAACCAGCCATTTTCTGAAACCCAGGAGGTTTGACTAGTATACAGAGGAGAGGAGAGAGGAGACATAACCTTGGTTCTTATAAACAGCAATAACCCATAAAAGTAAAAACAGGCCATAATTTGTTGAGCTCTTTATATGAACAGCATTGCACTGAACACTTGAGTGCATTACTTCAATAAACCCGCAAGACTGATATTATTGTGTACGCTTTCCAGCAGAAAGCAAGACTCAAAGAAGTGATGGGACTTCCAAAGTTCAAACAGCTTCCAGAGGGCAATGGTTGGCTTTGGAGTCTAAGGAGATCCAAAAATCATGGTCCCAGAAGGTCCTGGGCCCCCAAGGGCTGGAGCACGGGCAGGGGAGTCAGCTGTGTCTGCAGCCCCAGAGGCCTCTGCCCAGGCCTGGTCACTTCACACACTCACAGAGGAGCCTCCCGGCTGAATGGACAGAGGGCAAAAAGGAAAACAACACCAGTCCTTTCCCGGCAATGCCACTCTCTTCCCATGGGAAGAATACATCAAAGATGAACTAAATGGCCCATCGCTGCAGTGACAGGAAGGGGCAGCTCTCGGGATGGAGGGCTAAGGAGCCAGACAGATGGCTCAAGCCCTTATTCCCTATTGCAGGATCACTGGTGGCTTTGCTAAAGGGTAAGTGTGGATGGACAGACAGACATGGGAAGGTGGAATAGAGAACCAGGGCCTTTAACAGGAAGGTAGAGCAGAGCCTCTGGGGAAAGGGAAGAGGATTCGGAGGCCTAGATGCAAGGCCAGTTTTGCAGCCTGCTTACTGGGTGGTCTTCCCTGGGCCTCAGGCTTCTCACCTGCCTTGTCGACCCCTCAGCCTCCACTGAGTCCTGCCTATGTGCCGGGCCCTGCACCGACTGCTGAGAAAGCGGTGACGGTCATCACAGTCCCTGCCCTCACGGGACTGAACCCTTGGGGGGTGAGCCAGACCAGAAATAGGTGAATCAATGGGTAATGTCCTTGCACGAGCAGTAAGTGCTATGTGGAAGAACAAGGCCACATTCGTGGAGAGAAAGTGCCTGATGTGTGTGTGTTGGGGGGCTGTAGGGAGGGCATGTGCCAGACAGAGCCAGGCGAGATCTGACAGTGTCCAGGGGAGGTAGCAGTAACTGTGAGGCCAGCAGGAGCCGCAGGGCCTGGTGGCTGGGGCGCAACACAGCGAGACCAGAGGTGGAGGATGCTAATGCAGACGGCAGATCGAGCAAAGCCTGGAGGCCCCGAGAAAAGTCTGCATTTGACCCCAGACGTGTCAAGAAACCACCGGCGGCAGAGCTGTGAACAAAGGGATAATAGGATCCCTTTTGTATGTTCAAAATATGGGAATGGATGAACAGCAGTGCATGAATAGGTAAAAGAAATGATGGTCTGTCCATGCATGGAATATTATTCAGCCTTCAAAAGGAAGGAAATTCTGACACATACCTGGATAAGCCTGGGGAAAATTGCTAAGTGAAAGAAGCCAGACACAAAAGGACAACTGCTGTATGATTCCATGACATGCAGCACCTAGAACAGGTCGATTGGTACAGATAGAAAGGAGAGTGGTGGTTGCCAGGAGCCGGGGGAGACGAGAACGGGGAGTTGGTGTTTACTGAGGACACAGTTTCAGTTTGCGATGCTGAGAGGTTCTGGAGATGGACAGAGTGGGTGATTGCACAGGAGTGTGAGTGTGCTTCCTGGCATTGAACTGTACACCTCAAAATGGTAAAAATGGTAAATGTCATGTTAGGTACATTTACTACAGTAAAAAATACGGGAAAGGATGCTATGTAGAGGGGGTGTTACTTATCGAGGGCTGCCAATAACACGATGCCACAGACTGGGTGACTGCACAGAAATTTATTTTTTTGTGGTTCTGGAGGCTGGAAGTCCAAGATCAAAGTGCTGGCACGGTTGAGACCTCTCTGGTGAGACCTCACTCCTCTGCGGGCAGATGACCCCTGTGACCTCACGTGGCCTTTTCTCTATGTGTGCCTTTCTTCTTACAAGGACACCAGTCCTATCTGATCACGGCCCCCCCCTCGTGAGCTCATTTAACCTTAATTGCCTCTTTTAAGGTGCTATCTCCAAATACAGTCACACTGGGAGTGAGGGCTCCAACAAATGAACTGGGGAGGTGGCACAGTTCATTCCATGCCGGGGGGGGGGTGTGTGTGACAGTGCTGAGGGTTTCGACCAAGAGGGTGTTCCCTTAGTACTGTATGGAACCTTGGGTCCCCGTTTGGCTCTGTGACCTTGGGAAGTTATTCAACCTCTCCCATCCTCAGGTGGGAAAAGTGAGAGTCCGGAACACACAGGGCTAAGGCTGGACTGAATGTAGGGATCCCCAGAAAGCCCCAGCCCATAAAGAGCACTCAAGGGACTGTGGCAATTATTCTTCTTTGCACGGTGCCTGTTGAGCCTGGCATGACAGGCTGCTGTTTCTGGGCTTGGGAGGCACGGGCATGATTAACCGGCACAAGGATGCCAGAGCCTTCTGCGGCCAGTGGGCCTCCTGTTGTCCCAGGCTCTGAATGACAGCCGGTTCCCAGCTGATGCTCGCAGAGAGCGTGCGGCAAGCCTGGGCTTGGCTCTGCCTGCCAAGCGTAGATGGTTTGAAAAATGCCACCCAAACTGGCCCAGGGTTAATCAAAAGATTACAGAAAGAAAATTAGGGCAGGCTACCCCCGGCCTCCCAGACACAAGCATCAGAATCACATCTCCCTCCCTGACGCCCCACCCGCCCAGTTCTCTGCCTCTGCTCCCAACCCACCTCCTTCCAGCAAGAAGTGGAAACTGGTCAGGCTGACATTATAGAGGGAAGGCTTGCACGGTGCTCTTTCTTTCTTTCTTTCTTTCTTTCTTTCTTCCTTCCTTTCTTTTTTTTTTTTTGAAAGATTTTATTTATTTATTTGACAGAGAGAAAGACAGCGAGAGAGGGAACACAAGCAGGGGGAGTGGGAGAGGGAGAAGCAGGCTCCCCGCCGAGCAGGGAGCCCCATGCGGGGCTTGATCCCAGGACCCTGGGACCATGACCTGAGCCGAAGGCAGACGCTTAACGACTGAGCCACCCAGGCACCCGGTGCTCTTTCTTTCTTGTCCTTGCAGGCTGGGCTGTCCAGCCAGTTCTCCCCTATTTTCTGTTGTTCGGCTGGAAAAGATAGCGTGCGGTGGTGGTTTGCGGTGTGGATGGGGGACTTGGATCTCAGGGGGATTCTCCAGAATTGTGCTGGTTGAGTCAGAACAGAGGCCTTGACACCTTCATTTCTGAAAGAGCACGCTTGGCCTCTTGACCAAACTGGGGAGGCATCAGCTTTGTCCTCATTGCTTTCCTCTCTCGGATCTGAGTTTTAGAAATGGAGGGTGTGAAATGAGGGAGCCAAAGCCGGAACATGGAGCCCGACAGCCTGACTTCCATGTCTGGCTCTGTCCCATGCTGGCTGTGCGGCTCAGAGCCAGGCCCTTCCCTCTCCGAAGCTCCAAATTTCTCATCTGTAAGTGGGGCGACTAGAGCGCCCCACCTTCTCGTGCTTTTGCGCGTGCGCCGAGCTTAGAGCCCAGAGCAGGTGCCGTGAGGAGTGCTGCAATTTGGGGGATTGAGTCTTAAAACTCTAAAAGTGGACAGGACCTTCAAAATCAGCAACTCCCTCATTTTAGACATGAAGAAACTGAGGCCCAGAGAAGGAAGCCACCCCCTCAGTGAGCAAATGTGAAGATTTGGATTTGAACTCAGGTTTGGCTTCAAAGGGGTTACTTGTTGTAGGTCTAAGAACACAGACTGGTCATGTGGTGGCTCCATCCAGAGCGGACCCGGGCTGGCTTTGTGTTCATGGCCTTCCCGCCCTCATCCCAACAGGAGGAAGGCTTTCTTTTGCCTCCAGACTGGGGATCTGTGAGGAATACAGGGAGGGTGGTCAATGGAGGGGGTAAACACCTTCCCTCACATCTTTTCCTGGGGTCCTGGCCTCCTTTCCTTCCTGTTGGCCCCGGGGAGCCTCTGCTATCTCATCTCCTGCTTCCTCTCCTCTCCCCAACCCTCTGCTATTCTGTAGGGTCCTCAGAGCCTGGGTCCTCCCTCCTGCCCTCCTGGACAGGATGGACACTGAGGGGACACTGATCAGCCATGGCGGACAGCCCGTGTGGGCCTGCCATTGAGGGGCCAATCTCGCAGAACACGGGAAGACTGGAATGGAAGAGTGGCCAAGTGGCCCCAAAGAAGGACAGGCTTGACAGGTGGCAGGAGGCCGCTATGGGACTGTGGGGACCCCAGAGAGCACCTGGCCAGTGAAATGGGTGAGGGAGTGATGTGCGTGGTATAGGGAGGCAATGATGAGAGACAGGTAAGCTGGGATGAGAGCCAGTGGGCCTGGGGAGAGCCCAGGCGAGCTTGGTCCCCGCACTGGCTGGTGCTGGCTGTGACTGGAGAGGCAACAGTGGACCAGAACCCCCAGTGACTGAACTTTCTGCCTGTGACAAGGCACAAGCCCTCAGAGGTTCCTGGATGCCACCAGGGAGTGGGGCTGTCCTAACATGACCCAGTGCTGGCCTGAGCTGCCAGGACAGTGAGCTAGCTGGGACCCGGGGTGGCGGGCAAGTGCACACAAGCTGATCTGCTCACGGGACAGGTGGTTCCTCCTTTTGGCAGAGGGCTCTGTCACATCTCATAGGCCCCAAGGTTCCCAGGGTCAAGGCTATTGTTTTCCCAGAGAATTCTAGTGAATAGTCAGTCTCTCAATTCTAGAATGCCTGGTGCCTAAAACTTGGTGTATTTCCCCACTGACATGACCTCTCCCTCCTCACACTTGCCCTATAAGAAGGGAGAGTGGTGGGGAGGGTCCCTCATGGACTTGGAGCCCATTCAATGTCTGGCAGGTGCCCTGGCCCCAGTGTACCTATCTGGGAGGTGACAGTGATTTTGGAAGAGCATGTATGTGGCTGTCTTTCTGATCTTGGCCTGCAGAGTGTTCTATTCCCCATAAACCTTATTCCTTAACCCAGGCCATGCCACATTAAGGAATTTGTCACAACCCTTTGGAAGACAGAAAGAGCCCCAGCCGGTATAACAGTTCTTGACAAACCCACCTACACAATTAGTGGGAAGCTGGGGCACTCTTTGCTAATGACAAGGTGGGGAGCAATCCCCTCAGGGGTGTGTTCTCTAGCCCCATGGAGTAGAGAGGCAAGTGCCTAGTCCTGGCCCCCTTAGGACTTGGGTTCTAATCCCCACTCTGCCACTTACTGCCAGTTGGGCCACCTGGTCAGTTTCCTTATCTGGTAAAATGGTGATTGCCACCCCTACTCCCAAGGTCAGGACTGAGACAAGATGGGAGAGGTGCCTATGGCACAGCGCAAGGAGGGACCCACCGCTAGCCCGACTAGCTGCAGCCTGCCACTCGCGTCATCCTCACTGAGTTACAAAACAACCTTTGCACTACTTGTTGTTATTACCTCCAATTAAAAGGGATGAGCCTTGGCTTAGGGAGGTTGTGTACCTCCTCCAAGCTCACACAGCTGTTAGATAACGGAGCTGGGACTCAAGCTGGGCCTGCCTGAAGGCAGAGCCAAGTTCAAGGTCAGTTCCCCCAGAAGAGGAGGCAAGAGGAACAGTGTGTCTGTGATGGGTCCGAAGCACAGAGAGAAAGCTGGGGTGGGGGAGGGGAGTCGGGGCTCCAGGGCATTGTCCTTGAGATAAATCTTACAAGGTCAGCCCTTCTACCCCCTCCCCACCCTACAGCCATGCGGGTGGCCTTGACAGCTAGAAGCTCTCCCAGATTGAATTCTTCCCTCCTGCTGGCTTTGGCTTCGCCATCTGTGTCTGGGATGACAGATGGGTTCCCAAAGTGCAGAAGGAGATGGGTTTAAACCTCCGCAACCACAGTGGAGCCTGCACGACTTGGGTTCCCACCCGCGGCCCCAGGGTCTGTGAAGTGGCTAGGGAGCTGGCTGTGTAGGAAGAGAACCGGGCAGGTTCCCCAGGCCCTGGGGTTAACGGGGGGTCTCAGCCAGGAGCTGGGCTGCTGCTTAGTTAAAGAGCCGGGGAGGACCTGGCTCTGGGAGTCATGCTATTAACTCCTAATAAGGGAATAAGGTGTGGGAAAGGGCTCAAAGGTCAAACTTAGCACTAGGTGGGACCTTAGGAAAGCAAGTTCTGGAGAGGGGAATAGAATATTCTAGAGAGGCCACTCTCAGAGTCTGGGTCAGCTCTGAAGAAACCAGCAGTTAGTGAGATGGAGTGCCTGCCCTGAGGCACTCATGGTCCTGGGGATCAGCTAATAACTGCAGTCGTATCAACAAACATTTCCCAAGTACTTAATATGCAGGGAGCTCTCTTGTTTAATCCTATAAGGAGGGCATTGTGATTCCATTTTCTAGATTAGGTAACTGAGGCCGGAGAGGTGAGGGACCCTGCAGAAGACTTCCTGGCCAGCGTGCAGTGGACCTGAGAATGTCCCAGGCTGGCAACCCACTGTCCTTTCCACTGCATAAGTGGTTTACGAACTTTGTTTTGTTTTGTTTTTTAAATCAAGAGAAACTCATTCTTTAAATTTTGGAGAAATTCAGTACATGGAACAAATCAGGGTCAAGCTGAAGGAGCTGGAATGGTGTGCCGGATGTCCCCCCACCCAGCCTCCCTTCTTGGGGGACAAGTAAATGCCCTTCCTGAGACACCGAGAAAGCTCAGGCACAGTTCTGAACCATTTGGCTGGAGGCTCACCCTCGGCCACTTGCAGCTGGACAGAGTTCAGAGAGCGTTTACTGAGCACCTCCAGGACAGGGGCTTGCATGGTGCATCCTGGAAAGCTCCCACTCTACACTACCTCTCAGGACCCCTGGCGGATGTCTGCGCCCTGAGGTGCTGCTTCGATCATTTCATGCTGTCGGCAAAGCAGCCACTCTGGGCCCAGCACTGGCCAAGCAGCTCTGGGCGCAGTGACGAGGAAAAGCCCATGGGATCTCTGCCCTCACAGAGCTCAAGTCCGGTGGGGAAGACAGCCTTTAGCAAACATGTTTTTAAAAGGAACATGGATCACAGATTGTGATCAGAGCTATGGAGGAAAAGCTCAAGGTCAAGGACATGTGTGAGCAGGAGGACCTGATCAGTTCATCTCTGAAAAGGGCATTGGTGAGAAAAGTCTGGGCCACCCGCAGCTTAGACCAGTGGGAGAGGGGATTGCTAAAATCAGGGAGAGGTGGCTGTGGTCTGTCCGGGAATGGAAGGACAGGGAGGGGTGGTCTTGGGCTCTCCCCATTCTCCGGGTGTTCCTTGGGCAGGTAAGAAATAACGAGTTTCCCCCACAACCAGCAGGAGATGCCTGGTCCTGTAGAATCTTTACATTCCTCAATTCTGAAAGGGACAAAGAAAAATCTGTCTAAAGGTTGGATTATTCCAATTCGAGGACCCTGTGCAATGAGTAATGAGTAAGTGAAATCACAATTAAACCCAGCAATCATTAAACTCCTGTAATATGTCCATGTAGGATCTAATCTATAGTAACCTAGGGCTGGCCTATGCATAAAAAAGACCTTTTTTGCTCCCTGTTCCGGTCCTGGCCCTGCTCCCATGGTCATTTATTTAACAAATATTTAGCAAACACCTGGGCTGGGCAGAACACCGGTTTCCCAGCACGTGCCTGGCACAGACAGACCCAGGGCCGTGTAAACACTTGGTGCTCTCTGCAGAGTGGAGAGACACGATCCTGCCCCGGTGCCCACCGAGGGCCGCCTCCCTGAGCCCTGGCTATAGGAAACTGAGTACAGATGCAGGTCGGAGGAAGGCCAGGTGGCCACTAGGTCCCCGTGCTGGTCCCTTTCTGTGTCCCATGGATCCTAAGTCTCTGGGATTCTGAGGGGAGAGAGGTGCCATCCTGACCTGTGGTCTGGTTTCTCTGCAGAGGTTATGACTCCAGGGCTGCTCCCTCTGCTCGTGCCAACCTGCCCCCTCCTGCCCAGTCTGCCCCCCTTCTCATCTCAGCTGACGCCACTTTTGGAGGAGCCTCTGGATCTGCCTCAGGCTTCTCTTTGGCCCCCCTGCCTCCTTCCATCTCTGCGCTCAGCGTGCTGTCCAGGTGGTGTCTGGTGTTCAGCCTCTGCCCCACCAGAGTGCATGTCTTGATGGAGGACTTGTGTCATATTCTCCACGCGTCTAGTGTCCAGCAGTTAGCGTGGCATAGGGCAGGTGCTCAGTAAATAAATCTTAAGCAAATGATTGTAGGCAAATATGCAAAAGACAATATCTTCCTGCTCATTTATTCAAATAGCCATCTATCCTCTCTCTCTCTCTCTCTCTCTCTCTCTCTCTCTCTCTCTCTCACACACACACACACACACACACAACCTCTGCACATTCTCTCTCTCCCTGACTGACTCATTTTCTCACACTTAACTCTATTGCTCTGGTCTCTCCCCTCTGGAGCTGCCTGGAGTGCACAGACCCACCTGCAGCCAGCTACACTGAAGGCCTTTGACCCTGTTCCTGCAGATGGCATGGCCTAGGTCACCCTCTCCAGACCCACGCCCACCTCAGTCCCTGACAGCTCCCTCGCATCTGGTCACTGCAACACAGTCCGTACAGGGATCCCGTGTCTCAGCCTCCCTGGAGCCTTTCAACAAAGCTGGAAGGTAAACCGGTTGCAGGTAATGGACTCATTTTACAGATGAAGAAACTGAGGCTCAGAGAGGCTGAGGCCAGCACAGGGAGCAAAGCCAGAGTTGAGACCTCAGTTTCCCGAGTGTGGGCCAAAGCTCTTTCTGCTAAACCTCTGGGAAGCAAAGGCTGAGGCTCACCCCACGTCCCCTGAGACCCTGGAGCCCGTGACGTGGGAAGAAAATCCTGTTTGGAAGGACTGAATTGCGGGGAGGACTCTGCAGCACCTCTAATCCTGGCTCTCAGCTCCTCACCTCTGTCCATCCCACATGGGCCCCAGGAAATCTGCCCACAGCCTGACCCTCAGCATTGGGCTATTCGTCTCCCTGGGAATCCTGGAGGCGCAGCACCCCGTTTGAGGAGTGTCGTGCAGGCAGAACAGGGGTGATGACAGGGCTGAGAAAGGAGCTGGCAGACCTCACCATCCCTCCCCCGCCCCACAGTGGCTGTTCAGTTTGCCCCAGGCCAGACCTCCTGGGCCCAGAACACCAGTGCTCCAGCCATCACAGCGGCCAATGCAGCCTTTATCTTCCCTCCTTGTCATTTAAAAAAAGCCTGGCCAAGGTTTTGTGGCCCTGCCTCCTTCCCTGAATACCCGGCCCCGCTGCTTCCAGTGCATCTCCCCTGAACACTCTTTCCTCCTGAAAGAGGGCATGAATATTTAAAGGCTTTTTTTCAGCCAGTGAAACCGCATCATGCTGCTCCTCTCTCTCCAAATTTGATCTCCAAAAAGTTTGCCAGAGTCTCTCGAATGCCTCGCCCTCCCTGGCACAGTGTCATGGGGGGTTCCAGAGATAGGAGCTGCCCCGAGGAGAAGTCAGCCTCCCTTCGCATCCTGGGGCTGACTTGCGTGTACACAGTCCTAAGTCTGGTTCCCAACCACCCTTTCTGCTGCCTGGGGAGCTGCACCTACCCACCCCCTGCCGCCCCAGTTCTTGGAGGAGTAGAGAAGACGGACATTGACACAGGCAGGATCCGCAGAGGAACAGGGGTGCAAGAGAGCAGAGTGATGAACAAGGCCCCAGAAATGCAGGACCCGGCGAGAGAAAGCCCTTGGCTCATCAGCCCCCCGGGTGGATAGGAATCCCGCGTTCACGCGTGCGTGGTGGACTCCCGCGCGGCCGCCACCTCCAGCTGGCCTCCCCAAGCAGCTCCGTTCTGCGGAATTACTCACAGCCCACCGCATCAAATCTCTCTTTTATCAACAAGACACAACACTCCCTGGATAACTTCTTGAAACTCCAGTCACGCAAAGCAGCTTCCAGTGCCCTGGGAGGGCTTGTGTCCCTGTGCCCGCCTGTGACCAATCGGCCACACACCACCAAATCCATTTCCAAAGTTCCAGACAATTATGGCCGGCTGAGCTCCCTGGCGGGGTGCCCGCCCGCTCAGAGCCAGGACCCAGGTTGTCGGCAACCCCGACTCCCAGCCACCCATTCGCCCCGCCCTCCCCTGAGACCCCGGCACAGCAGAGCAGTCGCAGATGCCACGCCAAGGCACTTGGCCAGCCAGACCACATTAAGACAGAAAACGAGGGTCAAGGCCAGGCTCCCTACCTTTGCTGAGGGTCCCAGTGATGAGCTTAAAGATGGTCTGGGCACATTTCACGAACCCCAGCTTGCAGGTTTGGGAGCAGCCGCTCATGGTGGTAGAGGGAAGCTAGGCTCTGCTGTCGGCGCCCGAAAGGGAAAGCAGCCGCTTGCGTGGCCCTGGACCTTGGAGGCCGCCTGGGCAAACCCTGAGAGGCGGAGGTACCCCAGAAGCTCTGGGAATAGCACAGCTGCCTCTGCAGCGAGTCTGGCTTCTGCATCCAGAAAGCCTGCAGGGCACGAGGCTTGCTCCCTTCCTCCCTCCCTCCCTCCACCCCCTCCTGCTGTCCACTCAAGTCCTCACCACGGGAGGCCCTCAGGACACGGGGGGCCGGCCTGGGGATGTCCTGCCAGGGCACAGGGCGCTCCGAGGGAACCAAGGAGGAGTGAGGCTGAGCGGAGCAGGGAGGGAGGAGCTGGTTTCTCCCAGGCTTTGCCGACTGTCTTTCTTACATGGCAGTGGTAATGTAGCAATTAATACTCGAGTCAGAAGGGAGGGACTGCTACGCAAAAACACTCCACTCAGCAGCCACCTGCTTGCTCTCCCGCTCTTTCCTTCCTGGTGAATCTAATAGATCAATTCTCCCTGCCCTGATCGGGATGTGGGAGAAGTCCCCACGGAGCTGAAAGCGGCTGGTCGGCACTCGGGGGAAAGTTTGCAGGCAGCAGCTGAGCGGCCTGGTTTGCATCATGAAGTCGGGCTGGGTGGGAGCCCCGGGGGAGCAGACCTGTGAGCCCCCCCCTCCGCACCAGCAGCAGGGGCTCCCTGCCTCCAGGACTGGGAAGGCCAATGCTCTGACCACCTCCAGCTCCAAGCGCTCCGACTCAGAGTCGGCCAAAAGTCTGCGCTCTCATCGGGATAGAAGTGCGATTCGCGCTTTCCTCCATGAAGAAAGTATTCCTCAGAAATGCCAGAATAGAATTCAATTTGATTACAGTACAATACTCTGAGAAGTAAACCCGCAGGCAGTATGCAAATATGAAACCCAGTATACAAATATGAAACCCAGTATGCAAATAGGCTTAATAAAAAATCTGGTTGTTGTTCAGTACCACAGACTGTGCAGGTCAGAAGGGACCTCGGCGGACAGCTCATCCCACCCCCTACACAGGGCATGAACCTCTCCCATGACATCCGCACTTTACTTTCCTTGGTGATTCAAAAGGTCCTCCTGGGGCCATCAGCATCACAGTGAGGCCCTGTAGCCACACGAATAGCAGAAATGCAATCCCCCAATAGCTGAACTAAGCCAAACCCTGGGAAAGTCTTTCTCTTCCTCTCCATCTCATCTTTCTCCTCCTCTCTTGTCTCCCTATCATCTGCTTCTCTGGGATGTTTGAGAAGAATAGATTGCTTAAGAGCCAGAGAATGGGCTACCAGTTGATAAAATGCCAGATAAGTGGAATTCATGCTCCACGTCTGGTTTCTTCCCCATCTTCCATGAGTCATGGGGAAGTGAATCTTGAAACAAATCTCAGCCCTTCCGGGGGGTCACCATCAAATTTCAGCTCTAAGACCAGACTCTGGAGACAGCCCACAAACACAGAGCACCTTGACTCACCGGCGTGGTATGAGTCACAACACATACAGAGAGAGGAGTCCTGATGGAAAATATCCCATTGTGTTTGATGTCTTAGGGCTTGAATTGCCCCTTTATTCACTCTTTTTTTCTTAAAGGATAGAAGGTCCCAGTTAAAATGCACATGGTATCTGGGAATGTTAATGGCGCTTAGTCTTTGGTTCACTTATTTGCGTGACTATTTACCGAGGTCCGAGGATGTACAAAACACTGGGCCAGGCAAACTAGACACACAGGGTCAGTGCCTTCCCAACTTTATGGTGGAGTGGATTTATCATGAACCTTTTTCACCTTTCGCCATCTTAGTGGGATGGAGACACGGGCAGGTAGATGTGAAGAAGGGGAAGGAAAGAACTTGACCATGCAACACACCTGCTGGGCAAGGAGCAGACAAAGAGCATCACCACCTGGCTCCAGGGAGGAGGAGAGAGTTGAGAGAAAGACTGAGGGAGGCGATGCTAGCCAGCTGACCATTTGCCATGGAGAGTACCACCCTCTGACCTCTGCAGGACGGAACTCTCAGCTAGACCCTGCTGCCTCTCTCTTCCCTCCCACACGAGGCAGGGACATGGAAGATTGCGAAGCCAGAAGAAACAATGGCTGTGACTTCAGGGGCATTAGCCGACTTCAAACCTTGCCAGGAACCTGCAGGAGGAGAGGCTCCCAGAAGGCTGTGGGCAGCATCTGTTTTGGGATGACAGGAGAGGTCCGGGGGGACTTGTGTTTGGGCTCCAGCTCCGGAATCTGGAGTCCTGTCATTTGAAACGTAGGGGGAAAGAGACACAGCACTGTGGTCTGAGGGAGCTGGCAAATCCCAAGAACGAGTCTCCCCTCCCTGCTCCAGGCAAGACAGGTGATGGTTAAGAGCATGGCCCTTTGCCCCCGGCGTTTAACCGCCCACCTGTTCACTCTGTACATACGAATGTTGAAGACAGACTATCTGGGCCTCGGCTCCAGGTGCTGAGCAGACAATGGGGAACAAAACAGAGTCTCTGGGCTTACTGGGGTCACATTCCTGTGGTGCAAGGACAGATAGACAGTGTGTCTACATACAGGACTGTGCTTTGAAGGAAAAGAGAGCTAAGTGGTTGGATAGGGACAGGAGCTCCTAAGGTTACAGAGTCACTGAGAAAAGCTTGTCTCCATTAAATGACATTTAAGGAAGACCCGAACCAGCCACACAGCTCTGTGGGGGGTAATAACTGTTCCAACTGAGAGAACAGCAAGTGCAAAGGCCAAAGACAGGCCTGAGATGCTAAGGTCTGCAGTCTAGCTGCTGCTGTGCAAGCAGAAGAGCCTCAGCTTTTCCTTCTGGAAAATGGGAATAATAATCTTTACCTCATCTGGGGAGGCTTTGATGAAATCAATGGGCTTAATATAGTGCCTGGCATAGTAAAGCCACTCTGTCTGTGCACAGGTCATTATCATTGTCCACTAGCTGCCACTGTCGGGTGCCACCACTCCTGCCCCTGGCCCCTAAAACCACTCCATAAAAGTAGAGCCTGTATAGGGAAACCTTTGTGATTATGGGAAATCCTGGGGCCAGGCTCCAATTTTTAATCTCCCCTTGTAGTAACTCAAACACGAAACATTTCAGATTCTCCTCCGATCTCAGCAAGGATCAAATGTTTGAACTCTCCATGTTAGAGAAACGACTCAGGCCCAGAGAGGGTCAGGAGCACCCAAAATATCACACAGCAGAACCTCCAGCAATGTGGGCAAGGTGTTTAGTGTGCCAAGAACATTCCCAGCAAAGGAAGGCCGGTGAATTCATAATAGAAGAGTACAGGAAAAAATCGTTCTCTGCTCTAGGAACACGCTATTCTGCAAATACGGCATAGAAAGGGACACACAGTAATGGAGCATTCAGGGGGCACCAGGGAAATTAGATCATCAGTAGGTTTGTAATTAGCCAGACTCCCTGTCACAGATGCGCATTAGCCAAAGGAACTTGGGAAGGCAGAGTTCTTACTCCTGATACTGTTCACAAGAACCTTCACATGGCATTTCCAGGGGGCAGGAGGAGAAGCCAATGGGGGCTCCTGATGTCGTCTATGCCCACGAGAGTATGCTGACTTCTCTGAGAGCAAGGCTAAGAGAGGGCAGACATGCTATCCTTTAGAAGGTCGAAAGCCTGCCCACATGACCATGACATTCACAGCAACATTCGCTGAGAGCCTTCTACACGCAGGCAACAACTCCAAGTACTTCCCTTCACATACGTACTCCTTACAACCCTATGACGGAAGTATTATTATGCTACCCATTCTATAGAGGAGGAAACAGGCCCAGAGAGGGAAAATAACTTGTTGAAGGCCACACAGCTGAGGCAGGATTTGAGCCTAAGGTCATTTGACATTTGACTCTAAAATTCATGGAAATTTATTTCGTATCTCACCAGGGCTCAAGATTAAAGCAGCTGGGAGTTTGAGTGAGACATATTTTGCCTTGACTTGAAAGAGACAAGCAGCTGCCTGTTATAATCATTAACCCTCGTTCTTGGATGCATCATGGAGTGAGTTGAGACCAACGTCCTTGGAAGGAATTCCTTCCATGACCATGGCTGTGGGGATGGGAGAGATGGAGACGGGCAAGGCTAGGTGCAGGGGCAGCCTCAGGCAGCCAGGGACACAGCCACACCAGCTATGCCAACAGCAAGAATTTCATATAAAGACTTGGTATATGCGTACTGGAGGACCGACAAGGGCAGAAGGGGACACTGAGGAATCGCGGAGGCGGTAACTGTAGGAAGCAGCGGCCAGCCCTAGCACTGGGTGGGAGGTAGACAAGGAAAGGACTGGGATTCCCAGAACCTAGGAGCCTGGAGGAGGGGTTCCCTGAGGCTGAGACCCAGTCCTCTGAGGATGGGGTGCTGGCTGGCTAATGCTGGTGTCTCTGAAGGAGAGTTTTGAGGTTGACTCTGGGAGTTCAAAACCTATGTATCAGAAACTAACCAATTGCTGCCACCAGAACCTGATGCCATTGCTAGTTGTCCTGGGGCCACAGGTGGGAACGGGAAGCTGCCTGGAGGGACCATGGCCCCCTGCTCCCTGTCCCCCCTACTGGGAGAGCCGATCTTGGGGCTGCTGGCAAAGCAGAAATGTGGCTTGCAGAGTCCCAGCTCAGCAGCACCAAGCAGGACAGAGAAGAGAGCCCTGGAAGCTGGGGGTCGGTAGTTTAATAACCAGCCAGGCCAGGCATCTTTCCTTCCAAAACTGTAGAATCCCACCTTGTGCCAGGTATTGAGGATACACCAGTAAATAAGACAGCATCCCTTCCCTTGCGGAAATTGCATTTTAGAGGTGGAGTGTGGTAGGTGTGCTCAGACTATAAACAAGCAGACAAATGTATAAAGTTAAGAACTTAAAAGCATGCAAATACTTGAAGCAAATAGTGACCAGTGTTTTCTAATCAGCAGAACTCACTGAATAGTTCATGATAGAATAACCATGAAGATGAGGAGGAGAGATTCCATGGGGGTCATGGTCATTATAAAAATAATCATCATGATTTGTAGGTCTGTTACCAGACACTTGTGCTGGGTGTTGTGTTTGGATTATCTGGGTCTTATAACACCTGAAGTCAGTATTACTATTATACCCATTTTACAGATGAGAAAGTGGAGACTCTGTCAGATTTGATGATTTGCCCCAAGGGAGAGGGTTGAGTCAATGGGACTGGTGACTGATTGGAGGAAGTCTGGGGAACAGGAGGGGGTCAAAAGCCACCAGCAGTTCTAGAAACAAAATCAGGAAAGGTATAAAGAGGATCTGGTCTGGGGAGGGAGATGGTTACAGATTTCATGTGTCTTGCGGAGAGCTGCATCCAGCTGGTAGGTGCAAATGAAGATGAGGAACTCAGGAGAGAGGGTGGGGAGTCTAGAATTCTCATAAATAAATGGTTTTTTGTTACTGCTCAGGAAAAAATATTAAATGTTGCCTCCCAACAGGCCAAGCATATTAGCATTTAAATACAGGCTTACACAGGTGGGTAGAAAGGCAATTTCCTAAGAATTAAGTCAGATTTTATTTTTCCTCTAAGTCTCAGAAAAAAAAATCCCTTCTGCAGAAGTGGGTCCTCAGAGAGGGATTTGCCTTGCTCTAGGGGCATGGCAGCTCCATGTCCTCAGTGGGACCTGCTGTCTTCTCCCTGCTCTAACTATGGGAAAATGAGGCCTAAGAGCTGATGGAAATTCATCAGCACTGTTGGCTGGAGGGCCTCAGGATCATTTGTGTGGAGGGCAGGACAGCTCGTTTTGGGGTCCAGTGGCCTCTACACTCAACCATGTCAGCGGGTCTGCAGGGCCCAGCTGCGAGCTGGAGGAACCACAGTTTGCAGCAGAACTGGCGGGAAGGGGGAGTGAGCAGCTGCAGCTGCTTCCAGGCAAAGATGGGAAGAGACCACGTTGGTCATTGAGGCCACCCCTTTTCCCTCTGTGTCACCAACTGCTATCCCATTGCTGCCTGTCGACACGTCCTGCCCGTCGCTGTCTTCTCTTGCCCCAACAGCACGCTACGCTTACAACTGGACTCCGTCCTGGACCGCCACGGGGACACCTTTATTTTGTGATCATGGAAAGAGCAGAACCAGTTGAAGCTGGACACCAAAGGCCACAGGTGTGGGCATGGTTGCTCCCGGCTGACCACCAGAGAGCCCTCTAAGACAAGCCAACTAACCTGTCGGGGCTGCTTCCCCGTCTGCCTCCCAGGGTCACTGAAAGCAGGACACAGCCCCCCAAAGTGTAGAGATCAGGGCTGGGGTCCCAATTCCTAGATACGATGGGTTCTAGATGCCTCTGCTCACCTGCTTGCTCACCTGTCCTATGTCCCCAGGTCCTACTCTTTGCAAATAGCCCGGATGGCGTCTCTGACATTCTGTAGCTCAACAAACCACACTGTCAGCCTCTAGAACACCTGGGCTGTAACACTGGGAATCGTTCTTGACTCTCCCCCATCCTCTTCCACTTGGCATCAGTTTCCTGTGGCAGCTGTAACAAATCACCTTGTACTGACGGGCTTAAGGCAGCAAGGATCTCATCTCTCACCGTTCTGGAGGTCAGGAGTCAGAGATCAAGGGTTGGTAGGGTTGGCTCTGGCGAGAAACTATCCATCTGTGGCAACGAGGTGGGGGGTCGGTAATAGTAAAGGGGCAATCTGTCATGGGTGCCCAGTCCCTTTTTCTGTGATGCTTCCTCCCTTCCCCCACAGGTCAGGGTCCTGTCTGGCCAGGGCCCCCTGCAGAATAGGGGAGCTGACCTTAATGTTCACAGTTAGGCCAGAATGACTGGTCCCCTCTACCTTTAAGGCCCCATACCAAGAAAGAGGGAAGAACGGTCACATGACCTTTCACAAGGCCAAACCTCAGGCAGCTCAGGGCCTAAGTCAGAACAGTCCTTCTAGAATCCATCCAGACACAGTGATGGAGGGAATTTGGAGAGGAAGCATTTACCGGTTAAGTAAGAGTCCCTTTAAATATTCATCCTCTTGTTGGTAATTACGTCGGTGCCCAGAAGGGCTGGCAGGATCCTGGGTGGCTAATGGACAGGCAGGAGACAGTGGGGCATTTTCATAGGGCGCATAGTGGGGTGCTGAGTATTCCCATACTCTGGTGTGATGCTCAGTGCGGAGCTGAGATAACTTGTCTCTGTGCCCAGTGCCTCAGATGGCAAAACCAACTCAACTCTTAGAGGAATTAAAGCCAGCGCCAAGCTGGTGTGTTCTGGGAAGAGCAAGAGGCAATAGGCATGCCAGAGGTCACCCTCCGCCTTTTCGGGTGGTTTGTGTCATTTTTCTCATCTAGCATGTAGGCTTGCTCATGGCAGGGAAGCGGTCTGTCACTCCTTTCATAGACACCCCCTCCGCCCCTGTCCTCAGTGATCTCTCTGCTGCAAAGTCAATACCCCTTCCTTCTGCATCACCCTCACGTTCCTATGAGCAAAGGGAAGGCGGACAGACCCCTGTATCTGTGCAAGCCTCAGTTTCTTGTCTGTGCTACAGTTGTCAAAGAGCTTTCGGGTTGTGCATTCCCAGATGGGGAGAAATGAAGTAATACAGGAGAATTTCATTTCTAAATTGCAAACTGTACACAAGCATTGAATGGCACCATGTGGTGGTTAAAAGCCCGGTTCCTACACCTCCTACCTGTGTGACTTTAGACAAAGGAAGCCCTTGAAGCCTCGGCCCCCCATCGGTAAAATGAGGGTAATCACAGTACTCACACCATATGGTTATCGTATCCCGTGAAAGGTGTGTGTGGGATCTGGCATGTAATACATGCTCAAAAAATGGCAGCCGTTATCATTTGCAGTCGGTGCTGGTACTGTTGTTGTTATAATAACCACAGTGCCCACTACACACATGAAGAACCTGAGATCCATCACTGGCCCATCCAGGGTGTTCTGATCTCACATGGAATTATCTGGAATCTGGAATTACTGCAAGTCTTGCCTCCTTACCACTCATAGCTCTTGTCTCCGTCTCCAGCCAGGAGTCTGAGAGCAAGGTATCCTTGGGCTTCAAAGGTACCAGAGCAGGAAGACAAAGGACTAGACATAATGTGAGTTTCCTGGGCCCCCTTCTTTATGTGGCTTCAGCTTAGGTTGGAAAGGGTGTGGGTCCTGCATCCCCCGAGGTGTCAGCGGACCACGCCCTCACAGGACACACCTTTACTACGACCCTGTCATGCAGATGGAACAATGCTTGAGTTTGAGTCCCGGACTTCCACTTGGGGAGCTAGGACCCTGCGAAAGTAACTGTGCAGCAGAACAAGGAGAGGCCTTGGAACCCCTCCCTGGGGCCTTCCACATCCCCAGCCCCGCGGCAGCGTCCTGGCAGCCCTCCTTCTCTCCAGCCTCTGGCCCACGTGGATGGGGAGCCCAGAGATAAAGAAAAATGCAGTGGACAGAGAGGTTATTATCCCATCGACTGGCACCTACATTCCTCTTAGGGAAGGAATTGTCTTTCTTGGGATGTGGGTCCTGAATATTGCCTTGATAAACAATGGTTGACAGAAGACACAGAAAGAAATACTTAAACGTCTCTATTGTAGGAACCGGCAGGAATTGGGGTCAGAGCACTGATGAGAGCTTAGGAAAGAGGAGAGGGAGGCTGACCTCAAGGTGCCAGAAGTAGCCAAAGGACATTTAGGAAGATGCGTGTCTGACATTCACCTTTCAGTTTGTCTGTGTGGTTATGAGGTAAACTCCCTCTGTCTCCTATGAAGTTGGCAGCCCACAGGGGACTTGTCAGATTTTTAAAAAATGAAAATTAGGAGAAGGGCTACATTACAAATTCAGATAGATTTCAGGTAGACTAGGACCAGGGCACATCGGAAACCAAGCAGGTCCCTAAAGTGGCCTAATTCAGTGGAAGCAAGTGCTCAGAGGTCTAGGTAATGGGGAAAAAACCCTAGCTTACCCATACCCTCCCATCTAAATAATAGGGAGAGTTTGGGAGAGGAAGGGGTCCACTATTTGGTGGTGGGACATTCAGACAAAACCCATTTGAGTCTTAAAAGATAAGGCATCTCACTTGACTTCTTTGTTTCAAACATAATAGAAATACTAATAACAGTTTGTGCATTATACTTCCCAGAATGCTTTCCCATATTTTGTCCCTTTTAACCTCAGTAGTTTGTTTTAATTTTCAGACAAGGAGACTGCAACCCTGAGAGGTCATGTGACCCCTTCCAAGTCATACTGGCCAGGGTCTGCTCCTCACTTCTGTTAGGACCTCTGCTGACTCAGCAGAGCCTAGGCAGCTGGTTGCGATTGTTTGCTAATCATTAGGATGCTAAGTGTTTCCAAAAATACTGTGGGGTGGCTTCCAGGAGGCAAAGTTGAGCCTGGAAATGGGACTCAGGACCAATCTCTAGCCCCGTGGGGTGGTGATAAGCAAGCTGGGGTCAGGGGCAAGCCCAACCCAACAGGCCCAGCAGAAGAATCAGCATGTGCTCGGGGTGGTAAAGAGGTTGGTGAGGAGGCCACCTCCAGTGGGAGGCCTGTGGGGGGCTACCTGGGGCTAGACCCAGGGATCTCTATGTACACAGCTGGGGGAAGTTCAGGTTCAGAGGTAAGTACCTCAAAAGAGTGAGCATTCCAGACAGCTCTGCTGGGGAGTTGTTGCTGTCCTTGATAGCCAGAGGAGGTGCCATTTTTGACCAGGACTCACTCAACCCCATCATCTTCTTGATGGGGAGGAAGTCCTGCAGAGGCGGCTTTTTGCCTAGGATGCCCGGGTTTTCTTGCACTGCCTCGGTGCCTCACTAGAGGGAGCCCAAGTTCTCAACGCCCTGCCTGCAGCCCACCTGGCCCGGTGTGGCCGCCCTTCTGCCCCAGAGAGGGTGTGGATCTGGGGGCGTGGGAGAGGCAACAGACTTTGGAAAATGTTTTCAGGAATCACAGGCGGCAAAGGCTAGATTTGCCTACAAAATGAGTGCTGTTTCTCCTCACAGTTTGTGAGAACTTACGATCCCCACCCTGAACCTGGTGGTCTGTTGCCACCTGCCACCTACCTGTTCCCCCATCCCCAGATCAGGACTCTTCTCAGCAAGTGCCACCAAGTACAGTGTCCTGGGAGCCCAGAAACAGGACGGGGGATGGGAGGGGCTCGGCTGTGTGCTTGACCACGACGATAAGACCCATCACCTATCAAGGAGATAGTTCAGTGGTCAGACCTGTGGGCTCTGGAGTCAGATGATCCTGTTTCCAAATTTTCTCCACCCAGATGTGATTACCGAGAGACCAGGAGCATTGTCTGTCTCGTGGACCACAAAATCCCCGATGCCTGGAATAGAATCTGGCACACGGAGAGCCGTCAATATTTTATGAATAAACCAGTGGCTCCGACCTTACTGCTTCTTTAACCTTGTGCCAGTTACCTCCTGTCTTTGAGCCTCAGTTTCCCCTTCTGTAAAACAGGACAAAAATGTAACTTACCAGATGGGTGGTGGTGAGGACTAAATGAGTGTGTGTGTAGGCTGTAGTAAACCTCCAGCAATAAATGGCAACTCCTAGCAGTTCTTACATGCCGGGCACTCTGCGAGGTACTGGGGATGCATCTATGTGCATTTGTGTGTGGACACGCGCTTGTGTGCGTGCACAATCTCATGCTATCCTCCAGGAGGACGGGTCTATTATTATCTTATGTTTACAGTTGAGGAGACTGAGGCATGGAAAGGTGCTGCATGTGGCCAAAGTTGTTCTGCTGGTAAGTGGTGGTGGAAGCAGATTTTTAAGCCCCATGAATCTGACTCCACAGCTTTGCTCTTATGCTTGGAAATTGCTTGCTTAGGGTCCTTCCAGATCTCGGATTCTGCAAATGACAATGTACAATGATTCTGCAAATGACAATGTTTTGGGTCATTTTGTGCGGAGGACAAGGCAAGAGTCTCCAGCCATCCTTTTCTGCGTCTGACACTTCTAAGGCTTATGACCTTAGAAACCCAAGAGCTGATGAATTGAGTTGCCCAAGGATGAGATGATCAACTGTGGCATGCTAGTCAAGTGTCGAAGCCAGTGCCCACCCCCAGCTGGCAGAGGCTGATTCTGTACGTAGACTCTGAGGCCTGACTCTTTGGCAAGCTCTTTGGGTATTTCTGAGCAAGTGTTCTTTCTACTTTTGGAAATTTGAAAAGAAAAAAAAAAAAGATCTACGAAATGGGTATGTACTCAGGAGGGAAGGGATGAACTTTGGCTTTTCAAGAAAGAAGGGAAGGCCAAAGAGATATAAGTCTATGGGTATCCCCCCGCGCTCCCCCAGTGCCAGCCCCTATCCCCCCACCAGCCCCCAAGCACCATTCCCACGCCCTACCCTCCGAGGGAAGTGCTAAGTCGCCTCCAATGGGCAGAGAACATTAAGCCCAGATAAAGGGACAGGGTAGGGAGTCTGCGCTCCGTCCTTCATCCTGCTCTTCCACCTCCCTTTGCTTCCATTGGAAAAAAAATTGCCCAGTAATTGCTCCTCGACAAACCCCGCTGGCCCTTGGTCTTCTTTCTTGCTGAGATTATAATTAGGGAATCAGTAAATTTAAATAGAAAATCCTGAGCAGCACAGAGCCTTCATTTTTCAAGCGCAATTTCGCGCACCTTGTAAGCGGCCCTTGTGCTCGGTGGCGGGCAGTGGTGGTAGGGGGAGGCCCCACGTCCGGTGGGGGCAGGAAGCCAGAGCGCACAGCCCCCTGGGGTCTTTGCAAAGGCATGGGAGCCAGGGCAGAGGCTCGGGGGAGGATTTGCTGTGTGCCGGAGGCTGGGCCGGGTGTTTCCCAAGCCTTGTTATAGCCACCCTTGGAGGTACCACTAGTTTTATTCCCATGTTACAGAAGAGGAATCTAAGGCTCAGAGGGATGATGACTTGCCTAAGGTCATATAGCTAGTGAGGGACAGAACAGAGACTTGAAGCGCCATGCATCTGAGCCCTTAGCCTATTCATCTATCCTGAAATTTGACTGTTTTTCCAACAGAGGTGGGGGGGCCTCCATCCCAGATTTGAGTAAATTCCAGGTATGTGGCCCTCTTCTTCCCCCGCCAAAGTCTGGATGCAGCCAGAGCCTGGCCTGGGCCTGTCTTATCCCTTGGGCCCCCAGGGTAAGGGGTCAAAGCCAGGCTCCTGGATGGGCTGAGACAGAGGAAGGGATTTGTGCCTGTCCGGTGAGCTGTGGTTTCTCCCTGGACTAGTAGTATGGCCTCCCTACCCTGGGTCCTCGAAACGGCCTGTCTGGGCAGGAGGACCCCTCCCATCACCTTCATCTCCATTTTAGAGATGAGGAATCTGAGGCCACAGAGAGATAAAATGACTTTGCCCAAGATGACTTAGCCAGCTACTGGCCGATAGATTTGGGACTGGGAGCCTCCCCACCCCCGCCAGGGCCGAGCTGCTTCTCCAGGGCTCTGCAGCTGTGTGGGGCCGGGCTCCGGTTGCAGGCAGTGGGCCTGTCCAAAGAGAAAACCAAAAAGGTGACAGGCAGGGCAAGGAGAGGAAGCTGACATTTCTTGGTCGCCGATGACGTGTTGGCTGCTAATGGGGAGGGGTTTCAGAGCCTCTCTCTGTCAACGGTAGCTTTTGGCTTTGCCTTTCTGTGTGTCACGTAACGAGTGAGGGTGTTTTGTGATCTTCACCTAGTGGATGATGTGAAGACCAGCTGGGATCATGGATGTAAAGCCCAGACTCAGTACAGTGCTGAATGTATGGTGGTCATGTGTGGAAACCATGACCTATTTCCTTGCTAATAGTACACTAATATCATTAACAAGTCTTATAATAATGCTGTGAGATATTTTTTTTTTTAAAGATTTTATTTATTTATTTGACAGAGAGACACAGCGAGAGAGGGAACATAAGCAGGGGGAGTGGGGGAGGGAGAAGCAGGCTTCCCGCCAAGCAGGGAGCCCGATGTGGGACTCGATCCCAGGACCCTGGGATCATGACCTGAGCCGAAGGCAGTCGCTTAACCAACTGAGCCACCCAGGCGCCCTGGTCCTGGTTCTTATAGGGTCGCCCTTTCCTGGGTCGCCAGTTACCTGCTATGGAGGTTTTTTATTTAGTAGTAGATAAGGAAAAAGCCCTCTTAAACCCTTTCTGCCCTCTTCAAATCTTATTAATGATTTTTAAAAATATTTAAGAACTGTATCACTTTTTTTCTTTCCCTTCACCCTTTTGATTTTTGGTCTTTCTGCCTCTGTGTCTTGCTCTGCCTCTCTCTTTCCCTCTTTGCTTCTTTCCCTGTTTCTTGGCTTGGGAGCATTGAGGAAGTTAGTCCCTGAAGTCAGAAGGAGCGTCAGACCTCCTCCTTTCTGACACTGCCCTCCCCAAGCCCTGCAGCCTCCTGAGCCTAGTACCAGCTCAGCACCTTGGTGAGGGCAAACCCTTTTATATATCGCTGTAATTTTCCCTGGCCTCAGAAACTCACAGCTAAGTCTCTTTCCTCATGTTCCTAAATGTAAATAAACATCATCCCCAGCTGGGTAGGGCAGGGTCATAAATTGGCTATGCTTCTGCAAAGTAGGACTTTTTAACCAGAAAAAGGCAGACTCTGGTCTTCCTGCCTGGAGGGGGGCAGAGAGGTGAGAGGCCAGAGGACCTAGAGGATGGGAGGAAAAGAGAAAGAACAAGCAAAAATAGGGGAGAGAGAGGGCAATGGAGGGGGGGAAGGAGGCTGCAGAAAGCCCACGAGAGTCACCCCTCTCTTTCTCACACCGTAGGTAAAGAGTTTAAAATTAGGTTTTCCATTTCACTGACTTGTAAACTGAGGCCGCAGAAACCTCGATGCAATAGGAGGAGGAGGCCGAGTTTTCTCCATGATTGACGGCGGCGCAGCAAGGACAGGGAGAAAGGGAGTTTTGGAGCTCCTGAAGCCCCAGGAACTGAAAAGCCACATTCAGCAGCCTCTTTCTTCCAGCGAACGGAACTGGCCCTGCGGTTCTGCTGATTTAGCTTTGCATGCCAAATGCGTCTGGGCCTTCTGCAGTCTTCCAGAGAAACAGCACATTTCCTCGGGAGCGAGCACTGACACTGGATTCCTGTTCTTTTCAGGACATGAACAACGCCGCAACGCCACTTTGCTGCAAAGGTACAATCATAGCAGGAGGCAGTGGCCAGGCAGGATCTACACGGGGGCAAGGGTGCTGATGGAGGGTTCGGGAGAGGCCTCACACCCTTCTCTCGGCCTCCCCATATAAGGGATGGGGGAGACCCCACGTGAGAGGCTTCAGCCCCCTGTACATTCCCGGGCTTCTCCTGGCACAGTCCACAGCACTGATGCCCAAAGCAGTAGCCTCGGGATCTTCCGAACACCTAGGCCAGCTGAGGGCTCAGGAGCTAATCAGGCTTGCAGCTTGCCACCCCCGGAGAAAGGCCACATTTTGGCTAAAGAGCATTTCCGGTAGCTGTGGACTGCGTGGGGGGCAGGGTGGGGGAGGTGGTGGGAGAAGGGAGCCATGCTGCTCTGCCCTCTGCCGGGGTCAGCACAATCAATCTCAGTTAAGCCAAGGCCCGGGGAGCAGGCTCTCATGTTCCCTGGGTTTCAGGTTATCTAAGCGGAACCCTTGTGAGCTCGGTGCCTTGGGGGTGGAGGAAACGTTGAGACAGTGCCTGGCCAGTAAAGCAGAGGCCATCGTGCAGTCTTGGCCCTGGGCTGGGAAAAGACGGTGACCAGAACTCAAACTCAAAACGGCCCCTGACACGTCCCCACCCTGGGCCGTATGCTACAAGACCTTTTCTTTTCTGATAAACCCTCATTGACAACATCTGTTTTTCATGTTCCCTTTTCTCCTAAAAGGCAGGTGTAGGTGTCTGCCCCATCTCTGCGTTCTGTGAAGTGTCTTCTGTTTCCTGAATGACCATCTGGATTTCTCTTCTTCCTGTGGTCTGTCTGGCCAGTGCCATTTTGCCCTGACCTCTTGTCTGGGATGAATGGCTGGGCACCCACCCACCCTGAGCCTTTGTGACTGGGTTTCAGTCACCAGAATAGCCCTGTCGCAGCCGCCGAGCGGCCCTGGATGGAAGGGCTGCAGACAGAACTGGTCCGTAGGGCAGCACTCACGAGCAGAGCTATGGATGCTTTTGGAGTCTGTTGGCTTTGCTTGGTTTGTCTCTCTCCTCTCTATCCCTCTCAAGGATGATAGATAGTCTGCAGGTGGATCACAAGAGCCGGGAAGCATCTTTTCACAAGAGCAAGGAAAACAGCAGAAGATGCCTGATCTAAGCCTTCCTGAAGACTCATCTTCCCCATCTTCAAAGAGCTGTGGAAACACCCCTCATGGATTCCGGGGGTCCCCTCCCCTCAGACCCCTTTCCCTTCCCATCACCATGATGCTTTCTGGAGAGAGGGCCCCTGACCCACTTCTTTGCTTCGTCTGAGCTGAGTTGAGGGGAGAGAAACTGCGGGAGCAACAGACCTCACCACATTCCCTCATGGACTGAGGGTGGGGGCGAGGACTGGGTGAAGGCAGCTCACAGGCGGGGTGGGAGCACGCCATGCAATTCTCATTGATTGTCTCCCCAAAGGCAGCAGCTCCTGAAGGGAAGTGTGAAAGCACCAGTAACTAGCTGTGGTGCCAGATAAGAATGGCCTTAGTTTCTCTTCCCATGCCTTCCCTTTGCACATGAATGTGAGCGCACACATGCGCATCCTTGGCTTGCTTCCCACGGTGGAGCCCACCGGCTTAGTTCATAGCAGCCCCCTTTCCCGCGCTCCACCCACCATCTACACAGCACACCAGCGGCCCCAACCCCAGACCCAAGCCTCATCTAGGAGCATGGGCCTTTACCAGCAACAAGGGCATCCTTGCCCCTTGAGAGAGATGAGCAAAGGGACCGAGATCTTTCCAAGCCACTTTACAGACGTGGGAATTTCCCTCAGAACCACCTCTCCTTCTCAGCAACTCCTTTGACCCCAAGAGAGAGAGGGCAGTCGGATGCCCCCAGACAAAATGGAATTGCCTGTGACTCATACCCGGCCTTGCTGGTTGAGAAACCTACTTCCTGGGGTTGAGGGGTGGGGGAGCAGTGGGGAACTGGGACCAGGGTGTGTGCATGTATGTATGTGTGTGCTCTCAGTTGGCCTCCTAGGAAAAGTTCTGGTGTAGCCCAAGGTCTGTTTGGACATTTTTGCCAGAAGAAAAAAAGAACTAAAGGAGAGCAAAAATACTTCAGCTGTGTGAAGCCAAATTACCTGCTCCGCTCTGGTTGGGAAGACACTTTATAAGGCAGGTTCAGGGGGCGGGTCCTGGAAGGCACAGTCTGATGCCGTTCCTGGAGCTCCCAGCTCTTGCCTCATCCTGGGCTGCTCAAGCCTCGGAGAGGCCATACTGCCTTCCTTTCTCCACCACTTTTTTCACTTGCAGTTCTGCTTTGGGGGCAATGGGATTGTCATGCTGGCTCTTGAGGGAACAGGAAGTGAAGCTGTTTCGGTCTTTGCATTTTTTTTTTGTTATTGTCACAAGCGGGAAATATCAGCCTGGATATAAACAAAATGGGGAACTGAGACACACTACAGGATTTTGCTATGTTCTCACTTTGTTAGAACAGGGGTGAAGCAGGAACGTGCTTTCTAATGGTACAACTTAACTTTTAGGCAATAAGGCCATGGTTTGTTCAAAGCGAGAAAAGGAGAGCCAATCATGTTTGTTGAAACCTATTATTTTACCAAAATGTCTTATTTAATCTTTCCCCCAGACCCAGTGACCTAGGTACTTATGTCTCCATGTCGTGGTGGGGACACTGAGGCTGAGAGGTGAAGTGGCTTATCCAAGGGCATACATGTAGAGATGAATGCTAGAGAAAGGATTCAAAATCTGGGCCAACTATCACCAAACTTCTGTGTTTCCCGAGTTCTTACACCATCCCCAGCTCTTACTCCCTCCTCATCCCCATGCTTATGATTGCCCTTCTCCCAGGATCCCAAGGAACTACAAGAGAAACAGCCCTGGACCAGGAGCTAAAGGCTAGCCCTGGACTGTTTCCAGGCAAGGCAGCTCTCTGTCCTTTGTCCTGGTTCTGAGATGGGGCCAAAAGATTGTCCAACAGCCACCTGACTAAAGCTCAGGACAAAGGTCGTCTCACCTGATACCATGTGTCAGAGGAGAAGACCTGGTGAAGGTGGTGCTGAGGGCTCAATGCAGGGACAAGCCATCGGCAGACTAAATTCAAAACCATGTACATGCATGATGTTTATGCATTCACTGAAACATTACTTCTGCGTCTAACTCAGAATGAGATCCAGATTCCTTTCCATGGACTGCAAGATGCTACATGATCTTACCTTGTCCCTGTGGACCTCTCCAACTGCATCTCCAGCCTCTTCACCTGCTTACTCTGCTCTTTTCTGTTCCTCAAACATACAAAGCTCATTCCCAGATGAGGACTTTCTGCCACTCTGTGCTTGGTTGCTCCTTTACTACCATTTGGGACTCACTACAAATGCCACCTTCTTATAAGGTGACCTAACCATTCCTTATAAAGCAACACCCTCTGCGACATCAATCTGGTTAATTCACTTTATAATAAATCTCGCTCACCTATTTTGCTTATTTGCTTCTTTTATTTCCATATTCTGTGCCCCCCATTTGGGTGTAGGGTTAGTGAGAGCAGGGCTTTCTCTCTCTTGTTATTCTCTATATCCACAGAGCCTGGAAAAATGGCTGATACATGGAGGATATTCAGAAATATTTGTTGTATGGATGAGTGAATGGATGGATGGACAGACAGGTAGATAGTTAGATGGATGGATGGACAGACAGATGGACAGATAGATATATGGATGGATGAATAACTTAATCAATGAACTGATGAATGGTTAGATAAAATGGATGGATAGATGGTATCTACTAAGTCCCAGGTCCCAGTGGGGGTATAGAGATGAATAAAATGCTGTCTCTCTGGTCAAAGAGTTGTTTCTCATAGTCAAGTAGATGTGACTAAGTAGAACAGATGTTCTGGGAGAATAAAGGAGCATATCTGAAGTAGAAAGGAGAAGGGATCCATTCTTGCTGGTGGATGATAGGGAGGTGACACTTCCAGCCATAAAGATAAATGGCAATTAGTCAGGTGATCAGTGAATTTAAGAGGTTTTCCTATAGCCCAGGAAAAGACAAAGAGGCTGAACCCATCCTACATAGCCTAGAAACTGGGGTATGTAGGATGTTTGGTGTGGTGAAACATGGGATGTGTAAGATCTTATACTGTTCACTACTATGACTGCAGTGTTTAGCATCTAGTTACCCTACTATTAGCACTTGATAATAGTACTCAAGAATCAGTACTCAAAAGTTATTTGTTGAAGAAAGGAACAAAAGGAGAGCATGGTGAGAAGTAAGACTGGCAAGACTGACCAGACTAGAGAATTTAGACCTTGGCTGGAGGACAGTGGGAAGTCACAGAAAGACTGATTAGATGTGTATTTCTGATAATGGGCTACCCTGCTGTATCACAGGAAATGTGCTGGGGAAAGCCCATGCTGAGGCAGGAAAGAGGCAGACTATGGTAGTGGTCCAAGTGAGAGATGAGAGGTGGTCCAGGAGAGAAGAGGACCTGAACCATGAGAAGATGGTTTATATGAGGAGATAGAGAGATACCTCAGAGACATGAGGAAGAGAGATTTTATAAGATTGTATCCTTGATTCCTTATGGAAGAGGAAGGAAAGGGGGAGGGAATGGAAAGAGAGGAAGGCTCCCAGGTTTCCAACTAGAGTGACTACCTGCTGGTCACTGAAATACACAATGTATTGTGTGTGTGTGTGTGTATGTGGGGGGATTCATTATGAAGCTAGTGAAAGTTATGTGTCAGGCTCCCTCACTTTCATGGGCCACTTTCAAGACCCTGTACCTGATTTTGTATTCACTGTTTTATTTTTCTCAAAGAACCTTTCTCTGTTCGATTTTGGAAGCTGCAGCCCTCACCAAGCCTGGAATTATAATGGAAATAATCTTGGGGAAAAGATTGTGAGTTCCATTTGGACCATGTTGAGTTTGAGGTGGATGAAAAATCTCCAAGTGGAGATGTTCTGCAAGGAGCATAGTGTGGTGGTTAGAGCATAGGTCAGAGTTTGGGTCCTGGCTTCAAGCCATGTGAATTTGGTGTTTGGGACTCTGTCTGTGCTCATCATGGGGCGATGATGTTAGTAGCACCTTGCTGGGGTTATTGTAAAGATCAGATGAGACAATGTATGTAAAATGTTTAAACAGTGCCAAGGGTATGGTTGGTCCTCACAATGCAGATCTGGGGGTCATCAAAGCGATGGAGGCCTTGGAAGGATCATGCAGGAAGAGCATGTTAGGGCATGATAAGAAGGCCAAGGACAGAGCTGTGATGTTTATCGGGGTGACCAGAGGAAGAGGAACCAGCAAGAGAGGCTGACAAGGATCAGCCAAATGGGTGAGGGGAGGAGAATGGGTCCCGGAAGCCAGAGGAAGAGAGACTATCCAGAAGGCACTCGGTCATGAGTGTCGCCTGCTGCTGAGAGTCAAGGCTCTGGTGTGGGCTTTGGAGGAAGTCATTGGTGAACTCGAAGGCTTCAGAGTGGAGTTGGACACTGAGAAATGAACATATGTGCAGACGGCAAGTGTAGACTGTCCTCCGGAGGACCCTGGCCATGGGAAAAAGAGAACAGAGGCAGAGAGAGAGAGAACTTCGGGGTGCTTGGTTTGTTTTGCTTTTGGAGGACATGAGTTGTTTCGAGATGAAACTCACAGGCTTTGGGGGCTGTGTAGAAAAGTTGGGGCAGAAGATTTGAAATTTGGGAAAACAATGAAATAAATGATGGGAAATGGGAATATCCCAGAAGGATTAGGAAGGGGAGGACCAAAGACAAGGTGAGGGGTCAACCCTGAATGGCTCTCTGAGTCTGGAAGGAAGGGGGCAAGTGCGGAGGTTATAAATAAGTGTGTATGTAGGAGGACAGGAAGTGGGGGGTTATGCTTGTTGGTCTCAATTTTTTTCTGTGAAGTGGAATGTTGGGTTGTGTGTGGAAATAGATAAATATATAGCATCTCCCCAACTGCAGGGCATTTAGGAGAAATTGTGATTAAGAAACTTAAAATCTCAAGGAGAAAACCAGGGCTGTGGAAACCAAAGTTGACGATGAAGCTATTAATATCCTTAAAAATTATTTTATATCAAGTAATACAAAGCAGTGAACACAGCATACCGAGAGGACAACCTCAGAGGCAACCTGCACATCTTTATTAGTACAACGCAGCTCACTGTAATTCACAGTCCTTTGTTTGCTTGCTAGCTGCTGGATGCTTTTCAGGCCCTTCCTACCCTGCAGTTTAAATGAAATGCTTACAAGTTCATTTTTTAAAATTATGAATAACTTGAAACACACAACACAGTTGAAAGAATTTTATAGTGCCTACCAATGATTCTACCATTAACATTTTACTAAGCTTGTTTGTTTATTTATTTTAAAGATTTATTTATTTGAGAGAGAGAGAGAGCACACAAGCGGGAGGGGCAGGGAGAGGGAGAGAAAGAATCTCAAGCAGACTCACACTAAGCATGTGGACCCCGACATGGGGCTCAATCTCAGGACCCTGAGATCACGACCTGAGCTGAAATCAAGAGTTGGATGCTTAACCAGCTGCACCACTCAGGTGCCCCTAAGCTAGTTTATATAAATAAACTTTTAATTTTAGAGTAGTTTTGGATTTTCAGAACATTTGAAGATTGTGCAGAGTTTCCATGTCCCATGTGCCATTTTCCTGTATCATTAACATCATAAAATAATATAGTGCATTTATCACAATTAATGAACTAATATCAATGTATTATTATTATTATTATTATTAAAAGAGAGAGAGAGGGTACGTGTGGGAGGGGCAGAGGGAGAGAGAGAATCTTAAGCAGGCTCCAGGCCTAGTGCGGAGCCTGACAATGGGCTCCATCTCACGACCCTGACAAGATCATGACCTGAGCGGAAATCAAGAGTAGGATGCTTAACTGACTGAGTCACCCAGGTGCCCCTATTGATGTATTATTATTAGTGAAATAAAAATAGTTTTTTCAAATTTCCTTAGTTTTTCAGACTTCCTTAGTTTTTGCCTAATGTCCTTTTTCTGTTCCAGGATCCCCTCCAGGATTCCACATTACATTCTGTTGTCCTGTTTCCTTAGGCTTCTTTTGGCTGTGACATTTCTTAGGCTTTCCTTGTTGTTAATGACCTTGACAGTGTGAGAAATAATGGTCAGGTATTTTGTAGAATGTCCCTCAATTGGGATTTGACTGATGAATTTCCTCTTTTTTTTTAATTAATTGATAATTTTTCCCAGCTTTGTTGAGATATAATTGACATAAAACATTGTGTGAGTTTAAGGTGTACAGTCTGTTGAGTTGATACCATGAAATGGTCACCACAACTGAGTTAACCCCTCCATCACCTCACATATTTAGCATTTTTTTAATGGTTAGAACACTTAAGATCTACTTACTTAGCAACTTTCAAGTATATAATACAGTATTGTTAACTATTACCACCAAGCTGTGACCAACATCTCCGTGATTTTCCCCATCCCCTAGCTTCTGGCAACCACCAATCTCTGTTTCTCTGAATTCAGTCTTTTTAGATTCCACATATAAGCGAGATCACACAGTATGTGGCTTTCTCTGCCTGCCTTATCTCACTCTGCATGATGCCCAGCATATTATCAGAAATGGCAGGAATTCCTTCTTTCTCATGGCTGTGCAATTTTCCAGTGTGTGTGTGTGTATCTATGTGGGTGTGCACCACATTTTCTTTATTCATTTGTCTATCTATGGACTCTTAGCTTGTTTTCGTACTCGCCTGATATGATGATTTTCTCATGATTACACTGGGAGTATGGGTTTGGGGAAGAAAAACCACAGAGGTAAAATGCCATTCACATCACATCATATCAAGGGTACACACCATTGGCATGATTAATCACTGTGGATGTTGGCCTTGATCACCTGGCTGAGTTATTGTTTGCCAGATTTCTCTAGTGTAAGCTTAGCCTTCTTCCTCTCTTTTCATGTGTCCTCATTGGAAGGAAGTCACTGTGTGCAGCCCACAGGTGAAGGGCTGGGAGTTGGCTCCACCTCACCGAGGGCTTAAATTTCTTTTTTTCACCCACCAGTTAGCCATCCCTCCATCCATTAATCCATATTCTTTTTCTAAACATATCTCAAAATAAATTTGCAAATTTATTTTATTTTGTTGCAGGTGATGCACACATGAAGGGATATTGTTTCTGTGCCTTGTCTGGTCCTAATCCCAAGTTTCAATTGTATTACCTTCTGGGTTCTGTCTTCTGGCTCCCACCAGGATCCCGAGATCACAAAATATTGTTTAATCCATGTGTTTGCATACCAAGTAGACACTTCTCAAGGCAACTGCCAGTCTCTGAGATCATGGGTCTTGGCTCTGCCATGGCAACATCTTACGCAGCATGCATGGACGGTACCTGCACCCTGGCTGTCTCTGGCCTGTTCTTCTATCGCTTCTAGGGCTTCAATGCAATCAATAAAGAGAAATAAATAAAAAGAATAAATAAACCTCTGCGGACCTTCTGGTTCCATTCTCACGTCCTAGTTCCCTCTTTTGCTAATTATCCCCATCGAGAGGGACGCTAGATTCACACACTGAAACTGAAATTCTCAATTCCTAGTACAGTTGCATACATTAGATTTGCATTTCACATAAAGTGAACTTGGAGTTGAAGACAGATATGTTGTGTTTTATAAGGGATATACGACGTAACACAACTACTGCATATTTTGCAAATATGCAAAATTAGGTATTTTCTGCCAAAGTGCAAATAGCTGTGTGAGTGCAGCCTAATGGGAAGAGTAATTGAAAGCTGTTGGATTTTATAAGAATGGGGCAAATTCCTGTTTAAGTGGAAACTACTTCAGGAACTTTTCTTTTAGCCATCAACATACTTCTTTGTTGATATTCATCACACTTTGTCACATTTTCTGTGTCTTCCATCATTTGATCATATTGTATATCCCATGAGCCCTGGATGTGTGCTGGTCAGAACAACCCAGAATGATTGGCTGGTTGGCTGGATGAATGTAATTTCTAGATATTTTCTAAGAAATGCCTGATCTTTGGCTTATACCATCTGGTCTTCCTGCTTCAATTCAGAAGTATTAGTAGTGATGGTTGACAGCCTTCAAAGTATATGGTTACTTCGGGATTTAAAAAATTCTGTTTTAAATTAACACACAGTAATACTGACTTTTTTATGTGTGTAGTTCTATGAACTTTAAGATCGAGGTGTGTGACAGCCACCACAATCAGGATACAGAACAGGTTCTAACACCCCAGCAAGCTCCCTTCTGCTACCCCTTTGTATTCTTACCCCCCAGCCCCCACATCCCTAAGACCCTGGCAATCACTGATACTTCTCTATCACTGTTATGTCTTTTTGACAATATCATATGTATGGAATCTCATAGTATGTGATCCCTTGAGACCGACTTTTTTCACTCAGAATAATACCTTTGAGATGCTGCATGTATCAATGGTTGGCTTGTCTTCTTGCAGAGTAGCGTCCCGTGGTATAGACCTACTGCCGTTTGTCTACCCATTCACCAGTTGCAAGAGGTCCAGCTTGTTTACATTTCTTGACAACTATAAACAACTGCTATAAACATTAATGTACAGGTATGTGTGAACAGAAGTTCTCATTTCCCTAGGGCAAATACCTAAGAATGGAAATGCTAGTCCCCATGGTAAGGGACTATTCAACTGTATCAGAAACGGCCAAACTATTTTCCAGTGTGGCTGTACCATTTTGTGTTCTCACCAACAATAAGAGAGCTCCAGTTGCTTTGCTATCCAGTCCCCAATCACAGAGCAGGCCTTGGAGCTGGGACCTCATTTTGCTCCATGCTCGACCAGCAGTGCCTGTCCCCGGACTGAAGCCAGCCTTAGCAGTGTGCCTCTGGGCATCTGACAGCTTACAGTGCTCTGGCCCTGGCTTCCTTCCCTCGCGGATGCATGTTCTCTTCCAGAAGCCCAGCACACTCCCTCTTGCTTCAGGATTTCTTTTAACTTTTGCATGTACTTTGAGTTTTGATTTGTATTTGCATTATTTGTATTATTTGACTGCTACTTTTTGAGACCTTCTCTATGGCAAGCACTTTGCTGAGGACTGTCTTATTCTTAATTACTATTGTTAAATATTTCCAACACAATATATGATGATAAATCCCAATGTATCCCTCACTCCATATTTTGCCCATTTTGCTTCAGATCCTTTCCTTTTAAAAATTAAAACTTTACAAATATATTGGCGTCTCCCTTCCCCAAACCCATTTCTCCCTCCCTTTATATAATCAGTAAAACCTCAACTCTCCTCTATCATTTGCTCATTACAACCAGACGGAAAAGCCTATTTGTCAGCCCAGGCTTGGTTTTGGTGGTACTTCCAGATAAAGGATAGAGGGCCAATGGCAAATAGAAGCTTAAAGATCATCCATCACAAGCGAAGAGGTGGTACCTGGATTCACATCCAGTACCAGAATTTGGCCTGAGATGCTCCCCAGAGGTTCTTCCCATGCTCCTGGAGTCTTGAATTTCAGACTTCCCTGTCTCACTTATCATGGTTTTTATTTTCTCTAAGATTAACCACTATTACTTCTATTTATTATTTTATTTTAATTTAATTAATTATTTTAACTTTACAAAATCTTTTCCTTTTTCTGAACAACACCCACGAAATCATGAGTTAGATGAGCTCAGGGTATTTTCCTCACACATGGCAGTATGCGTGTGAGCACTGCATGCTATACTTACATTTGTCAAACCTAAGTTCCTCTGTGTCCTAAATCACAGTGATTCGTGCACCACACCAGTAAAACTCTGCTCAATACCACTCTACCTTTGTGGGGGCGGGGGGGCTGGATTTGGGCCCCCTGAATGCACAACTCAGGAAATAAGCCAGGGTGCAGGCCTTGGTGAGGAAATCCAACCAAAGAGTCACACTCTTATTAGGTACCACGGCTCCCTGTCCAGCCTAGTAGCTCAGGCTGCACTAGGTATTTCTTGAGACATGAGCTCTCCAAGAGAGGAGCTTTTTGCAAAAGACCTATAACACAGAGCTCAATTTCCTTTTGTGTAAACTGGGGTCAAAAACCCAGACTCTTAAGAACAGAGAACAAATTGGTGGTTGCCAGAGGGGAAGTAGGTGGGGGGTTGGGGAAGATAGAGGGGATCAAGAGTACACTTACCGTGATGAGCATTGAGTAACATGTAGAATTATTGAATCACTATATTGTCCACCTGAAACGAATGTAACACCATATGTTAATTATACTTCAATAAAAAAATAAAAATTAAAAATTAAAAAATACAATAAAAAAAAAACGAGGGAAAAGGATCTCAGGAGATCAGATTAGGGTTTTAGTTGTAAGCAGCAGAAACAGATGTTGCCTGGACCAACAACTGACATGCATCGAACAACTGAGGGGGCTGGAGGCTCAGAGAACTGGAAGGGATGCAAATGGGGCCGGGAAATGGGCAGTAGCCTGGTGACCCCAGAGGGCCAGGCGGCTCCCCCACACCGCAGCCTCCCACCTTGGGAGCCAGGGGATGCTCGCTCAGGGCTCCGGATGTTCCAGCTAAACCTATGTCGCTCTTTGCACCCCCAGCTCAGAGCTCAAAACCCTGGCACAGAGTGTCTGATGGGCCACGTCAGTAGGGGACCGGGATAGGGAAAACTGGCCCATAACACACACCCCTTCCATTGTGACTGCCCTGATGGGAGCGGTCCCCAAGGGATGCGCAAAGCATGCATCGGAAGCAGGGTGGGGACCCTGGGCAGCCCAAAGTAGCAACTGGCTCAAATTGCTTGGAGAATTTGAAATAATTTGTATAAGGTGACTGACAGAGTGCCTAGTACCTGAACAATTAATTCCATGGCCTGTGCAGTTTTACGGAAACCCGTAAAGAGAGGTAAAGATAAGAACAATAACAAAACTAAACTAAACTAAACTAAACTAAACTAAACTAAACTAAACTAA